>NC_134352.1:83322497-83636254 GCF_964195595.1 Calonectris borealis | reverse complement strand
GCCTGCCGTGGGGCTTAGGGCACGGGGCCATCCCCGGGGCGAGCGGGTGGGTGGGCAGGTGCTGCGCCCCATGGCCACCGGCACTTTAGACTCTGCGATGCACTTGGCTTTGGGGCGGTGGGGCACTCGCTGCCCCATCCAGCTGCCCACAGCTCGCGGCTCCATCCGGGAAGGCCAGGCCAGGACTGCTGCTCTCTTCAACGCTCCCAAAAATGTCACTTGCCTTAGTCCAGGGCACGGCCATCACCATAAGATGGCTCTTCTGGGGGAGATGTTCCCCATTTTCCACGCGCGGCGCCTGCTGGACAAGCCGTCCAGAGTTGGTTTTGATATGTTACATTCCTTGGCCCGTTTGGTCAAAAGGACTTTCTTTTTTTTTTTAATTAATTCCCGTGTCTGGCAACAAAATTTATTCTACAAGAGATAAAGGGGTGGGTCAAGCAGCGACGTTGGGAGGGGGAGGATCATGGCCGTTGCCTTTCTCAGCGGTGTATGAGATTTGCAGGGCTGGTGAAAGCCCTGCTGTGCAGGATGAGTTCAGACCCTAAAAAAAAATCCAAAAAAAAAGGAGATAGAAAATCACCCAGGAGCAAAGCTGGGTGGAAAAGGGGGTTTTTCCTTGTTTTGGTTCTTTGGCCATTTCAAAATTTCAGAAGGAGAACCAAAGCCTATTTTGAGTATTTTAACTTCAGTTGCTTGAAAAGGTGAAGGAAAATTTTTGGAAGGATCAGAAATGTTTCGATCCTGAGCTTTTATTAAACCTATGCTTTGCAAAAATAAACCACATGGGAATTTTGAAATGAAAAAGTCATTTCAAACCAAAGAGTCAGAATTCACCACCGCTGACCGTTCTGAAATGTCTGGATTTGTGTCCTTAATTCCCCCTAATTCCTACGTATATTTTGATGACAAAAATTTACAAAACACTTGAGTGTCCCCGAATCTGCAATGTCGATGGGAAAAAATTGGGTGTGCAAATATCCCTGCTGCTTGTCTCAAGGGATCTTTGTGGAAAAGAAGTCCACTAAAGATGTCTTGCAGATGAGATTGTCTACTTGCAAGCAAGTAGAAATACTACTTCTTCACCATTTGTTGGTTCAAGAATTGAGGCAGTAACATGATAGGGTGCTCCAAGCTGAAGGTTGCCCATGGTCCTCCCCAGCACCCCTGCAGACCCTGGCCTGGCCACCCCTATCTAATATTTCTTTTGAGGCCAAAAAAGTGGCAGATTGGCTGGAATTGCCCTGTCAGCCTCCTTCAGCCCCTAAAAACATGAGCTACTCTCAAGAATAAAGGCGTTTGATGGCCATCTGCCTCCAACGGCTCCTCTCGGACGTGGTGGGACCCCAGGTTCACCACCAGCTGAGATGGCTTGGGGCGGGTGCCCTGGGAAGCTGTTTTACACGAAACCAGCGCCCAAAAATGTAAATGTTACAGATTAGGGCTTTTTCTTTCTCTTTTTACTGTTACCTTTCAACATCAGCAGAATCAAAGGGAACGAGAGGACCGTGGGTTCATTAATTTTTTGGTTTGCCCGTCGATGGTGCCGCGCTGAAGGGGTGGCTGGATGAGGGTCTCCCCACCGCAGCATGGGGGGGGGACACAAGGGGTCCAGGATCCACAGCCCCCCATAAGGGCATGAAGGACATCTGCTCTGAGACCATCCATAGCAGAACGATCCCAAGGAACTGCCCAACGCTCGCTTCCTTCTCCAAAAAGAAATCCACAAAGACTCCGCGTGCAACAAGTCAATGGAGGGGGAAAGAAAAAAAAAAAAAGAAGAAAAAAAAAAAAAGAAAACTTCTTAAAACTGCATCAAACTGTTTTGTTTTTTTTTTTTTAAATCCGTATCAACTTCTTACACAAGCGACGTTTTGCAGATGACTGGTTACTTCAGGTGTTTTTTTGTCTACGATTTGGAGTCATTGTAAAGTATCCAAAGATGCCGAGTACTGTATAATCTACGAGGACTTGAAGCAAGGTGGTTTTTCTGTCTCGATTTGTTTGTTGGGTTGGTTGGGTTGTTTTTCCTATTTGTCTAGGGGGGAAAAAAAAACTTTGCAATTTTTCTATTTATAACTATTTTTATGTGATTGCTTTATGTACAAAACAATGGAAAAAAAAAATCAAAACAAAAAAGGAGAGAGAAACACACACACACAAAAACAAATTTGCCTTAGTTACTCACGGGACAATCACCCTTAACTTTCATTGACGCTAGAAAGTGGATGGAAAAAAAAAGAGACTAGATCTTTTTCTGTATTTATTAAACTGTATTAATGGATGCTCTTAAATTATTAGCAGGACTTAGTTCTCTTGCCTGTGGCCACGCTGAGAAGGCAAAGCCGCTGCAGATGCTGAGCTGCCTCCCCCCTTGGGCCGGCGTGGCCATCCCCGTGGCCTCAGGTCTGCGGATGTTTGCTGGACACACAGATTTGGTGCTTTCCAAAGGCACCTTTTGGAAAGCCAAAATAATCACACATTAATTAAGCATCTAGCTGGTACGGGCTCCGGCCCAAAGGGGCCGTTGGCGTTGCGATGCTGATGACGATTAACGAGTTAAGGTTGATTTTCCCGCGTTGCGCTGGGTTGGGTTGGGTTGGGTTGGATGGAGCCAGGTGCTGGTGGTGATCATGTTTTGGGGTGGGGAGGGAGGACTAGAGAAAACCCTATTTCTTCCTATTTCGATGTTGTACGGTGACTCCAGGCCACAGGTATCCACGTGGGAGCCCGGCTAAGCATGGAGGTGCCTTCCCAGGGCTCTGCTCCCCTTCCCCAGCTGGGACGGGTGTGGTGAGCACCGAGCCTTGGGCTGGAAGGATGCGGGGTGCTCTCCCAGGTCACGATGTGGTGGCTTCTTGTTCATCTTCTCACCATGGCTCCCAGGGCTGGGCTGCAGCAGGTACCGATGAGCACTGGGCTGCATCCAAAGCAGCGTGGCCAGCAGGTCCAAGGGAGGTGATTCTGCCCCTCTGCTCTGCTCTGGTGAGACCCCACCTGCAGTGCTGCGTCCAGCTCTGGGGTCCTCAGCATGAGGACGACATGGACCTGTTGGAGCAGGTCCAGAGGAGGCCACAAAAATGGTCAGAGGGCTGGAACACCTCTGCTATGAGGAAAGGCTGAGAGAGTTGGGGTTGTTCAGCTGGAGAAGAGAAGGCTCCGGGGAGACCTTATTGCGGCCTTTCAGTACTTAAAGGGGGCTTAGAAGAAAGATGGGGACAGGCTTTTTAGTAGGGCCTGTAGCGACAGGACAAGGGGGAATGGTTTTAAACTAAAAGAGAGGAGCTTCAGACTGGATAGAAGGAAGAAATGTTTTAGGATGAGGGTGGTGAAACCCTGGCACAGGTTGCCCAGAGAGGTGGTAGATGCCCCATCCCTAGAAACATTCAAGGCCAGGTTGGACGGGGCTCTGAGCAACCTGATCTGGTTGGAGATGTCCCTGTTCATTGCAGGGGGGTTGGACTAGATGACTTTAAAGGTCCCTTCCAACCCAAACCATTCTGTGATTCTATGATTCTGTGAATCCAGCTGACACGAACGTGAGCCCTGTAATTCATGTTGCTGCTTTGGAGTTGCAGAATTTCCTTGTTATTTGTGAAAGAGGTGCAAAACCCGGGAAAACAGGTCCCAGGTATGAATGGTGGGACTCATCCCACGTCATTCAGCCATTTGGAAGTGAAGTAACAGACACCCTGTGCACATTGAGACACCTACATCTTGACACTTTAATTTTGGGGTGTCCTAACCTGCAACGTGATTTCCAGCCTTCCTCTGATGCCATCCTGGCTCTGGAGGGAGGCAGGTACTGCTGGAGGGTGATTCACCCCACCTACGCTGGACCTCCCAAGGGTGGGATGAATCACCTTCGACACCACCTGCCTATCTACTACCTACCAACGTGGTTTGGAAAAACTAGCTTGGACTAAACTTTCCTTTCCCATAGCTACAGTGAGATAAAGTGAACCATGGGGAGGGATGTTCCCTCCCTCCTCCCTGCTCAGCTGATGCGGCAGTCCCTGGCAAAACCTTTCCCAGGAGGATGGGACGCTGGCACAGCCCGGGGACCGTTGCCAGCTCAGTCGGCTTGACTTCTTCCCAGTCTGTTTTCACTGGGAATGCAATGGGAAATAAAGGTCCACGTCCGTCCTCCCAAGCCTGAGGACCAGGGACTCAGGCTGACGGGTTGTACGCCCCGCTGCAACCCCAGCAGAACACCCCGAGCTCTCGCAACCAGCGGTTATTTTCCTTCCCTTACGCTCCCGAGAAGCGCTCCACAGCATCAGGTGCTCGGGCAGGGGTCTGGACCTGCGGGCACAGTCCAAAAATGTGGCTTGAGAAGATGGAAATATCAATCCCCCTCCCAGGGCAGTTGGTCGGTCGTTGAGCATCTCATCTGTGCTCAGAGCCTGCAGGACCACGGCCGGGTCAGCACATAAACAGTGTGTTTCTGAGCGCAAAAAACTACAAAATGAAAATTAAGTGAATTACTTTTTAGCTATTTAAATACATTTTTAATTTTTTTTTTTTTAAATCTTTTAACCCCATTTTATGCTCATATTCTGCTTTGCTTATAACGTCAAAAAAACTCAAAAAGATTCCCAAAGGGGAGGGTTGAAAAATCTGAAAATTGCTCGGAGGAGCTGTGCGCTAATCAGACACATGGGAATCACAGAAAGAAACCAGCTTCAGTAAATGCTTGTTAGCAGCAACATATGGCTACGCTCCTGCTCCCGAACAGCTGCTGTTATCTGCTGGATCATCCGGACCGCGGTGGGGGAAAGGGTGCCGGGGCAATGCTGCGCACGCAGCATTTGCTTGCAGCAGGTGTTGCTGCAAAAAGGAGCATCTCCTGCGTACGGGCGGCGTGGAGCTGGAGGGGCAACTCCCTGCCCTTGGCTCGAAACCCTTTGGCGAGGGGTGCAAGAGCCTCATCCTCCAGTTGTGCAGGAGAAATGAAATACCCCAAAAAATTACCAAAAAAAGGAAAGAAAGAGCCTGCACTTTGGGAAGCGAGAGGTTTTTCCATTTGGCAGTCACCTGCGGGGGGGGGGAAGAAAAAAAAGTGAATAATTTCTTAAAATACCCCCTAAAATACTTCAGATCTGAACGCGCGGTCCTCAGCAGGACTCCCAGTGACACGGTGGGGCTGCAAACGCTGCTCCTGCTCCTGCCCTGCCCGCAGCCCCGTGGGAGCTGCTGTGCCCCCTGTCCTGGGCACTTTCCCACCCATTTTGGAGGGGATTAGTGCTTTATTTACAGTCTCGGTGCCCTGAAGCTGGAAGATTGTGTGGTTGCAGAGGCAAGTTTTAAGAGAGTAAATGAAGCGAGACCCCAACCATCTCATTTTAAGAACGTTGTGTTTTGCAGCCGGTCGCCCATGGTTGGGTTTTTAGGGTCTGCCGTCACCTTTTGCCACCTTTTTACAGCCTGCGTCTCCTTGGTCCGCACGTGACTTTCTTTCCAAGCCAAAAAAAAAAAAAAAAGGGGGGAAGAAATGAGAAAAAAATCTTTCTTGTTGAAGGTACACCTACTCTTCCCGCGTAGCCTAAGCGAACGCAGCCCCGTCCCACCTCCCAGCCCCACCTCCGGGATCCCTGCCGGAGAAAATACCTGTGGCTTGGAAATGCCTTTTTTTTTTTTCCTTGTTTTCTTGTGTTGAACCGATGACTTGCACTAATTGCTGTAGGGCAGGATACTGTTAGGGTTCTTTGTTTCGGTCTCTTGTTTGGTTGCGACTCCTCTTGGCTAAGAAAACGGCAGTCCTATACACGTACCTGCTGCACATTTTACACCCCTGGAGAAAATAAACTATTGCCTGAAGCGGTGAGTGGCTCGTGTATCCTTAACGCTGCGGTGGGGCTGGGGGATGGAGAAGTTAACGGCATCAAATGATGGTGAGATGGGTGATGGACCACCTCGTGGTGGCCCTCCAGGGTTGACCCTTCGTGTGGCATCTGGGCTGTCACCGTGAGGGTGCTTGGGTTGAGGAGCAACCCCTGGCGATGTCCGATACCCCAGCATGAAATTTGTCTGCAGAAAAAAAAAAAAAAACCCATAAGCTTAATTTGGGGCTTTTCTCCCCATTTCTGCTCATCTGCTTTCTGCAGCTCCTTGGCACGCTCAAACTCGCACTGCCCTCGTGTGGTGGCCTGGTGACAGCTCTGCCACCGCAGCAGCGCTGGGGACATTGGATGTTCCTGTACGCGTATCTGGAGATGTTTTGGGAGGTCTCGGTTGCAGCCGGACAGGCACCGTCCTCCATCCCCCCCCCGTCGTGCCCAGCCGCATCTCCCTGCCAGGCAGAGGAAATACAAAGCTCAACCACATCAAGATGGAGTTCGACGGTTGGACTCGATGATCTTTTCCAACCTAGATGTTTCTATGATTCTAAGAGTTTTCTGCGCCCCAATTAACCACAACCACATAATTAGGCCAGTGAGGTTGGGGACATCCCACCCACAACCGTCGGTGACCTCACAGGGACCCTAATTTTGAGAAGGTTATTCCTGCAGCCCAGGGGTGAGCTGGGACTGGACCCTCTGATGCCCAACACGGCCCCAGCTGATATTTCCCTCTTCCCCTCATGGTACCACTAATAATATTGCCCAGTTCAGGTGTGTAGAGGGGACAAATATAAATCGTACGCGATTGTATAAAGCTCGTTTCCTTAGGAATTGAGGCTAAAAACCATAAATGCAAATACCAAGGAAGAAACCAAACAGCAGTGCCAAGCTACAACCCCCCCCCCCCTTTATAATTGGAAGTTTTATTTTATTTCTTTCTTCCTGCAGTGAAGACACCGACTGAGAAGTCACAAATCTGGTCGGGCTTCCTAATAGTTCCCGCAGCGTCTCGAGCCCCAGGGGTCATCTTAAATTCAGGCAGGCAATTTGCAGGCAGGCGATGCAAAGCTGCGCAAGGCGCTGGCTTGCTCAGACCAGGCAGGGGTTGAGGTTTGAAGGACAGACCCTGGCTCTCAGTTAAAAACTCTGCTCTGCCGGATAACCTCCGGCAAATCCTTATAGCGATGGCTGTAAAGCTGCCTGCCTTTAAGGTGTAGCTGTTAACTCGGTTTGCATAGTAAACAGGAGAGTGTTTTCTCCGTGGGATCAACTTCTGCAACGTTAGCTGGAGTTTTGCATCGTTTAGGAAATATTTAAGGCTTCGCTCTTGAGTTCTCAGAACCTGGGTTCTCATTTAAGCGGCTTTTATGAGATTATTTCTGGCCCTTCCCTGTTGCCGGGAAGTTTTAGTGATAATCACTGAAAAATCAAGTTGGAAATGCGAAGTTCTCCCCCCGCGTTCACGACCTTTCTGAGACATGGGCAGTGATTTGCTCCGAGCGCTGCTGCGGGGATGAGGGAGCCGGGCTGTGACACGCCGGAATTCGAAAAGAGCTGGACGAGGAAAGCGAAGCGCGAGCAGGGGCTCCGCAGGAGGTGGAAGATGACCTCCCATGGGGAAACGGTGGAGCTGAGGGCAATCATCACTGCCGGAGCAGCAGCCCACACGTAGACGTGCTCCTCATCCAGCTGGCTGGTGTCCTGCTCTTTTGTGCTTGATCAGCTCAGCCGATGACAAAGGTTATTGTAGCTCCACGCACCAGGGAAGCTTTTTCCCTGGAGCAGAAATAGCCAAGCTGTATAAGATATATATCTACTCTAAGATAGATTCAACAACCCTAATGTATGTATAAATACATATGCAGCCCTACATACATATAATACGTGTTTAGCTGCTATCCTCACTAGATCTTGGGTAGAAGACAGTATGGTTTCTCCTTTTTTGGGGGAAACTGAGGCACAGAGGGGCACAGAGATTTATTCATGGCTTCCTTGCAGCACACAGGTATCTGAGTGCAAGACACATGGTCCTTGCACGGGTGGAAATCATCACTGGGGAGTGGTCAACCTCGGCAACGGCTTAAATTAAATTTAAATTAAAATGCTAGGAGGGAGCATCCCCGTGCATCCTCGTCTCCTTGTCTCCAGCATCCCCATCTGACACAGTGGGCCACTGCGCAAATCACCACTGAGAAAAAAATTTGGAGCAAGAGGGAAAAAGAAAGTAACCAAGAGAGGACTTTTTTGAAGGAGACCATGCTAAGACGAGTGGGTGAGAGCAGCAGGAGCCATCAGGGACCCTGGTTCAGGGGGACTGTCCTCTGCATTAGCAGGCGTCTGCCATAAAGGTTTGTTTCCAAGGGTGGAAGGCTGCCACCCCCCCCAAAATAATAGTGAGCAACACCAGAGATAAATGTCCACGTCCCACCCGGTGATGCTCTGAAGCAACCGGGCGAGAACAAGGGAGAATGAAACGTGGGGATGACTCCGGATGCCGATGAGGAAGAAAACCCCCTTCAGAGTAAAACTCAGCAGCGGGGAGGGGATGCAGCTACCACCAAGCCCCCTAATCGGGCAGGGATGTCCGAAGCATAGGACGTGGTCACCTCACGCACGTGGGTTTCTTGTTTGCGGCAAACGCATGCACCCCCCGCGCTGAAACCCGCGCTGCTCCGCGCCAGCTGCTGCATTAACACCCCATATGCCAGGCCATATGCTCGATCCATCCGGGGGGGGGATGCTCGCATGGGCCTTGAGGGGAGGAAAAGGGACACCTGAGCACGTGGGAGCAGGTATGGTTTAGAGAGGCCCCGGGGACCGGAGATGCGGGTGTCGGGGAAGGATGCTCGGCGGGTGCGAGAGCCCAACAGCAGCAACGGGCCCCTGATGTGAAGCGGCTAAAAAAAAGATCTGGAAGATGTTGAGGGGGTGTTGGAGGGCACCACCAACCCTTTGCAACGTGTTTCTCTAAACCAGTTCGGCACATGCAGAATTTATTACGAAAAGAGCTTTTCAAGACACCCAACAAGCTTAGAAAAATCTCACGCTGGAAATCTGAAGGTGCTCGGTGGTTCTGCACTTTGGGAGCATCTCCTGCCTGGGTGGCAAGCAAGGGGGTGGATGAAGGAAAGGGATTCAGCTCATCTAGGTCAGACACCCGCAGCAGAGACGCCGCCGTCTCAGCTTGCCGCCTAGGCTCTTCCTGTAGTCAAGGGGAGAGCAATCCCGCTCCAGGTAAGCATCTGAAATGGGTCAAATAAACCGCACTTTGCACTCCGGTGGCCGGGAAAGGAGGACGTATGTCCCGAGCGTCCCCTCTCACGCACTGTCCCTTTGCTTATCAGCCTCCTGCCACGCGTTCTCCACCTGGTCCTTTGCAGGAGACCCAGCATCACCATAAACTCCAATCAAAGCTCTCACTCATCACCACTGAAGAGCCCGACACATTTAAATGCCCGGGTTGGGATATGGCATGGTACTAAAGGCAAAATTCCCTGTATGGATCAGCAGAGCAGAGAGGCAGGAGGCTGTGGGTGTGCCAACAGCTCGTTAGGTGCCAGATGAAGGGCTAACGAGGGCCACCACCAGCTGAAGCTCCACAGGTTCAGCCCGAAGCACTGAAAAGGGGCATTAGGCTGCGCTGAGTTAATCCTGGATCGCCAGGGAAGGGGATGGTGGGATCTGCATCTCCTTCAGCTCTTTGCCAGAGGGTGAATGGGATTTCTCCTGCATCCTTGGTAGCTCAGCCAGATACGGGTGAGAGAGGAGACCTGCGTCATTCAAAAGGTTAGTTAAAGCGTTTGAAAAGCAACTTTTTGGCTTGAAAAAAACCCTGTCAATTTATCAGAGTCTTGGTCACAAACAAAGCAGGGGACCTAAGCCAGGTTTAGAGGCCTCCCATTACATTTAATAAACTGTCTTGTGTCCTCTCCCCAGGCACGCCCGTGATTCCCAGCCCGCGGCTGTAACCCGCTCCATCTCCCCGCTTAGAGAGAAACTCATTTCATTTGAGTTCAGGACTGAGATTTGGGCTCCTTGAGGGAAGGCGGCTAATCTTTCTGCCTTAGCTCCTCGATTTGTAAAATGGAAATGATGACTTTATCCATCTTTACGGGCTGCGGTGAGGATTACTGCTTAATCTGAAACTCTGCTGCGCGCTGACGAGGGAGCCCGGCGTGAGAGCGTGTATTAGCCGTATTGATTGGGATGCTGCTTCCCTGCTATGGCTGTAATTGCTCCACGGATGTGGTGGGATTTGCGAATGGAGAAGGGGAGGGAGGGATTTAGGAGCTAATTTCGGTGTCAGGGTGAGCAGGTACATGCTCATCCCTGTTCCCAACTGGGCAGCAGCTTGCTCAGGTAGAGATGGGGAACCTTAACTATAAGGAGAGATGAGTCTTGCGGTGCCCTTAACCCGTGTGCATGTTCTGATGCTCTTGTGTGTGGGTCCACTATCGGCCAAGACATGGGAAATGTCTCCAAGCGTTGAAAAGCATGAAAACGGCAAAAGCTGAAACAAGGAGGTGACAGAGAAGCTGTAAGAAAAGGCAATCGGGGAGCTGGTGGGACAGTAGGAGTTATAGGAGCCTGGAAAGGAGAAAATATCAGGGGATGGCAGGGATGTGATTTGAAAAGAAAGCCATCTCCTTTGCTGCCCCAGGTCTTCTGCGCTGTGGGGCAGAGCGTGGTTTTGAGAGCAACCCCCAGCCCTCCCCCTACACCGTGCGCATTAACCCAGCTGCACCCTGACCCCAGCACAGGTTGGGCCAGCGCCAGGTTATTCTGTTGGTGGATGGGCCAATGATTAAAGTGGCCCAGATCCATCCAGAAAGCATAAGCTAAGGTGTCCAGAGCACTCTCTGCCAAGCTTTTTTGGGGGCTCTCTCCCCTTGGGCAGAGAGTTTATGTGGATAGAGATGTGCTTTGGTCTCAGAAGGGGGTTTGAGCTGGGGCTTAGCCTGGGGGTATAGGCAAACCCATTAATTCAGCCTACTTCGCTGTACACGCTCAAGTTTAACGCCTAAGTCAGGAGACCGTCTTGTCTCCTGATGTTCTGGAGAAGCCATAGAGGCACCTCCTGGATAGATGCTGAATTCTGGGTGAGCAGAAACCCCTTTGGGAGGTGCTCATTTCTCCCTACCAGATGCAGACGGAGCAAGAACCGTGCTAGCTCAGGAGGACGAAGTGAGATGGGATGAGTGCGGGTCAGGGGCTTGCGGGGACAAGGGCCTGGTGGAGGGATAAATACCACTGAACGTGCCAGACTGACCTGACGTCTAATCTTTTCTTCCTATTACTGACAAAATTTCCAACTAAATGATTAAGAACAAAACTCGATTTCCTTCCCAACGCACTTGTCATCGGTAACATGGTTGATAATATCCAGAAAGGAACCAGTTTAGGCTCTCCACACCAGTACCCTGACCAAAGACCTTTTGGTATTTCAAGCCACCATCAGCTGTTTAGCATATTTCTTCCAATATCTGCCCTTGCTCCTGTTGCTGTGGCATCCAAAGGAAAAAGCTCAGCCTGCTTCAGGATTGTTAATTGCTAGGAGACATTTAAAATCCCCGAGATGCCATTGTGTACCACTAAGTGAAGCCTGGTTGCGCTCAGGGACTTGGGCAGTTTGCAGAAACTAACCCCAGTATGATATTTTTTTTTTTTTTGGGGGGGTTGCTTCAGGTTTGGAAACATGGTCAGAAAGGAAAAGGTGTTTTTCTGGTAATGCATTAACCCAAGACGTGTAAAATCTGTGCTCAGTTCTCTGCCCTGCCCAGACTTTCGGCATGAGCTGGGCTGTGTTGTGTCCACCTACGGCAAACAAGGACTCTGCGATCTGGCCATGCGGTGTTGGGTTGGATTGACAATGGGGCTGGACCATCTGAGCTCATTGCTGTGACATCTCCAGGTAGTCACTGCAGATTAAACAGGCATTTTTAGGGCATGATTCGTCTTACCTTCCTTTAAATGTCACAAATGGATCATGCCCCAAAGTGCCTGTGGTCCTCCACTGACTCCAAAGGGAGCCCAGAGACTTGCTCAAGTGCAGGTCTCCTTACTAAGATATTTAAAGCTAGGGTTGATGAATCCCACGCTCTGTAGACACCAAAACTAACCCTGATTTCAGGCAGTGCATCAAGGTGCTATGGCAAAATGCACAGTCCTCAGTAAAGGTCCTTTTGCCCAACCTCAACCCTGTCCTCTGCTTCAGCTCAGGGCCCCTCTGAAGGGCTACGAAGTGCTTGCTCTGGGTTGCGTGCCCGAGGGGCTGCCATGGGAGCCACGCAGCTGGGCAGTTTGTATTTTGAGCTCACCTCCTGTAAATTAAAGGATCCAGCTGGGCAGTTTTGCCTTGGACATGCAGACATGGAGGGAGGAAGAGTCCCTGCAGCACTGTGAACGTGTACGCACAAGTCCTGCCCGTGTGAGAGACAAAATCCAACCCTGCAAGCCTTGAGCTCGGTCAAGGCAACAGGACAGAGCTGCAGTTGTCTCTGTTGGTGCAGGACCAAAGCCTAAGAGGATCTGCATGTGCATGTTGTCCTCCAGCGTCTTCATAACTCATCGTGGTATGTCTGAAACAAGCTTCTGGCAATGTGTTCTTGTTACTGCCCTTAAAATAGGATGCAGAAGGAAAGGTTTGTGGGAGATAATTCATTTCATTGGCTCTTCTGCACCAGAATTAATTGCAGCCATATTTATTGCTCAGGAAAGTAGAGATGAGGTAGATAAGGGAATGTCTTTGTTTAGGGCAATGAATAATTTATGTCGTAAATTCACCAGAACCTTGAAATTTGAAGGACTAATTTTGCTTCCTTCTGTGTCCAGGGAGTGAGATTGAGCCTTAACCCTTGGGCGTGACTGATGTTTTATGACTTTCCCGTCACTACGATCATCTGCTCAACTCTTCTGTAACACAAAACATAGAATTTCCCCGTGTAGGGTGGCTTGCGCTACCTATAGGGTTGGCATCCAGGCTACGTTTGTGTGCAGTGGTGAGAGGTGTATCCAAGGAATAACTCATCCTGTCCTATGACAAATGTCTAAGGCAGAATAAAACATAAACTGGCTACAGAGGGAGCTTTGACAAACAGATTTGATGGCTAATTTTCCATCTGCTAAGACACAGGTTACGTGTCAAACCCATAAGTTCTAGTTGAGCTGGAACAGATGGTTTTAGAAAGATGTCCTGAAGAACACGGACTAAAAACCTCCCAAAAGTTACTAGAAAGTGGCAGTTTCTTTCCCAAAGTGATTTCCCCCAGGCTGTAGGCTCCTGATGAATATTAGAATTTGTGTCCCAGGAAATCCCTTATATCTGCAATATCTATTTTTTCTAAGAGGACAGATCTGTTGTTGAGACCTCTTCTGCCCCTGGGGTGGGCACCACTACCTGCCCACCCCTCTGAGAGCCTGCACCGCTGTGCAGATGGCACGTGTCCTGCTTCCCAGGCTGGGAATCAGACGGTTTTGTAAGCCTTTGCCTTGGAGACGGAGGGCGAATGTTGGTGCATCAGCCTTGCCTGCTTGTGCTCTGGAGCAGAGCTGGAGGGCTCTGGAGCGTTGCATACGCTGGTGTCCCTCGGATGATCTTCTACTTCAAAATGAGGGGGGCGGGAGGGAAAGATAGTGAAATTGTAACTTCAAAGACAAGATGGGATGGGAGCCCGTGCCAGCTTATGAGAGGAAAATCAAGGATGTTTTCGATTAGCGAGAAGGTAAAACACGTGGTTAGACTGAATAGCAATGTCCTTTCAAAGCTCTCTTCTAATCAAAGAAAGGACAGTTGTGGGGGCCACTGGCATTCTCAGTGGAAACTGTTATGTCTTGGGAGGAAAAAATATCCATTTATTTTAATCAACTGAGAAATAGGTCTATAAATCCGTCTGCCTTGGAGAGACCCTGATAGAGTGATGCTAGCTGGATCTTCCACATGAGACACCACTGTTACCACCCTTACAGAGGAGAGGACTGGTGGCAAACTCAAGTTAAAAAGGGAGACTACAGGGAAGAAAAAAAAAAAAAATCTCTGTGGCCTAATCCTGTGGCCTCCACAGAAGCCAATTTTTTTTAGAGCATTTTTTTGCTCTAAAAAATCCCAACACAGAGTAGTTATCCAGTCTGAAGGGAGGTCACCAGCAGATCTCAGCTGGACACTGCACCATTCAACATACGCAGAAGTCCCTTCAGCGCATGGAAAATGGGTGGACAGGCATTTGCAGGGAATTTATATTTTTCGGAGTAGCTGAATGCAAAAAGGAGCAGAGGGCTCGTGGTGTAGAGCGAGCAGGCCACAGGATGGCAGCTGAAACTCAGGCTTGATAAACAACAAGTGCTGAACGTGGAGGGTGGGAAGATGATGCCTCTGCAGTGACTTGAGTGGTTCGGCCGGAATCCGACAGATGATGACAAACATCAACAGTGGCTGAAAATAGATATTCAGGGCTTGGATTTTGGATGTGGACACCTAAAATGGGATTCAGCTGCCTAATTTGGCAGTGATTCATCAAGAGCTGCCCTTGTTGCCTTAAGTGTGGCCCCTATAATGCCAGTTCAGTAGCTCTCAGGCCCCTGTGTCTGTTGGTGCATGTTGCCCTTGCTCTGGTCAAGGCTGAACTATGTCCTGAAGCCCTCAAAGGTCCCTGCTTCTAACACCCATCTTCACATCCAAGATACAGCTGAGGCAAAATACAAATAATGGTGGGGGGGAAAAAAGGATCTTGCTGTTTTTCTAATTTTTCTTCTAAAGTACAAGCTTGTAGGTCCTGCTTTCCTTCCTTGGAGGAGCAGGGAAGGCACAAGCCTGTTCCTCCTCTTTGCCTGCCCTGCCTCCAATTTGCAGGTCAGCGTTCATCCAGCAGTTGAATTTTCAGCTGTCAACAGAGGCAGAGACGAGGGGGGGGAAAAGAAGTCTGATGATAACTAAAAAGCCACCCGTGGATCATTCACAACCAGACAGCCAGAGATGGAGGCTGCTGGGTGAGTAATTTTCACCAGCAGAAGTGACCAAACAGTAGGCAGCATTTTCCCTTGTTTGGTGTTGAGAGCTGTCAGACAGCTGGTGAGATGGTCTCTAGATTGTGCTGGAAACTTCTGGGACAGGAGAGGTAATTCATCAGCTGCTGAAGGGTGTTAGCCCTCAGCTGCTCTCGTCTTCCTCAACATGGCCTTGAAACTCATCTTCTGTGGATGGGAAGACACAAACACCCGGGCACTGCCTCCTCCAGGATACTCTGCCGTCCTGGTGAAGCAGCTCTGTGAGGCAAGAGTTTAGCATTGTGAACACCAAACTCTTTTAACTGTGTATCTCCCAAACCTGCTAACCTCATCCATGCTTTTTGCCTTCCCTTCTCCTTCCCTGCCTCAGTTTTTCCTTCAGTATTTTAAACTCCCATTTACTTTAGTCTTCAAACCCAATAATTACCCCTCCTTGGCTACATGAAGAGCCAAGACTGGGTTACGTTGGTTAAAAAATGGTAGGTCACAACTTCTTGAGCCAGCTGGGAGATGTGGAAACTGGAGGAAGGTCTGGGCAGCGTTTGACATAACCGTGCTCCCGTAGGCTCCAGGCTAGTGCTGGAGCTGGGCAGCAAGGTCTGCACCCTGCCCGCAGCTGGGGAGGGATCAGCTTGGAGAGCATGGGAAGGCACGGAAAGGGTAAAAATCTCTGTTTGCCTTGTCTCAGCAGACTGTGGTTTACACAGAGGCTTCAGGCTAGCAGGAGGAGCATGCCAGCTTACCACCAGGTCAGGTGTTGGTGTAGGGGGGACATTCCCCAGCAGGCGTCGGCCACAGGAGGCATCACGCCACACGCACACCCCTTGAGTCACCACTCCTTGGGGTTATGATTTCTCTTTTCTTCCCCAAGCCTGAAATCACTTACAAGGCAAATCGTTACATTTACTCCATTCCGGTATACGCTGACTCAGGCTCATGTGCTCCTTAGCAAAGCTTAGACCTGTTTCTCCTCCATCACTGCCTCTCTCTGCCTGCTCAGCCATGGAGTGGGTCCACAAAGGCTTCCACTTCTCGCATCCATCCGAGGCTCTTTAAGCTCGCGTAAGGGAGAGGGCAAGGGCTGAGCCCATCTGTGCTGTAGGACTGCACTGAGTGAGAGGCAGAGCTGCAGGCCCTGCCACCAATGGCCAACAAGGTGGCCACACCATGCTGCATGACATCTTGTCTGGTGGGCTGCAACAAAACCCTAAAGTTATTGCAGGCATGGAGTAAAAATCGGGAGTTACAATTATGTTGTATGGCAACAGGAACTTCACATTCATTCACAGCCAAGCGTGTAATTTTGGTCCAGCCACTATGCACAGCCTGGACTCAAGGCCAAAAAAATGGTCCAAGTCCAGCCAGGTCATATGAACTTTGGGTCCATCTTAAGATATGCCCTGATTCCCCTCCTCCTGATGACTCCAGAACTTAGTGTAAGTTTACACTCAAGCATAAGCAAGCTAGGTCTCGTGCTTAACCACTAGCATCTCCTAGGTTTTATTGTGTTGCATCAGTCCTCAGCTGGATTTCCCATGTGCTGCCCCACCAGACCTGCTTTAACAGCATCTCCGGGCTGTTGGGAGAGACTTTGGGGTGTCCATTAGAAAGGTGGCTGGCTACAGCCTCTACCACAACCCACCTGTGTCCATCTGAGACAGATGCTTCAATATTTAGTGCACAGCTGGAACTCTCTGAAGTAGTCAAGATGCTAAATTCACAAATCAAGGTCTGGTTTGGAAGCGGTTGGGGTTACATTAGCACCAGGCTGCACAGTGGGGTTTTTCAACACTGAAAACTAAAAATAGAGACCAAGTTTGCTTTTGATCAACCAAGAGAACAGATATTTAAAATTCAATAGTTAAAATCATTGCAATTTAACTTTCATTGGAGCATTACTTTAATGAAAGATAAACCTATTCTGAATGATACAAAGGAAAAAAGGGAGTAATTACTTAGCTAAGCTATAATTTCATTCACTGTTATTAGGTGGATTTAGATTACTTGCTCACTCGAGATTAGAGATTTGAAGTACACGGCTGAAATCCTCTTTCTAATCCAGAATTGCTAAATCCTTGGGTATTTCTCCATTATCAGACTGATTTGCATCTATGTTCATGTTCAGGACATAATTTCAGTTCTCTCACAATATTTTTTCCTTTCTTCTCCCCTAAACATAGTCCCCTATTTTCCCGATAGCAAACACTGTAGAAAGACCAACAGCACCAACCCCTCCCAGGTTCCCCAAGGCTCCCAACACTTCATACCTCAGCAGGGTGCTGTAATTACAAACTTCAAAGCAAATGATAATTAATTATATTGAAACAAAAGATGCCAACAACATGAAACCACTTGAAAAAGAGGTCGGTTGTTGTTGTTCGGTTTTTTTTTTAAACTTTAACAAACTTTTACACAGACTTGACAAATCTTCTTGTTTGGATGGCTGCTACAGAAGTGAAATCTAACCCCTGTGCCCTGTTGCTCGGTCCCTTTGGCCTTGCCTGGCTGAGAGCTGTTGCTGGGTGTGTGGATGTGGCAAAGGAAGGAGGGAGCAGATGGACCTGGTGCTCCAAGAAATAGGACTTAAGCCTCAGCTGGTCAACTGGAGTGGCCCTGATGGGGTCAGCAGAATTATGCCAACTTATGGCAGGGAAGGACTTGGTCCTTCATTTTTTGAAAGAGGATTTTCAGACCCTCTTCCTACTCGTTCTCATATAAACCCATTTCCCTTGGTGATATAGGTACTTGGGGAACTCCACGAGGAGCTGCCTGTCCGTCCTCATCATCATTAGGGGAAGAGGTGAATTATCTCTGGGTGAGCACTAGAAAGGATGGAGTAGCTGGTGATTTCGGTTTGCATAGTTAAGGGAAAAGCATCATGTCCCCTGATTCTGCTGGCTGATGTTAAACCCGCAGACTACTTTGGGATAGCAGGATGTCACTTCATGTTCATTGCCACTTCCTAGCAACTGAATCTCCTATCAAGACAGGGAGCAAGGAGTTAACGAAGTCTTGTGCTCAGAGACCAGCTGTGGGGGACGGTGTTTTAGGCAGCTCTTGAACTGTGGCACTTAGTAACATGCCCATTAGTATTGCTGGAAAAGGCATCCATATTTTTCTATGTAAAGTAAAATAAAAAATCAAGAATTGTATGGAAAACCCCCCCCACGTTTCATCTGGGAAAAAAAAAAAAGTCTGCTGGAGATTTAACTCCAGACCTTTTGGTTTTTCAGCTGTTTAAATGGTCGGGGTGCAAAGGGAGTGGTTGGGTGCTGCCCAGAATCATAACCACACTGGTTAATGTTTCAGTGCTCAGTCACGTCTGGTTTCTAGCTGTTACCTGCTCTCACTCAACTGATTTTTAACTCACTTGGCATTTTCCGTGCGTGCGAGATGTTTGGTTAGATCCCTTATGCTGCGTGTGTGGAAATAAAAGGCCAGCTAAGAACAGACAAGCGATTAGGCATTAGGTGAGGTATAATCCTCCCTAATCACATTTCTAAACCTGGTAGTTGGAGGTAGGATTAGAGTTATTAACATGCGGACACTAAAGCATATAATTTATTTAACAATTACTGGCTCTTTGTGAAGGGGGATATACACAAGCTGCAACCGCAGACCAGCTTCTCCATCTCGTGCAGGATGAAGCTGCTGTCGGTGACAAAGCTAGCAGATACGGCTCGCTGTCCGCTGGCACAAAGGGCAGCAAAATAGGGGTTACCTTGAATATAAGCAGAAGCAAATCTGAAATCCCTTTGCAGGACCCCTACGCAGTCCTACAGGAGCATACCTGACATCTAGACATTAAGCTGCGTAAATATAAACAAATAACATAAGGTGAAAAAATTTAGCCAGTGTTTCTTTAGTCTTCTCTTTTCCTGAACACGCTGTAATCTAACTGTACAATAGTTTAAAAAGCTGGAACTTGTAGGATGAAGAGCAGGAGGCAAAGGCAACAACTGGGAAGTAGCAACGTTGTGCAAGAGCAGCAGGGAAGGGAATTCCAGTGCTCCTGGACCAAACCCTGTCCTGAGCATGCCTACAGTCTTCCCAGCTCAGCTGGGCACTAGGTGTTACACCAGAGATTTACGTGCCAGGCAGACTCCTGGTAGTCAAGAGATTTGTATTTTAGTTCTTCAGCCTATCATGCCGAGGTACCTGTCTGCCTTTGGAGAACTGAGGTTTGACCTTGTGACTGTGCTGAGGATGTTTGGAACAGCAAGGTTTTTTACCCCATTTGTAAAATAAAAAATAAAAATCTGTGCCCCAGCCTGTTGCCTGGTATGATTAATCTACTGAAGGATAGTTCCAAATTGCTCTAAGAAGGATGTCAGGTCTGCTCGGCAGCAGAAGGACAGGATGCCAAAGCCTGGGGGCAGCTCGGGCTGATCCCAGGACCATCTAGATGCAGATGGGAAGTCCCAGGGAAAGCCCAACACACACATCTCCTTTGTCCGTGCTCTTTGGCTGCCAGAGTCCCTGGCAAAGGCTTGGCCCTGGGCCAGCTGCACTCTTCCAGACGAGTCTTGGGCATGGTTTGGGATTTAGGTCAGACCAAGGACCATTTGCAACAACATTTTTCATGTGCCCGCCCTGTTTTGAAAGCCGAAAGTCTGGAACTCTGGGCGTTGCTCATTCCACACCAGTTGGCGTCTCTGGCTGCGGCCAGTTGGCATGGTACGTACACCGTGCACTGCTCCGCACTGGTAACCAGATGTGTTCACAATGCTGTATGAAGGAGAAAATGATACTGCCACGGTCAGGTTTAGACCCCCACATGCTCTGCTGGGTGCCTGGGGCCAGGCTTGCAGATTTGAAGCATCCCGAGGTATCTAAAAATGAAGAGGCTCCCTTTATAGTTAGTGCAGAATAATAGGAACTCCAGGGGGTTATTCATCCCACCCTAAAACAAGCTCTAAAGTAGGCCAGATGAACTGTCCTCTAGATGGGCCTCTCTTCCTGATGACTGCAGAAAGTTCAGGGTGGCTAACTTAGACTTTGACATCTAACTTCTAACATCTGGCCAAGCGCATCCAACCATCTGTCTGCAGGGATAAGGGGCTGCTCTTGGAGGTACCTCAAGGCACCCCTCAAAAGACACTACAGATCTAGACTGTAAATCCCACAAATGCATTTGCTTGTGTACATTATAGAGCAAAACCATGTTCCAAATATTGTTTTCTGGAACTGTAAGTATACCAGCATGGCTAGAGAGTTCAGCCCTGTTTCTCTGATCTCCTTTCTCTAGGTTTTGTTCTTGCCCCAGACAGTGGCCATGCGACGCAGTTCCTGGCTCAGAGCACGGAGATCTTTCAGGTAATGCCTTTCATGAACGACCTGATGGCCTTGCCAATGTTTCCAGCTGAGACTGTAATCGGGCCATGTCACAGATTTGAGCTGCATCAGCCACTGTTAAGTCATCGTACTCACAAAAGGGGCAAAAAGTCAGGAGAGGGGAACGGCAGGACCCCTTCATGGCGACAATCTTATCTGTCTGGAATTGTAAATGGTGCTGGGATGATTCTCTTGCTCCTCTCCGCTCCTCACCCTTTTGCTGAGAAGCAACCTAAGAAGAGAAACTGATGATCTGTTTCAAAATAGATGTTTTTCCAAACCACTAGCCTTCATTTTTAAATTTATGCCAAGTGTAAAATGTCATGGCTTTTCTTCTGGCTTTATCTAGCAGCAGGAGACCATTATCTACTGACATTACCTGTTAAATAAGTGCAAACTACCTGTAACTGCAGCATTGCATGTGCCTGGGGAATTTATGTAAGCCTGAGCTGATGTCAGGGATGGACTTTGGAAAAAAAACCTAGAACATCTTAAAGAGATAGAGTTGATTAATCAAATCATGTCTTCATCTGAAAATGTTGTACCTGCCACTGACACAAATAACCTCCGAGACGATGATTGACAGAGGATTCACGGGGAGAATATTCTCCCCTATCATTTTGTTAACTTGGTGCGTTTGACAGCACATCACTGCGTCTAGACAGTTTCACGGGCAGGCTGACAATCAGCTGTCTGGCACTGACACGTGGTAGGTGAGACGCTACATACGCTTTTTCTCCGGATCAACTAGAGGAGAAATAACAGGAACATCAGCTGAAGGATGAGAAGATAGCAGCCAGGAATGGATAATCAGAAAGAAGCCCAAGCACACTGGCTGTCATTTCTCCAAGCATTTCCAGGAGAGGACTATTCATACCTGGAGCATCGTAGCTGCCAGTGCCCATCAGCAGAGTCATTAGGGTTTGTGCTGGGCACTTTTCGTGGGCAGAACGACTCCTGGACTCAAAGCCCGCTCGAGGTATGTCTCCGCAGTGTTTCTTAAGGGTGGACAGAGTTCAGAATGACATTCCCCGACTCTCTCCCTCCCCAGACAGTGTAGTCACCTGTAACACCAAGTTTGGTGCATTGCAAAATCCACCCAGGACCTGGGTAAGCAGCCAGCCCTGAACTCCGTCTTGCTCTGGTTACAGCACTCGTAAACCCTGATTGAGTTCAATCAAGAAGTTTTCAACTCCGATTGAATTATAGACACATCTAGGAAAGGGCTTTCCCGATGATTCTTCTGTTTCCTTTAATTTCAACAGGGCTTTTTTCTCTCTGGTGGGCCAGAGGCAAGTTGAGCTTCATACACAATATTTAACAGTAATAATGGCACCCAATTAAAGGTCCTTCAAGGCTTTACCCTATGATAAAGTCACCTATCGGGATGACTTGGGGCTTCACAGGATTGTCAATCTCTGTCCTGCAAAAGCACAAACATCTATCACCTGCGTTAGCTAAGGAGAAGCCTATGGTTACACCTACCACAGTTAAGGTCAAAACTACACACAGAGGGCAGCTGGGTCCTTGAGTCCTGCCAAAACTTGCCTTAAATCCTTGCCATCAGATTTAGCTTTTAAGTTTGTGCAAGACACTTACATTCATTCTGCAAAGGAAGACACAACGTCCTTGGAACATCTCTAATATCATGTCTTGCCAGTGCTTGAGGTGCAAACTACTTTTTTTACTTTAATCTTCAAGCCAGTGGAGGGGGAACAAGACACTGCTTCTGAGGGATGTCACTGTTTGTCTTCAGTTGCTGTTCAACACCATTATTGGACATTAGCCTCTTTCCTTTGATTCTTGCTCTCTGCAGACCACTGCTTCTATTTCAGTTGCTGCTTCTATTTATTTGTGCATGGCGTGCGTCTTCCACGTTTTCTAAGGATTTCATCTTTTGTAGCTTTTTCTTGCCCTGTTCCTTGCTGGGACATATATCAACAGGCTGATTAAGTTCTGAATCTGACTTTTGCAGCCTATCTGCTCTGCTTTCCTTATCTCTGGTGCTTAAAACTATATGATCTGTAATATGTTTGCTCGCAGTTGTGTCAAACTTGCATGAAGAAGCTAACTCAGCTAGACTGCAGTTTCAGATTTTGTTTGGTCGCATCTATCAGAAGACATACTGCTCTATTTCCATTTTCACTAGCAACACTACTCTAAAGCATTTAAGATCTCATTATTGTCTGACCTTTCTTCACCTGTAAATGCTAAGGTCTGACAAACCAGAAGCTGTCCTTGCCTGTGGCTGTAAGCTGGGAGTCTTTTCCTACTGCCATGTTTCATAAATATTGACAAATTACTTTTACAGAGCGATCTGCACAGTGCAGTAAATGTAGTCACTCAGATTGGTGGTTTTAAGACAGCTGTCTCAAGGAATCCAGGCTGCACATCTCAACTTTAAGAGCAGGGACTGCATTTTGGAAAGCAGTGACTTTAAAAAGGATTTACAGGTCACTGCTGAAAACACTGTGAGCATATATTCCCAGTTTTACACGGCAGAGGAAACAGGGCCTTTGAATCCATAAGCAGAAGACAACTGAATAAAGGCAGAGAAGTGTTCTGACACTGTAAATGGACTGTTCATGGTTTCAGTGTCCGTATTTCAAAAAGGAAGTTGTAGAGGTAAAGAGGATTTGGGATAAGCGCTGAAGTTTGGAAACCCTCCTTGCGGTGAAAGACCAAAGAAACTCAGTTTAGTTTGTTTAAGAAAAAAACACTGAGATGCAACTTGCTCCCAGTCGCTAAATACTTCCATGCAATAAAGATTTCTATGTAAAGACATCAGTCTAGCAAAACAAAACCAACAAAAAGGTATAATGAGATCTAATGGCATAAAGACGAAGCTAAACAGATCCCTTACAGATAAAAGGTGCTCATATTCACCACACCAACTTACCAGGCAGTTGGTGCATCCCCCCCGCCCCAGGTTTGTTGAGCTGCCTTTTCCATGGCTGATATGCAATAGCTCAGAGCTGCAAAGGTTACGGGCTCGAAGAAGGATTCTGTGGGGGAAATTATGTGGCCTTTGAAATGAATACATAGAGTAGATGGTTGTAATGGTCCATCTTAGTCATAAATTCGCAGACTCTGGCAAAATGCTGATTTTTAACCTCTCAGTGCCTTAAATCCTGCAGCCAGAACATGGCATCAGGACTATATCCTCCCACATATTGGCGAGAAGCTGTTGCCAGCAAGGCACTTCCTAAGTACAAGAGGGCAAAACTTTTGCGGAGAGTAGATTTTGCTGTGCTGAGAGAAGACACGTGCCCAGCGCCAGCTTCTTGCACCAGCTTGATCCCAAGCTGGGGGGGACAATACCAGACCAAACGGCAGAGGCAGGGGTGACTCCTTGAGTTCTCCCCAACATCCTCTGTAAATACGATGGCTGTCACAGTGTCACGCCACGGCTGTCCAGAGCAAAGAGCTCCTTCTTCTGTCACCCCAGTCAAAGAAATCAGCCGGCCTCCTTGGTAATGCAGAGTGCCAGGGATGGAGGCTGTAACACAGACTTCCCTGTGGATTACACAGAAAAAGCTATCAGCTGGCTTCAAGCGTTGTTAGAAGGATAGAGATTTTTTGCATCAGTTATTCATCATGATAAATGCCAAGAGCTGAAATAAACAACATGACAGTTTTGTAATTATAAAGTCCCAGTATATTTTAAGGCCTAATTTTTTTATTATGGCAACATTTTTATTTGGTGATAGCTTCACCTGCATAACAGTAATATATGTTTTATATCTCTAAATAAAACTAAGCAGGAAAGGATTTTTCAGGTTCTTTGAATTCCTGCTTGATCTATTCTGTCCATCAGAAAAAACAATAACTTTTAAAATTATATTGTCATAAATCACTAGTTTTTGAAAGCACAAAGAGAATGTTCAAAACCTGTAACTAAAGCTTTGCAAGACCAATAATAACATGAAGAAAACTTTTACCTCAAAGGATTCTAAACACTTCATCAACTAATATAGACAATATATACAGAGATCACTTCCAACTCGGCTACCAATCTTGCACAGATGGTGTAGAAAACTGGGGTAAATCTCATTGAGACTAATCTATACAAACATATGCTTAATTAGCATAGTGCATCTTACACAGTGTAAAACAGAAACAGACTGTATTGCAATAACTGATCACAGCATAAATTGGTTTATTTTGATCCTTCCTAGGGAGGCACAAACTATTTTTTTTATTTTGCAGATTTCACCGTAATGAATTCATTTCAGGTTGCTGGAAAAAGCAAACAGAAAAAGGAAATAAGGATGATAGAAAAATTAATCATACCAAGGTTTGCATTTATGCTGAATTTTTATTCCTATGACTGATCCCACTGCCTTCAGCTGGCTTGTTCACTGCACAGATTTAAACATGTACACAAATCCTTGCTGGACCAGGGCCTACCATTAATTCAGAAACAAAGCTATTGTCCCCTAGGCTTACTCACGAATTACACTTGTTTATTTAAGTCAATAAAGATAAACTTGCGTAAATCTCTTTGTAAACAAGGCTATTTCACTTTAATGATGGCTTATTTGGGGTTACCATAAATGTGTTTCTAATCAACTTCAGCTAATCCAAAATAAAGGATGTAGGCAGATGAATGGTGTAGTATTTGGAATAATAAGAAAGGACAGAGGGATAACCCAAGAAAAAACAGAAATGCTGACAATATAGTTTCTAATCTATAAAAATCAGGAAAACAGAGGAAAGAAAAGCCCGTTTCGGTGACTATTGGCGACTGAGAGCGGACGTTACCTAGCTAGCAGTGAGTGGGGGGAGTATGTCCAAATGGGTCCTCAGGGAGCTCACCGGGGGAGCCCCTGCCCCTCCTTATCTCGGGAGGGAGCAGCGAAGTGCTGCTGGACCCAAAGGACATCCTGCAAAACCACCTCGGAGGCGCCGCAGTCTGCTTAACTGCAACCTCCCCTGCCAGCCAAGCATAATTAAAAACTGTTTTGAGTTCAAGCAGTGTAAGACATTACCGTTCCCTGGTGGTGGCTGACCACACCTAAAGTTAGGCGTAAAACCGAGGCTTTGAAGCCAGGAGACTAGTACGAAATCGAGTTCACCGAGCTTATGTATAACATCTGGGATTGCATCTGAGCTACCAAGCTCCCCAGATGGATCCAGGCCTTCGGGATTTTTCTGTAGCAAGATCTTCCTGCCCGATTGTATGAAAGCTCCCAATCCATTTCAGCGCAAAGTCCAGCAAGTTAAAGCAGCCTCAAAAGAATTCAAAATTCAAGTGTTTGACTATGACAAAGTTGACTCTTTCAACTCACTCTGCTTTTGGTTACTCAGGGCAACTGAGTTTATGTGCAAATAGGCACTCGAATTAAGATAAGTTAAGGCAGTTAACTCATTTACTCATCAGAATTATACAGGAATGTGAGCAGATATATAGATCTTCTCATTGTGTTATGAATTTCTTACAGGAGATGTCACTTCTAAGGATTACTGTCTAACTCCATACCATCTGATAAATGTAATGTCCTTTATAACATAAACACCAACCAGTTTGTACTATGATGGGTCAGAAAGGCATAGCTTTGCTTTTAGCGCATTATTTTGAATACTAGCTATTTCTTAAGTCCACTTTGACAGGGGCATAAGACAGACACAGCAGGCTTACATCAAGGTCTGTCAAATTTTTTTGCACTGTGGGACTGTTTCCTTTTTTTTTTTTTTTGCTTTGCTTTGAAATCTCCTAACAGCCCAGTCTGAAACGACAGTGATTTATGTAATATTGGAAACATACTTCTGCATTTTAGAAGAGGTAGTGAACAGATTTGAGTTTCAACATTTCAGAGCAATTTCATTACTGAAAAGATAAATAGAAGAGCAGAAATATGAAATGCCTTCTTATGTATTTTGCTGTTACTCCCAGCCTTAAGTCACAGGTTTTTTTAAAGTTTGAGGAGTACTTGGCCCTTTGCCCATATTTAATCTACTATACGCCGGTACGACTGAGTAGAAGTTCCTATTCATTTTGGAGATTTTAATGCCTCATGCAACAGTTTTCATTTATGATGTTAAAGCTCTTCTCTAGTCACTTTAATGTAATGCCTGTTTGGACAGTACGCCAGAAATCAGTTATCTTGAAAGTCAACCGACACGCTCCTCATTATGTGATGGGAAAAGCATAGTGTGGTGTCCTCTTTAACCCTCTGCGTGCTGCCACAAGAAGTGTGAAGCTGCTTGCAAACTTCATGTGACACAAGCAGAAGTGGTTTAAGCCTGTACTTTAAGCCTGTACTTAACCCTCTGAGGCCGAGGGAGACACAATCTCAATCCTCGGGGAGTTGTTTCATGCTGTTACCTACACGGGGGGAAGTTTTTGCAAGTGCTGCGCCGCTCGCCCCTGCAGCAGGCAGTCCTACAATGACATGGAAAGGCTGCTCTCGTGCCATTTTGCCATCATGAAGTAATGCAGCATGAAAGGGAATCTGTCCCTCTCACAGCTTCCAGACCCAGCTCCTCTGTGCGCCATTCTCTCCTTCATAATCTTTTGCAGATCTGTGGATGATGAAAGCTACCTTCATGTACGTTTAGAGAGAAAATAACATGCTCAAATGGCATTTACAGTAAGCAGGGAAGCAGCACTGCAGTCACTGCTGTAAGAGACAAAGCACTTATTCAAGTATATGCTAGTGCTTCAACAGAATGAGCTAAGAAATCTGGGAGCATTTAGCAGTGGTTCTCCATGGATTTATGGTCATTTTTTTCATACATTATTTCCTGTCTTGAACATGCTGGCTGATCTTTTTGTATCACAACTCTGCTCAAAGCTCTTCCTTTTTTTTTTTCAGTTTAACAGGTCATTTTGACATATCGGTAATAATGACCTCAACACGAAAACTATCTGCTCTGCCTCCAAGCCCTGCCTTCCTGGCATTGCACTTCACACTTGTCTCCACCTTCACGTAGTGATATCTGATAGTGTCGGGTCATTTAGACAGCCTAGGTGTCTTTGAAGATATCTGATATTGGTGTTGTGTTTCTTTTACCTCTTAGGGGATCTGGTCACAGCCTTTGGGAAGTCGACACGTATTCTCTGCAGCATAGTGCAGCCAGCCACCGTTTCATCGTGTTTTCTTTAGTTCTTAAATTATTTCCCTTGTTCTTTCTAGCAGACGTGAAATACCACTGTGCCGTTTCTGTCCGTACAAGAACGCCGTTTGTGAGGATACTGATCCATCTGACACACGTTAACATACATTGCGAGCGATGCTGATGCTCTTCCACTGCAGGTTCAAATCCAAATGGGACTGTCAACCATCTGTACCTAACCGCTAACGTCCCAAATGTGCTGAGCTACACCGTTTAGTTGATAGTATCCAGCTTTGGTATGAGGGATTGAGTTTTGCTGTGTCTTTGTTTTTACCAAATCTTGTACTATTTCGGCAGTTGCAGGTGTGTGGCTGGGAGCCCTTTCTAGAGCGGTGTTTAAGCTGCAGATGCACATCTTGGCTGGCTTCTCCACGGCAACCACGCTTCTCAGGTAACCTCTAGGCTCTGTGATTTGCAGCCCCAATGCCGCCTTCTTCCATTTGCTTTATTTCTGCTGCCGCTTGCCATTTCCTTTCCTAAAGAAAGGAGGTTTATGCAAATGTTGGTTTTTTTGTCAGAGTCCCCCAATGTAAGCTTGTCAACCTTCTGACCTATTTCAACCAAACCTAACAGAGACGCAGAGCTTTTGGAAATACAAGGTCTGTCAAGTTTCATGGCAGCTGCATTAGAAAAGAAAAACCTTGTTAGTGCTCTGCCCGGGAGAAAGGCAGAGAAAGCTCAGCCTTTATCAGCACTGTTTGGCTTCCTTGGCAGTAGAGAAACGGTGGGCAGCTGGCCAGCCAGCACACGCATAGCCCTGAACCAGCCATAGCTTGTGCTGCTCTGTGCCCAGACGGCAGGCCGACAAAAGTGGGTTGGGGACATAGAAGGGAGCTTTGGATATATCAGAAGTTAGCCTCGGGGATGTAAGAGGAGAGGGGGCTGTGGATTTATTGCAGTGGAGAGGTGAAGGGAACGTCTGACACAAACCCATAGAAAAACTGAGCTTAATTAACTTGCTGTTCATAGAAAAAAATCCTCTCTGAATGCAGTGAAACCTCCACAAAGCAAGTGCTGTGCTGGCTGAATAGCCTGTATCTGTTTCCAGGTACAACACGCCTGGAACACCTCCTTATCTTTCAAAAACATGATGGTAATCTGTTAGCAGCTCTGCATTGTCTGCAGCGGGTATCTCCTCCGTTTTACTTCTGTGTTTATTTCATGACCGGCTTGAATCTCAAACTAATGGAATTGGGGGAAAAAATAGAATAAAAAACCTGAATAAGCTACATCTCTGCTTCAAGCTGGGAAAATCCAAGCACAGACGAGGCAAGAGGGAGATTTCTGCGAGTCCACATCTATCGTTCTGTCAGAAGGGCTAAATGATGGGAGAGGTGCCTCACCTGGCTCCTGAGAATACCAAGCCTGTTGAGATGGGATACGTGCCCAAGACGCTGAATCATAACACCTACGTCATCGAGTGCAGAAACCGTTTCAGTCTGGAAGAGGAGCGTGCCTGTGGCAAGCAAGCTGTTACGCTGGTGAGATGGGACCTCAGGTATAAGAGACGTGGCCTGCAGTTGAGATATATGGCGGGGTGGGGGGGGAAACAAGGAAAAGTATCAAAAAGCAGGAGAAAAAAAAGAGCATCTCCAAGAGACTTACAGCGAAGCAGGAACAGGCCTTTTCACCCAAAGAAACCCCAAACAAACCCCATTAAATTCCTATCTTGTGGCTGCCCACTCATGCTTCGGGGAACCTGCCGGGCATCACCACAAGGACCTCTGTAGACAAAGCAGCGACGGATTTTGCACACTGGCGGGTCCCCGGCCGCCAACGGGCTCTAATTTACTTGTGGTGAGCCTGGGCATTTACTTAAGCGCAGGAATTTGGTTATGTTACATCATTACCATACCACAGGTGGTTAAAGCTGTGAAGAGTCTACTGAAGGCAGTCACTGAAAAAAAAAAAAAAACAAAAAAAAAACCAACATGAGAGGAAAACCGCTCTCTTAAGGGCCATTGAACGTGAGGGGGGCAGCCCCGAGGCAGGTGCAGGCAGCAGCAGGCAGAGGGAGGCCGGGCAGGCTTCAGGGTGGCCTCATCTCAGTGTCACACCTTGGGGACCGTCCCCGCCTGAAGCTGTACCTGATCGCAGTGGACGAAGCCTCGGGCTGTTTAAATCTGTTTTGGGATGAGGTCAGGGAAACGGGGCCTGGCGAGGGGCCGGGGGAGCAGGGCCATGCCGCCCTCAGGCCCTGGCTGTGGGGACGGAGGGGCGTCGTGTCCCCTGAGGGGCCGCCATGGCTCCCACCCCGCACCGGCCCACTGAGGGATGAGGTTTCGCCCTCCCTTGTCCAAGGAGCATTTAAACTTTGATTTATTTACGGCTTTATTGGCCGCTCGAGGGCAGGCGGCCCGGGGATATCCCCGTGCCGGGCCCGCCGCGGTCCCTGAGGGAATTTCTGGCGGGAAGCAGCGCACTACTTTTTCTCAGCTCCCACCCGCGCCCGGCGCGGAAGGTTACGGGAAACGGCGGCAGGTTACAGCGCCAATGCGGCTGCGCGCCTGCGGGTCACTCAAACCGCCTCCCCGCTTCTCCTTTCCCGATCAACCGCCCCTAGCGGGCGCGTGGGGCGAAGAGTGACAGCCGGCGCGGCCAATGAGCGGCGCCGCCCCGCCCCCGCGGCGCGGGGCACGCAGCACCGCCCAGCCGGCTCCGTCTCCCTTCGCCTCGCGTCTTTTTTTTAATTTCTCTCGCCTTATTTTTTTTTTCCGCCGCGGGCACTCGATTGGCGGCTCAATCCGCCAATCGGCGGCGCGGGCCGGGCCTCCGCGCCTATTGCCCAATCCTCGCCCTCACTTTCTCAAGTGACGGGCGGTGTAGCCAGTGCGCTGCCTCCCCGCCCAGTGCCGGGGGCGGGGCGCGGCGGGAGCCAATGGGCGCGGGGAGGGCGGGCGCGCAGGGGAAGGCAGCGCTGAGGGAGGAGGGCGGCCGCGCAGCTCGCCGAGGAAGAGGTTGGTCCCGGGGCGGTTTCGGCGGGCGGCCCGGCCGCGCCGCGGGAGGGGGGGCACCGGGCGGCCGCTCCTCGGGAAGGGCTGCCCCGCCGGCTGTGCAGGGGCTGGCGGGTACGGAACGGGCCTGGTCCCGGCGGGGGACGGGGGCGCCTCCCCACGCCCTCCTCCCCCTTTGTTGTGGTGGGACGCGGCCGGCTCTGAGGGCGGCGGGCGGCCGCGGTGGGCCCCGGCGGCGGCGACCTGGGGCTTGGGGGGGGGCTGCCTCTCCCGGCGGGAGGAAGTGGCCGCGTGGGGCGGGGGGGCGGCTGCTGCCGGCCGCTCGCCGAGTCTGCGTGAGGGAAAGCGGGGCGGGGGGGGGGAGAGAAGGTCGCTGTCACCCCCCGCCGCCCACACGCCGGGATAGCCCCCGCCGCGGGGCGGTGAAGGGTGGGAAGGGCCGGACTGTGCCCCCCTGTGTGTGCATGGGGGGTGAGGAGAGGGGAAGAAAAAGTTGTGCTTCTCCTTCCTTTCCCCCTCCCTCTCCGCCCGGTCTTTTTTTCTTGCAGAGATCAGGTGTGTAAAACTTCGTGCCGGGGCGGTGGAGAAAGTTAGGAGCAAGTCGTAAAGAAGCGTTTAGGATTGCAGGCTTCTCTTCAGCCAGTGCCCTTTTGTCTGTTCCTCTCCTAGTCCAGAGCCATGGATGTGAAATACAGACTGCCTACATGAGACATGTACATGCCAATTGAGATTAGTGGTTTTCTTCATGGCACTGGTTTTAATGCTGCAGCTATCTATGCATTGTAAGATGTAAACAAACATAATCTGTTAAGTGTGTCATCTACCTAGATAAGCATATGGGAGAAGTTGTGTTACCACTGAGTAGTTGGTGTTACTGCAGAGTTGTAGAGTTCCTACTTGTAATTTTTTGTGGGGAGTGGAGGGGAAGGGAAAAAGTGTGACACAGTGCAGGCTTTTAGTCTTCGCTCTGGGGAAATAAAAGAAGGAAAAAAAAGTGGGTGGGTGAAGAGCCCTTGTGATGGTCTTGGAGAGCTGTTGAATTGAATAGCTGGGATTCGGACTGCAGCCTAGTCTCGTCTTTTTGATTGTCCGTCACAGTTTTTGACTAAAAAAAAGCCCAACACATGTGTGTTGTGCTCCTTTCAAATACTTTACAAACAAGTAGATAGCGTTAAGAAAAAGTTTTGCTTACTGGGTTTACCAAGCAAGTATTTCTGAAAATGCTGCTAGTGAATGCTGCAACCATTGGATGTTGCGTGTAGGGCTCGTGTTATCACAGTTCATGGTTATAAACGAGTCAGATTCCATCTGTAGCAAGAAGTTTATAATGCCAGTTTATTAGGAGACTGCACATAACAGCAGGTTTGTCTGTTCTTAAGTGTTCCTCTCTTAGCCTGAAGAGCTGTACTTTCAGACTGATTCATGACATTATTTCTGTGGGGGCTGGACTCTGTAGTGAGAGACTGATTAGTCTTTGCTCTGTTCTCCAGACTGAAAAAAAAAAACCTCTTGTTGTTAAGGCAAAAGGCTTCTCTTAGCAGAACGAGGTTGCTGTTTAGACTTTCCTATGCTTTATCGCAGTGTTGGAGCTTGCATGGTGTGCAAGTAGATTATTTGTGTGTGTGTTTGTTCTGAGGCGTAGCTTTAAAACTTTGGCATTTACAAACTCTAGTGAATTAGAGGGGAATGAGAATGTAAGTAAAGGGGAGGTTTTTGAAGTCCCTTCCCCCCGTTTGCTTAGCACTATCATGATGAAAGATAGCATTAGTTACAAATGCCTTTAAAAAGAGGAAGGGGAGAATCACATTTAAGGTGGTTTAAACTTAACTCAAAGATGAGCCTAAGCACATATTTAACAATATATTGGGATGTTTAGTAGAGTAACCTGGTAGTTGATTGTTTTTCTGCAGTTGCGTGGGTCAGACTTGGACTATGCTGACAGTCACCGAAACGAACAAAAGTGTTTGAAGATCCAGTTTTCTTTATGGAAGAAGCTGGGTGTGTGTAATATAATCTTGGAGAATAATTTATCAACTTTCCTGAGGTTCTGTTTGATGATAAAAAGAAGAACACAATTGAAAAAATGAAGTTAAAAGAATTGGTCTCTTGACTGATCTCTTCTTTTCCTCCACCCAGAAGCTAGATTCATGAACAAAATCAAATAAGTTTGAATTACACAGTGAATCTCCAAATGAAAGGCCCTCCTGGGTCCTCCTCTATGTTCCTGTTCCACTTGATCTTTCAGAATTGTTGAGCACCAGTTGATATAATTGAGTTTATTGGTGCTCAAAAAAATCTCTGCTACTGAGAGCAACTTTAAAAAACAAAACTTGTTTCCCTCTCTCTAATCCCTTTCCCACAAAAGTACTGGGAGAACAGGCTTTGTAGTAGATTCTGGATAAGAATGAATCTGAGCTCTACTTGGGACTGAAGAGAATTCCTAAGTTTTGTTTGTATAAAGAACAGTACGCAAACTTTTAATTATTATAAAAAGTATTCTAGAGTTTTCAAATGTATTCAACGCTGCCTTAATGATTGTGCATGTAAATGCCCTGTAATTGAAAGCGTCCATTTATGGGCCTGACTTGCTAAGTGAGCTGTAAATTTTGCTTTTCAGATTGGATTTAATGACTTTTATCATAAAGCCACAAACTGGTTGTGAACTATGCCGAGAGGCAAACAATACCTAAGCTTACTTTGCCAAAATATTTGTAATTGTTGATTTGTTAAACTGAATTGCTGCAGGTCATGCGATGGGATTAGTTTTTTGTAATAGAATGGAGAGTACAGGCAGCCCTGTGTTCAATACTCTCTGGGCTAGAAGAAATTGGCCACTGCAGAAAACCTTCCTAAACATTGCTCTCCACTTCCAGTAGAGAAAATGTGTTACAAGCAGTAAGGCTTCGTTCCACGTAACGTTTTATTACGATTATGTGTGTTTGACAGCCCTAGTGTGAAGTAAGACCAAGAAGAGACTGCGAGAGAGCAGTTCCTGGGTCTCCTATCAGTTTAGTCTGGGGCTCGAGCTTGATTTAATTACACTGGAGCAATATGAGCTTAACATAAGACACTCTTCAGTGCAGAGTGAACTCTGCTTATCAGGGGGGTTTGAAGAACATTTACGTTAGGCCTGTTTTGAAAGTGAACTTGCATTAACTAATTGTTAAATGCAATTATTTATGGTTTAACAAAGTGGAGAAGCTGCTAAGCTATACAAATAAAAACTGAAACAAGTACCTAGGTACCTGATAATCAGTTCTGTGAATAATCCTGTTGAATTTACCCCAGGAGTATTTATTTTCTAAAATAATGAAACTGGCACTTGCCTGTTACACATGGAAAATTTTGGTCAAAACAAATGAGGTGAGAAGGGCTTGAACTGCTGTGGTTTGGAGTGCTTATTCGGTGCTTTGGTGGGGCTATTAAGGTCTTTTAGTTTTAAGGAGCAATACTGTGAGGTTGTTCATAATACTGAGTACGTGGAAGAAGTTTGCTGCTTTGCAGAGACAGGTGGATTGGCTGACTGCAGTTGTAGTAATTTTCCTCTTTTGTAATTCTAGGAGAGTTGCTAAAATACATCTGTCCTATTAGTAGTTTAATCAAAGGTCAGTAAAATTAACATCTCTTCTTCTTTCTCATGTCTCCAGTTGCATGCAATTTTAGTGGCCTATGAATGCATGTGTTAATACAGTGTGCTAATTTTCTAATAGCAATATAGCTTTTCGTTATTACATTTGTCTGTAATTTGCAGTAGTCCATAGTAATTGAAGAAAAATCCAGCTTCTGAAGCTTTCATAACATCATGATCATGCTTATTTTAGTTCTGTGTATGAGAAACATGAGTTTTCTCATTTGATTCATAATCAAACTTCATGAAATGAGTGAGAGGAAAAAAGTCTGCTTTCAAAGTAGGTGGGTAATTCTGTTTTCAGTGAGCTGTATAAAGATAATACAGTTATGCAGAGTTTCAAGATGCATTGCAATACTAGAGCATAATAAACTTAAAAATTAATGTGTAAATCGATTCTGTATATAGGCACATTACAAAATTCTCATTCTAAATCTGTCCCAGAGGAAGAATTTTCTTCGCTCCTGTCCCCCCAGATCACAAGCAGCCTGCCTTGAACTTCATCGGCTCGTGTCAAAGCTGACCCAGGACCTTGGCTGTACTTCTTGGAGCTTTGGCTGGTGAGCTGGCCAGATGGAGCCCCTTGGGAGGGAGCTCTTTAGAGCCACTCCCCACTGCTGGCCTAATTGGCTGAAAAGCTGAACTGGGGGGTGGATCTGAGGGCATTGCTCAGTAGAGCTGGATTCCCCTTCCCCCAGCTCTCCACCCCCACCTTCCCCAAAGCAAAAAACCCCAAACACCCAAAACCCGGTAAGGGAATAGTTGAAGCTGTCCGACTCTGACCTGAATATGAGGAGAGAAGGATGGGCGCCATCTCACTTTCCCATGTGGTTGTTCTTCAGAAAAGTGTGTATGTGGCAGTAGGTTTGAGCTTCTCCAATATGACAAAACCAGGTGTCTCTAATATGCATTTGTAGGGGAAGAAGAATTAGCCCTTCTGGAATCTCAAAAGGCAGTTTTTGGAGAGGTTGTGGGTGCAGTAGAAGTAGTGAAATGTCTTCTCATGGCTGTTCCACTGAGTGCTTAAACTAGAGTGTGTTGTAGCTGAAAGGGAAAAGACTGGCTTTGATTTTAGTTTGAACTTCATACAGAATTCAGCTTTCCTCCGAGTTGAGATCATTAACATCGGGGAAAACTTTCTCACATTCTGCTGAGAATAAGCTGTCTCCTTGTTGTTTGGAATAACACAGCCTAAAGGATCCAGAAGCAGATCATAAATTAGTTTTGTTTTGCTTCTGCTCAATGCAAGGCGAAATACTTGTTTTATTGTTTCTCTAAGTCTTAATGACTTTGGATTAATATAGGAGACATGCAGTACTTTAAAACTTCAACTCTCAATATTGTTTATCCTAATGTAAGGTCTTGATGCTGGCTTAAATAGACTGTGCTTCAATTAATGTTACCTTATTCTGAAGCCACTAGTAGCATAGGGATGCATGTGAAGGGGTAGTCCCTCCTCTTCTAAAAGATCTGAAACGTTGTGCACTTGGTGAAATTGATAAAGAATCTTGTCCAAATACCAGGATTAATGGAAAAAAAAGGCCTTTTAAAAAAATCACAAAAATGGGACTAAAATAGGGAGGAAATGAACTTGTAGACTCTCTCTCAAATGCCACAAATTATTTTGCTCGATCTTCTTTCTTCAGGAGCTTAACTTCTGTCCTCTTTATTCCAGAAGAGCTCTTGCAAATGAAATTCCTCTGAGCCAGAATACTTTTAGTAAAACCAGGAGAGATCAGATTTCTTTATTTCAAGTTTAAGATGAATAAGCAGACTGATATGAAATATGTTGCATAAGGCTTTAGAATAAATTAGCCAGAAATCACTTGATATTTTTGGTAGCACCAGTGTGTTTATAGTCTGTTCCAGACACTCAGGAAAGGAAAATTTCCCTTGAAGATTTTAGTCTGCTAGCATGCTGCCCTTAAGGTTTTCTTCATCTTTTATGCTTAGTTATTGCTGGGATCATGGGCTTAATATTTAATACTTGTTCCAGAGAACCACAGTAGAATGGAATAATAGCAGACATGACTCAAACTGTGACTTTAAAAGTTGCCAACTATGACACTGTTTGACCAACTATAGAAACATGTGTGCATCAGGAGGCAGAGATACACTATGGGGGCAGAGATAAAACAAATACCACCAAAGTTAGGCAATTTGTAAATTTTCCAGTATTAATCTGTTGGGAATAACAGCACGTGCTCCCTATGTTCCAGCAACCTAAAGAAACACTCGTACCTCTCTGGGCAACAGAGTACTCCTTGAATATTCAAAGCTGCGGTTTTAAGGCACAATCCAAAGAACATGGAAGGGGATAAAACAGTGGAAGCTTTCTGCTCTGTATCGCACTGCTGCCTTGATACTAATAGTTCAACTATAGTTGAGCTCAGAAAGGGGTCTTGAAAATCTCCCTGCAGTTGCTCACCGAGTCCCAATATGTTGGTGTGTTGTAGGGGAATAGTACACAGGGAGGTAAAAGATCAGTTTTGGGATATGATGTTGGGCCTCAGTAGAAGAGAGTGAGCAAAGGAGAGAGAGTGCAGAGGATAAACAATGGCAAAGCATGTTTAAGGTCCTTAAAAGTAAAGGCCGTAAATAAGTACTCAGGTTTTGGAGGTGGTTGGCCAAGGACTACAAGGAAATCACAAAAACTATAGGGCAAGGAAGAAGGGATATTAAATATTTAGCATTTATTTCATCTGTGGCCATTTTAGCGATGTGGAAGTGTTTCTTGCAGTGTTGGCAAAGACTGTTTTCTGGGTGCATTCAGGGAAAAAGCATTTTAGGTTTTTTTTTGTGGATGAAGAAAGTGTACAAGGAAAAAGACTAGAGGAATGTTTTTAGCAAAAGGCTAGTGTGAACAGTGGCAGTGTATAGAGGATTCTTTAGGAACAAAGATCAAAACTCCTTACATTACTGTATCAATTTGAAGGCAAAAGTTACAGGTGATGACTTGAAATGAGGTTTGCTGGTTAAAAATGAGCTGCAACAGTGACCCCTAAACCCATTAGTATAAACATGGTGTCTGAGACGGTCCAGGTGGATACAGATAGAACCCAACGCAAATGTAGGGCTCCTCATTTTTATTTGAGCTCCTGCCAGATGTTCAGCAGCAGACGTGTGCTGTCCGCCTTCTGTCTCCAAATCCCTCATGAGGTATAGATTTCTGTCTTTGTACTTTTTATTTTGATTATCATATCGAGAGCTTTAGGATGATATGACCAAAAAGATAAGTGAAACGATAACCATAGACTGATACAGTTTTTCTGTGGTCTTTGGATCAGGTCTTCAAGTACTTGTAATTTAATTGAAGTAGTAAAGCTTTCAAGCTTGGCATCTGTCCAGAGGAGCTTCTCAAACTGTGTGAGCTGTGTTCAGATATTTTCTTTGTGACAAAAGGCTGATAGTCCTGTTTGAGGGAGGGACGTGATTCAAATGTACAGAATCATGAAGCTTGTGGATGAGATGAATACAAACAGTTCTTCAGCAAAGCTTGCAGTGGTAGAACAAGGGCACTTTCTGGCATTAGAAAGAGATCAAATTAAAACGGCTAAAAGTACTTTTTTAGACAGCGGGCAGTTAAACCCTGGTGCTGTCTGCCACAAGAGGTTGTGGAGGCAGGTTCAAAAAGTGGTTAGGTGAATTTGTGGACAACAGATCCATAAATGGCTGTGAAAGGGAATAGGTAGGAATGTAGCCTTTAATTTCCTGCTGTAACAGTTAAGGATGCTGAAGAACTGTGAGGAGAATGGGCTACATAAAATGGCCAGGCTCATGTGCTTTCCTTGCGTAGCGTGTCCTTTTGCCACCTTTGGAGATGGAGCACTAGGCTAGATGCACCACTCCTCCGACCCAGTAGGATATTTCTTATTCATTTCTTCATTGCTACTTTTTCCTTGCATAATTTGCATTTCGGAATTGCTCAGAATTCAACCTATTCAGCCTTGCACTTTGCAGTGCCTCCTCTAGGCTTGGAGCAGAGTGCCACTTTTGCATAAATTAAGCTGGCTGAAACATTCTCCTATGAGTACTCATCACAATCGGCTGAAGTATTAAGTTGAATGAAGTCCTGTCCTACTTGTGTCACATTCTCTCTGCTCAGCCTTTGAAAGATACGGGGCCACTACTGGAATAATTTAGTGAAATTCTTATTGATACTCCTGACAAATCCCTGACATGGCAAAACAATAGCTAGAAGGAAGAAGTTAGTTTAAGCCTCCCAGACTCTTAGTCTGCAGCTGTGGTGTATGTTGTGTTTTGGGTTTTTTTTAAATGGCTGCCAAGCTGCAATAATCACTGTAATAAAGGGCTCTTTAAGCGTGTTCTTTTCTGTTTTTTGTTTTTTTTTTTTCTTTTTTTAAAAAAAAGCTTAATTTTCACAGGGGTAGCGGGTCAACCTCTGCTTTCTGACAACTACAGAAACTGGATGAGCAAATGTGTCTGTAAGGGAACTGGTTAAAACTAAGTATAACATCTGGAAATTTCTGATTAGTTGGGTCTGAGCTGACAGTCTTTTGGAAATGGGAAAAGAAAGATTTTTTTTTCTTTTTTTGCCTCTGAGTAATGTCAAAATAGTATGAGAGTTCAAATATAAAGAAAAACTGAAATGTATGGGGTTTCTAAATTCTTTCCTGCTGCAAGACTTAAATCACTGGATGTGCTTTCGAAGCAGAAGGGCAAATCTTAGTTTAAAAAAAATAAAGCACCAGAGAATACAGAAAATGATATATAGATCAGTGTTATGTCTTAAGGGAGAGAATACCACAAAATTGGACACCTCATCACAAGGGGTATTGTAAAGCTGAAAAATTAGTTAAAAGCATTGAGAATGTGTAGAGGGCCTGGAAGAATAGATGATTTACCTTGGTGGTAAATGAGACCCTACTGAAGTGTGTGTTTTATAAGGCTGACAATCAAAGGAGTATTCTGGGGCATTGAAAGGTGTCAAATTTGAAGCTAAAGAACAGGAAATAATACATTATGTGTCAGTGAGCTCCATAAATGGGAGAAGAATTGGTGTGTGGATAAGCAATGATACTGGTACTTGGTTGCCTACATCTGTCAGCATTGAATTTAATGTTCAGATATTACACCATCAATAGCTAATGTTTAAAACAGGATCTTTGCAGCAAAAGAGGCTATCCTCTTTGGTTTGGTCTTTTTGAATTTCTTGCGTATGCCTCTGAAGCATGTAATGTTGGCCGTGCTCAAAAGTTGAAGTCTTTTTATAAAGCTCCGAGTGAACGCTGTTCCCTGTTTCAGAAACCTAGTGCGAGTGTTTCTTAAAACAGCAGAGGCCATGCAAGCCTCCCGTTTCGTCTCTGGAACTACCCAGTGTACTGGATTAGGAGTCTAATGTGTTTCACTCCAGGCCCACGAACAGTTCCAAACATGTGGAAAAGGGAGTAAGACTTCTTAATTTGGTTTTGCCACCAAAATAAATGATCTAAATTAAAGTACATGCCTGGGTTGCATTTCCAGCGATGCAGTCAACGCTAACACTGCTGTTGAAGGCTGGGGCTGGAGTCCTCCGTCCACACTCCTGTAATTCACCTGACATTAGCATGAGCACTTACAGTACCATGTGTGAGCTGGTGCAACTTGTTAACCTGAAAGAACTAACTCAGCAAAAAAAGAACTTGGTCAGTTTTTACTTGGTTATCTAGCTGAGTCTTTGTAGAAAGGAATCGGCGCTGGTGCCGAGGTGGTGGTGGTGCCACAGGAAAGAAAGGAAGGAGATCTGGGCTTCCTGTGGCAGCAAGCTGTTGCGTTGGCTTGGCTCCCTATGAAACTGTACCCTGAGTGTCCTAGTCAGAGTTTAATTTGAAAATGTTGGATATTGAGTTTATTTTTCTTGTGTTTGCTGCAGCCAGGGCAATCTGCAAAACCTGCAGTCTGAAATATTGGGGACAATTCTGTAATAATTTAACGTTATTGAAAGAATAAAAGTTCTTTTCATATTATAGTCTTGTGTGAAAATGAATGCTTTGACTTTTTACCAAGGCCTCTACTGACAGGACAAGGGGCAACGGTTTTAAACTGAAAGAGAGTGGATTTAGGTTGGATATAAGGAAGAAATTTTTTTATGATGAGGGTGGTGAGGCACTGGAAAGGTTGCCCAGAGAAGTTGTGGATGCCCCATCATTGGAAGTGTTGAAATCAAGTCAAGTTGGATGGGGCTTTGAGCAACCTGGTCTAGTGAAAGATGAACCTGCCCGTGGCAGGGGGTTTGGACTAGATGATTTTTAAAGGTCCCTTCCAAGCCAAACCCGTCTATGATTCTCTGATTTAGGATCGATTATTTTGAATCACTTGTATAAAGTTACCAGTGTTAATCTTGAGTCCCTGTTACTTGGAACCTCTGTCTCTTTGACCCCAGAAAACTACAATTCTTGCTTCAGTTGTATTTTTAGGTACTCTCAGAAGCTGGTGTATAGAGGTATAATTTAGTTGAAACTGAAACGTCATTCCTACTGAATGCTCTGTCTTGTGGAAGTTGAAAGTTATGATTTAAAGTTACCTGTAGAATATAATCTAGTGTTTGTTGACTTGTTGGTCCTCACTGAAACAGCAAAGACATGAGAAGGCATAAATTAGCCATGAATACTGTATCCTGAAGTATCCCAAATCAACCATGGCTGTTTTGCAGATGGGAAATTCCAATAAGATTAAGTTGGTATATTTTGGATAGAAGTGAGGCATGTGCCCGTACAGGATGGAGAGGCATGTAAGCTGCCTTGAAAGCTCAAATCGAGTAGCCTGAAGGTAGTGTTAGCTCTTAGCTTAAACAAGGTATTTTCAGCTGACTGAACTAACTTATACAGTTTGGAAGTAAGGTAACTTTCTGGAGTTCAAATACCCATTTGCTGCGTGGAAATAAGGTGGTTTTTGACTTCAATGCCATACTTCTATCCATAGGACCTTTATGTCCCTCAAGCGATTTCTAACAGCTGTCTGCCTGAAATAATATGGTTGATTTGGGGCTTATGTTTTAAAACCGAAAACTAGCCTAACAGAAGCTGCAAAAACAAGGTGTTTTTTCTAAACACCTTTCTTTTAAACGATTTGACGTGCAAATTGCAGTGAATGCTAGACATGGCCCAAGTTTCAGCATCCCTTCTATTCTTTCATTTTATATAATCATCCTGATCGGGTAGTTGATGCTAAATGAAAACAGACAGTTCTACTACTCAGGTGTCTGCAAACTAAGATTTTAAATATCCTTTAATGAATTTTGAAAGACTTGATGATTTTAAGTACTGCCACTTGAGAAGATTCCTTATCTGCAGGCCATTGAACTCTAGACTGAAAGATGGGAATAAGCTTATTACCAAACTTAGGATGTGAATTTCAAATCGGTGTCCCTAGTAGAACAAAAATTGGTAGTTATTTAAAACATGACAAACAAAATGAGAAAAGGCTTGTGAAATGGCTGGCTGTTGGAAGACTTCTGTCAAGCCGTAATGACTAAATGACACTCCAAACACAATTTTACTTGCTAAATTAATTTGGAGACGGGCAGAACATGCATATATGTGTATGCAATTTGTCAGTCACTTGTGGAGAATTTTAATAAATGACTAAAACCAGCCAGCCTAGGTACAAAACTAGACTCAACTTCTATATTTTCTGGAATTGACTTTAGCCAGGAAAGACTTGAGGAAAAATTAAATGTCTAATCCAACAGTAACCTTAGTCTGCACTAACTGTTGAAGAGTCTGCAGCAGACTTGCATTTTAACTTTATTGATGAAGTATCTAACCATGATGCAGACTACTTCTGAACTATTATCTGATTTGTTTTGGGATGCAGTGTCCTATTGCATTTGGTAGTGAAAGGTCCTAAGTAAGGTATTTGTTTCATGTAAAATCTCAGTGCTAATGTGTCTGTTTTGGTTTGTATTTTTAGGGATCAGACGGGAATCTCTAATTTATTGCTTGCTGAGTGTTCTGTCTGGTGAAAGTCATGTCATCCATATTGCCATTCACTCCACCAGTTGTGAAGAGACTTCTGGGGTGGAAAAAATCTGCTGGTGGCTCTGGAGGGGCTGGTGGTGGTGAGCAGAATGGTCAGGAGGAAAAGTGGTGTGAAAAAGCAGTGAAAAGCTTGGTCAAGAAGCTAAAGAAAACAGGACAGCTGGATGAGCTTGAGAAGGCAATTACCACTCAGAATTGCAATACAAAATGTGTGACGATACCAAGGTAAGTGCTGTTGTGTTTGAAGTTGTTACAACCACTTAAGAAATGACTGAACGGGTGTTTAGGCTATCCTGTGAACAAATGACTAAAAAATCAGTTGCATGCTTTTGATTCTTTAACAATTCTTTAAAATCTATTTTGGTTTTACATAGTGCTTGCTTACAACTGAATCACATGCTTTGTGAAGTCACAGTTTCTAATAATAACTTTACATTTCAATTTGCATTACTACGTAGATTCCAATTTATATGTATTCTGGTGGTGCCCAGCACAGCTCTTAGTTTGTAGCACTGCCTTATGCTTTTATTTAATAACCCTGTGTATAATTGGAGGGGCATACTTGAACCTAAACTTCCACTTTAAAAAAAAAAAAAAGACTAGTTTTTCCTTGGTCAACACTTCAGTCATCTAATTATTTTCAGTTGTATATGGTAGTTTCATTTAAGTTGTACAAGCTGCATCCATTCTCCCCTTTGAAGGGAAATTTTATCTTTGGAGGCAGATTGTCTGAAGACCAGTTTATTTACTGTCATTATTATTTGTTATTGGTTAATGAAAGTGCTTTTTATTTAATAACTTGGAGGATTTCTAGAACTGTTCTTCTGCTCCTGATATGTATATACATTTAGATGAACGACTTGCATTCTACCCCTTTTGACTTTCTCAACTTAATTCATAGCAACTGCTGTGCGAGAGGCAAGGGTTATGTTTGTAAGTATAATGTGGTTTGCTCTCAATTCACGTTGTACAGAAGTCCCACTAAGGTGCATGTGTAAACTCATTATGTGTGACATAAGTACCAAATCGCTTCACAGGTGTGTTTTTCTATGAAAATAAAGTTAGAGGATCTGGTGGCACAGGAATATTCTGGGCACTTAGTCCCCTGACGCTTCAAATAATTTCTAGGAGAGAGAAACTGCATCTGGTTTATGACCTTAATTTCTGTATTAGCACATTAATCCCAGCTACTTTTAAACTTCGTATTAATCATAGCGCAAACTAGATTTGACTGGTGTCAGTAATGATTTCCACATATCAAATGTGTTATAGATGTTATCTGATAATGGTTTTAGCGTTCTCTTTTAGATTTGACACAGCTTTCTGGGAAAATCACGACTATGCTCTGAATGAATGACTACTTTAATTCTGTTCTCTCTTCTGTTCGCAAATTTGTTTCTAATACTGCCCTCTGCTTGTATTTTCTTCCCTAGAGCAGTCCCAAAATTCTGTGGGTTTCCCTTCTGCTTTCTTCCTTTTGCTAGCTGGAAAACAATTAGAAATAAAATATTAGAGCTTTCTTGTCTTAGTGTATATCAGTAGACTAAGATTGAAACCTGTAGGGATATATATTTCTTGACTTGACATGAGATGACTGTATGTATTTAGCAAGTCTTTACCATCACAAAGACAAAATGCTTAATTGGAAGGCGTTTCATACCACAGAAGCTAAATATGCTGTGCACTTGACATAAAATGTATATCTAACTTTTAGAGCTCTTAGAGAGACTTCCTAGATCTCTCCTGCGGGGTTCTGGGGCAGTAAATATTGGTACTTCAGAAGAATAATTGTCTAAATTTAATTTTGCAGATGATGTTAGAAGATACAACAGTATGCTAATATATCATTGTTTTCCTAGTCTACTTGTTGTCTGTATTTGAGTATCTCCTCCTTGCATGACCTTTTGTGTTAAAGTAGTCCTAGTAAATAATTCTTTAAAACAGAATATGAAGCTCTGTTATACTCTGTATAGCCTCCCTGTTGTGACCAGCAGTTCTTGCTGGGCTATGATGTACTGTTCTCATCTATCCTCCAGTCAGCTGTAAAAAGGACTGGTCCTAGGTTTTACTTTTCTTGACTACCTTAGGAGTAAGCTGGTACCTGGAGAGCTCTTCAAGTGGTGTTGGCTATTACACAAGGTTTAATTTTAAAGTAAGAAATGGCTTTGGTATTAAGGGACGAGATGATATCAGGGTTGCCAGCAGTGCTGTACAGAATTCTTGAGTTTCATAGTTGGCTTTTGGACTGTTGATATTATTTCACTTTGACAGCAGTAGTCTGGGTTCCCAAGAAAGAACAAATGTCAACTCAGTACTGTAATGACTTCTGGAGATTCTTGTTCTTGGATTTAGTAAGTTAATGAAACTACTGCTTGAGACCCACTTTAATGAATATCTTAAGATCTGCAGATCAGCAAGGATAAATAATAAAATGCTGAATTTGAAACTCTTTGTTTTCTTCCTAGTTAGCAGGAAGTTTGAGGTGCTAAGCTGTTGAGATGCAGTTCTGATGTGACAGCTGGGCTAACTTTCCAAATATTCTTCTGCTTGGGGAGGGTTTTTGGTTTTGTGTGGTGGTGTGTTTTTTTTTTTTTAACTAGCTTTAGATTTAATTACTAATACAGTTTAACTCAGTGTAAATATTGACAAGTGTTGTGGGATGCTTCTGTTCGCAACTGTTGCATTATTCTCTCAACAGAAGTTTCACTTGTGGTTTCACAAGTTTCTTGTCCCCTTGGAGACTTCCAGAGAGTTTGATACGGTACTTAACTCTGGTGTACTTTTTCATCATTGAAACCTAAAACAGCTAAACACCTACAAGCTTTTCTCAAAATTGAGAGCAACTTGGACAAAAGTTTAATTAAATTGCCTCTTCAGAAATCTGCATATACTTACTGTATGTCGTTGGTAATCCTGCTGCGATTAGGATTGTTCTGGTTCTGTGCTGTTTCTCAAGGTGACTACACACTAAGTGAGGCTGATACTGTGTGTACTATGCAAAAGCTGCTCGTGGTAATTAACACAACTTCTTACACAGACTAATAGAGGTTCTGAGAAAGCAGAAGCAAACAGATGGAGTGGGTGTTGGCATCACACAGCAGGGGTGCTTATCTCTTCATAAGTGGGTCAGTAATCTAGAGCAGAGGCTAAATAAGTGCAGAGGTCCTTTTGACACTAGCCCTCTAAGTAATTTGTAGTTATCTTGCTGAATCCTCCCAGGGAGCCAGTGGGATTCTAATCGCGTAATCCGTGTGTATCCTGAAACTAAATGTTGGCACGTGAGTTCACTTTTCTAAAATACGTAATGAATTCGGTAGCATTTAAGATCCCGTCTTTATGCTTTCCCTTGCCGTTTTGACGCAAGTGGGGCACAAGAAGCAGTCAGTGAAGAAACAGAGCATGAGCATCCATTTATATAAGTCATCTTCTGATGAAGCAGTTTATTCCTTATTAGCATGGATTGTTCTGTTGAAATAAATACTTTGTAACTAGTGATAGCTAAAATCCAAGCCTTTAACAAACCAAACATGCCATGTAGTAAATAGTCAACTGGCATATTCATAGTCTATCTTCATTATTTAAAAAGTCATTTCAGTGGTGACAGTACAGGGTATTGGAATCCAAAGTAGGGAAACACAAATCACTAGTTTCAGTGTCCCGATATTTTGGTGTGATCAGCTGTGTGGTTTTTCTGTCTTAAAAAGAAAACAGATATGCTTCATGCTTTCTTCTTGCTGCTTTTAAATAAAACTTAATAAAATGCGATTGTTTTTGTAAAATGCCTGATAACGTACAACTAATAATAGAGTTTAGTTGGAGTAGGTTTGGGATAATGTTGACCTGGACTGTTGTAGCTCCTGTACTTTTAAAATCTAAAAAAAAGCTAAGGGAAGGGAAGCACTGAGTTTAGACTCCTTTGTGATGTCTTATGTTCCTCTAGAACACGTGTATCTGAAAACTAATGCAGAACTGTGTCCTTCCTGAGCTGTAACATCCATATCACATGTTGAATTCTGCTTCAATGCCAAAATTTGGGTAATTTGACAACTGTATTAGGGTTTTATCTTATATGAAGGATCAGTAGTAATGGAGATGACCTGCCTCTATGGAGTACTCCCCAGGTACAACGGTAGTACTCATTTGTTGCATGTTGTAACCCATTCACTCTTCCCCAGAAGATTCCATCTTGCACTGTGCTTTGGCTTACCTGTTGTTGAACCCGCAGAGCACTGTTGTATCTCATCTCCTTGCTGGCAGTTTCCCTGTGCTACTGCTGACACGGTCTGCACGATGCAATGCTGAACTGAGGCATATGAGATCACTCCATGTATAGGTGCACCTTTTTTCTTCCAGTATATGTGGGAGGATAAGGAAGAGAGAGATGCCTCCCATCAGTCTCAGCGTCTCTAGCTTTCATTCATTTTAGCTTTGTATAGTGAATACAGCTTTCATGCATGCCCTGACAAAGGCTATTTGTAGTTGGGAGGAAGGGGGCAGCTAAAAGATGCATCTATAACAGTATACCTCTATTTTCTCTTTCCAGATGTTTGTGTACTCATCTCAGTACTGTAGAAGGGTTTGATACAGCATCAAACAACTTCCTGATTGATAACAAACTTTCTTCTTGAACAGAAAATTTTTGTTGACGTTAATAGTAGTTAAATTACGGTTATTACGTAAACTTGCTTTTGATACTATGTGTGGAACAGTACTTAACACTTGACTCAGCTTTATTGGGAGGTCCTGAGTTTCTGCAGAGGACGCAAATTTTATCACTGCTTGATGTTGGAGGAAACTACAGTGCAAAAGCAAAGCGATGTTGAATGTCGATGAAAAGTGATCTGGCAGATTACTGGCTGAAGTAAGGTTTTAAGACCAACTTCCTTAAATCCCGATTCAGAGATTCTTTGCTGGGGTGCTAGTACCATGCAAGTGCTTTAGAGTCTTAGGGGAAATGCAGCAGTTGCTTCCAGTGCAGAGAGAAGGCTAATAATACTCCTGTTAAACCCTTGCTTTCAGCCTGCTGTGCCATTAGAGTTGTAGAAGGTATTATCAGAAAAATTTTTTCTTGCTTAACAGTTCAATATGTATGTAGAAAATGTAGTCTTATCTGTGCCCTCTGTCCTTCTTGCTTAACATGAGGATGGCATCCCTGTGCTATGTTTCCTGGTTTTCAGAAGCTTATTTTTGCTTTGTTTTCTGCAGCCTCCCAGCTCTGACTTAAGTGAGAGAGATAGCGAGAGGGGCTCAAATCCTGCCATTATTTTTTGAGGAATGTAGCTGATTTTTGGAATTTACAGTCAACAATTAAGACCTGGCTTCTGCTTCAAATATGAGATGAATTCTGCATTTTTGTACTATCCAGAAGCAAAGAAGAAACCTTACAATGGGTTCCATGGTTTTGGGAATATGGAAGATTGTGAGGGAGTGTTGGGAATGTGAAGCAGACAATTGCGAGTGAAGTGGTTGGTTGGCATTGAACTTAGGAGCTACTTACTGACCAATTTCACTAACACTGCTGTTTCTTAGAGCTTGTTAGGATGAAGTAGTAGTATTTTAAAGCCATGCCTGTTGCATATCTTTCACTTCAGCCAATAGTGAGGGTTGGTAACTTTTTAAACTGCTATCATGGAACCAATCACACCCTGATTCCCCTGAGGAAATAGCGTGGCAGTGGTATTTAAGCATTGCGTTCAGAATACCTTTTTAATATTTTTTCCTTAAGAAAGTAAAAATGTAGTAATATATATTGACTGCTTCTGGAGGCTGTAATGTGGTGGGGGTTTTTTGTGAAGCAAAAATCTACATATCCAGGAGTTTCTTTTCCATGTGACTTCTGAGCCTAAAAGGCTGCTCTTCATGTTAAAGTGACTAATGCTATTGACGCTTCTTTTCTCATACTTGCTTACAAGTGTCCAGGAAGTAAATCCAGTACATCTTAATTTTGTTGTATTTCTGATGTATTCTACAAGTATTAAGATACTTAAAGCTGCAGAATCTAGTGAAAGTTCATCAAACACATGAAGGCAAGACCATTTGACGTGGTCAAAATTCTCCAAAGAAGCTATGAATTTCTCCATTATGCTAGTGTTATTCCTTCGCTTGCTTGTCCCGCAGCCCTTTCTTCATTCCCTGCTGTGAGTTAGCACTATGGATAAGATAAGCAGCCTAGGCATAGCTTATGGCACATGTTAAAATTGTTTTCTGAAGGCTAGCTCTCTTTCTTAATTAATACGAGCCTCCATCCATGGAACTTATTAGTGCTGATCAAAGTGTCTACAAAGGAGTTAACTGCAGAATTAAACTAGGCAAAGACAAGACCTGTTTAAAGATGGGACAACTGGCTTGGAACTGCTGTTCGAGAGCAAACGAATCTTTTAAAATGATGACATTTTGATGCTTTTTTCTTCACATAACTGAGTAAAAAGTAATTTCTAATTTAGGTGTAAAGGGCTGTGGTGGCACAGTTCTTGAATATAACCTGTGTTACCAGTTAGCATGTTTTTTTGAATTCGTTGGGAATATTTGTCAGGAAAGTGATCACATGGCTGCATGCAGTAACCTAGTTTTGGGGGTGCCTTTGATCACCCGTAGAGCAGAGTTGTCAAGCTAATGTGCCTTCTAGAATAGATTGTTTTCAAGCTTTAAGATCTTTCCCCAAAATAGGTTACTTCAGAGGATAGCAATACAGAAATTCCTTTGTTCCTTCTCAGGTTAAAGCCACAGGAGGTGGGTGATTTCAACAATTACACTGGGTGGGGGGAAGGTTCTTCCGGAAACTGTTTTAGGAGAGTTCCCAACATCTGCTAAGCTATGAGCGAGTTAGCTAAGAGGACAACAGCAGGCAGTTGGATTGGCACAGTAGATCCTAAAATAACATTGCTATCCAAACAGAGGTGAAGTCTGTTTTCCCAGAAACAGAACTTGGCGCTGTCTGTTAGTTTGTAGCAGAGCTGGGATAATTCACTATTCAGGTTGGGGATGGGCATTGATTCTTAATCATAGCTCACAAGTTGAGAACTGCTATGTATGAAGAATGTCCTCAAGCCATATACCGTATTTCAGTCTGAATGCATTTACTTAGATGTAAATTGGTTCTATAAATGTTTGAAGACTACAGTTGAACATCTTAAGCTTTCTAAACTAAGTAGAAATGTTTAAGACAGTACATCAGAATACACTAAAGCACCATTTTTATTGCCGAGATTACAGGAAGAGCGTGCTTGTAAATTGTTTGTTGATAAGCTGACTCGTTTTTCTCATGACAGGATTACTGAGGATGAAGCAGAGCCCTCTCTGCTTTTTTTTCTTGTTGGAATTTCAATAAAAATAATGCTTTAGAACAAAGCCAAAGAGATCTTTCCTGGAAGCATGGCAAGAGATGGCTGAGATTTTGGGGAGTGTTGGCCAAGATTAGCTTCAAAATCCCCGATCCTCCTTGTGATAGCTGATGCTGTGAAGGCTTTGGATGTGTTCACTGAAAAGGTGTAGCAAGAGGATCAAGTTGCCCTTGATCTTCTCAGTCCTGTAATTATGGTGGGACTTGAACGTTGTCTCTACATTCTCTGTAAAAGACTAAAGGAAGTTCTTGGTGCTTTCCAGGTGTGTGGCACCAGGCTCTGGCCTCTGCAGGGCAGTAAGGACAGGACGATGGTGTGCTTTGCAGTGGTTTCCTGTTGTGTGTGACATCTCTTCATCTCGGTTTGCCCCGTGCGTACATATGTACGCCTCCAGCAGCTTGCTGTGTAGCTTCCTGACTTCCTCTTAGTAAATGGTGTTGTGCAGCCCGAATGTCAGGCCTAGCAAACAGCCAGGCAGCTGCTTGCCAGGTGAATAGAGTCCGCCTGCATAGCCTGAAGACAAAATGCGAAGAGATGATCCTGCAAGAGAAACAGTCTGTTGTTGCTGAAAGCGGCGACTGCAAAGCAGTTGACTTTCGGGACGTTTTTCTGACGTTTTGCAGTGTCTTCTAATCTGTTGAGAGTTTCTTTCAATAATTCTATGATGACCGCTTTCAGCTGGCCCATGTTCTATAGTGCTGTATTGTGCAGTCTGGATTAGCGTGCAGAGAGAGAACGAGAGTGCTCTGAGAGATTGCACTAACTTCCTTGGGGTCTTTCTTGGACCTGGGGTGGCAGAAGCTGGCACCTGGTTTCCCAAGACCATCTCCTGCCCAAAGATAAATGAGTCCAGCCCTTCTTAGTTTCCAAATGTTCAGGATGGTGTCGTTGTAGACAGAAGGATGCTGGCCCTAATTATACATACGTAAAATGACATAGATTTGCATTCTAGACTGCAGAACAGCTTTAGATGCTGCATGGACATATAATGTCATGCCAGGTTTGACTTCAAGTCTCTGTGAAATTTAATTTCTAAAACTTGAGGTAAGCAATCAGTAAGACAGTGTTGGTGACGCTGCCTGCATCTGTTTGAAATCTACTCTCATGCATTTCCTTGAACTACAAAACTATCTTAAAAATTATCGCCTCAAGTTAAATTTTGCTTGCTTTCTCCTGTTTGCTTCATAGCTTCAGTGTATTTGATATGTAGGGTAGGATACAGGATTAATATGAGCCTAAGATAATGTCTTTTTTCCAATAGAATATTTTTCCTCTACCAACACTCCTACTTGAATGGCCACTTAGCAGCAAGACGTTATTCCTGATACCTGTGTAAGGAAGAATGTATGTGCAACAGTAGGGCGCTGTCCAGACACTGCGTATTACAGCTGTCAGGGCCTTGCTCTAGCGTAGGTAAGTCATTCTTTAGAAGACGAATTTGAAAACTTAAGTTTTGAAGCCTTCTAATGTAGTGTTAATTGAAATTAGAGTAGTGACTGTATTCATGTACAATTGAGTGAGTTTTATTAAAAATACTAAAACATAACTGTTAGCTTGGTTGTTGCACAGCTGTGGATGACGTTGAGGACTGAATTGCTGCAACTAAGGTTAAGCTTTAATGTAGACATAGTTCAGGTTACAGCATCTTATAATATTGATGTCATCCTGAAAAAGGAAGTCTTAGAGTATTAAACAAAGAAACTTAAGGCTGCCAGTTCTAAGCTCGTGCAATTCAGGAAGCCATGTGACTTGCCCACATACTTTGTTACAGAGTTGGTATGCCAAGCAGAAAGTATTGGCATGTCATTTCAGGTAGGTCAACATGTAAAAATATAAATGTGCAAGATACTTAGCGAATAGAAAAATGCTGCGTAGTTCAAAGGAGCTTGCCTGTCGAGTCAGGAGGAAAAATTGTTGAATTTTGGGGACTCTGTTGTATACTAACTGGAGCACTGGATAAAGATTTGGGGCATGTGGATTCTGGCCTTGGCTCTGCTGCTTTTTCCCAGGTAACCTTACAAGTTTTTAACTTGCTGTCATTTTTCAGTCTATAAGTTGAAATGAATTTTTGTAAGACATGTGATAATGCCACCCCTTCATCTCCCTGGTATAAGCTGAATTACTTGGTTAGGGAGTGTAAGTTCAAGGCGTTGTTCCCGTTGGAGTAGCAGTGATACGGAAAGCAAATGTTGGGGTGAAAAGTTGTTGGAATTTGTGGAAGGTTTTTAGCTTCAAGTTACTGTTGCTTCTCATTAGGATTGCCTTAATGGTAAGAAGCAGGAAGAGTCAGAATCAAAAAAACTGTTAAAGCTTGCTTGATTGTATATGCCATTAATTGTTTGGCAGGTTAACAACTGATGCTGGGGCTGCTGAATTTTAAGCAAATGAAAAATAGCTACTTGTGATTACTTTAGCAACTTACCTGCTCAGTGGATCCCGGTACAGAGCTTTAACTAGGAAGGGTAATATCTGTATCTGACACTTCATGCTACTGTTAAGAAGACATATTGGTCACTCAAGAAAAATATGTGTGCTTTATTGTCAATATTGAGCCCCAAATTATCTCATAAATAGTATTTATTTTTTCTCCAATAAAGGAATCAGGGCTTTAGTCAGCCCAAGTCAATGCTAAACTATTCCCTGGCTTACTGTGGTAATTAGTGTCTTTATATCAGGCCAACTATTCAGTGTGGTGAAGATTCCTCTCCTCATTATATTCTTCTTTTGTAGAAGGCAGCCAATTTAGTTTTCCTAGTACTGTAACAGAACACCTGAGTGCTGTTTTTACTAGTGTGAATGTTTTATGGCAACCAGAGCAATTTTACAGGAAAAACTTCCCAATTGTGTAGCTCAGGCTGTTAGTCTAGGAAGAATTTATAGGATAAACAACATACTGCAGTTCTTTTACTGCTGCAGTTTTGAACACAAATAGCTAGTTAACGGGTCCCCTACTGATTTAATCCTGCTTGTAATCTACACCTGCTAATTTAATAAAAGTAATTTCCCAAGTCTTGTTTACTGCTTGTTTCTGTTCACTTACTCCGACTTGGTTGCAGTGCTGATTGGTGGAAAACTTCTAAAATTTACTGTAGTCTCATCATGAACAGCTTTCGTTGGCTTCTGTCATGCTGCATTGTTTGCAGCAGACCAGCAGGATACAAGAGAACAATCGGGAGCTGGAGTAAGTTCACATCTCGCTGCATATGCTTCAAAATTGGCAGAAGAACAATGAGATTGGGGAAATCCCCTTGGACAAGTGCTGCACAGTAATCTGACTTCAGCGTTTGTTCAGAAAAGATCCCCCAAATTGTGGCTTTTTATTCCGAAACGTACAAGCAAGTTTCAATAGGTCAAGAATTGAAAGTTTTCATTTATAGTCTTTGCCTGTAAACTGACCATTTCTTCAGATGCTTGGGTTATCTTTTCTTAGGTACTGGATAGAAAAAAGCCTGGTGCAAAAAAAGCAAACTCTGAGTTTTGCTTAAATGCAGAATTTCAAAGTTGCTGTTTAGTTGAATTGGTGAGTTACATCCCAGAACTGGTGTTCACTTCCTCTTAATTTTGTGGGAAGCTTCAAGTCAAGTTCCTCTGTTGGTATTTGAAATAATTTTAACTCATGCTGTAGTTCTGAAATTTAGAACAAAGAATGTGGAATCTTTCAGCTTTGTGACATGGAAGGTTGTGTTTGAAATGGTGTTTGACTCTTGGGTGTTTGGTTGAAAAGGTCTTTTTTCTTTAGTGGACAACTCAAATGTTGATTTCATGGACTCCAACTACATTTTCCAAGAACCTTTTCTGAACCTTGCTGTGTTTGCGTAAGCTCACAGCAGTGCAGCATCCAACCACCAAAGCTTATTGATAGGTCTTTACATCTTTCTGTAATAAATCTCTCCCTTCTGTAAACTTAAGGGCCATATCGGGGAGGAAGTCAAGTGTGTCCATTGTGATGAATTCCACAAAGCTAATAATGAGAATACCTTTTTGGTTCCTTTGTATTTAAATTTTGAGTGTCTCATGTTCTGCATGTGTGCCATGTACCTGTCTTGCAGACTGATGCTTTGTCTAAGCACAGTTAGTAGCCAAAAATCAATGTTTTGCTGTCCCCTGTATGTCTCAATTAGATCAATATAGTAGGAGAACAGAAGGCCTACTAAAGTGATTGTGCCTGTTGCAAGCTGCATTGGTGGCAGCCATTTTAAAAATGCTGTAATACTCTGTTCAATGATAGGAAGACATTTTTACTGGAGCCCAGTGTCAGCATCTTTGATCATCATGTGGGAACCCTTCAATGTTTTGGCCAATAACCACAGGCGGTCCAAGAAGGATTTAAGCAGCTCTCCTTGCAGCGAGAAGCCACGTAATCATTTACTTGAATGCTAATGTTCCTCAAGCCTTTGAAACTCTCATCTTCTTGGCTGCAGTAGGACAGAGGGAGAGCAGGGCAACTGCCACCTCAGCAGAGGGCAAATGGTGGTAGATCAGGGTTGACTCCTGTTAGGTGGAGTGAGGAAAAGAAACTGTTGGATGTCCTGGGAAAGTGCTTTAACTTAAGCAATTGCATGTGAGGCAACAGTGCTTGTGGGCATCGTCTTCAGTTGCGTATTCTGGGTGTGGATCGTGAGCAAGATGCAGAAGACTTCAGGACTCGTCCATGATCTTAACACTTCCTTTCTGTCTAGCTCTAGGCAGCGAAGCTCAGGAAATAGATTTTGATTCTTGTTGTAGGGGTGTCCCCTGCATACTCATCAATAGTATCTAATGTGGGGTCCTCTATTCTGTTCTGAGCCTGAGGAGAGCAGAGGGCAAGTTAGCCACCTTGGCTATTAAGATGCTTTCTTGATTTTGCCTTTGCTAAGCACATAAGGCAGTATAATATCTCAGCAAACACACTAAGTTCATTTTAAAAATAAAATACTGCTTTCTTGTACCTGAACACTGAAACTCTTCAAGCCTTTTTATGGCTTCCTTGCTAGTTGTGACTTTTCTTTAATATTTCTCATAAAATATGGGCACTGCTGTGAGTGAAGGTAACATCATTGTCAGACTTAATTTTTGTATTTACCTATTTATCAAAATGATATAAAAGTCACGGCTGAAGTACCATTCAGTACTCTTCCTCAATATGTTGCTTGAGGAAGCTTCCTCTATGGCTCAAACCTTAACTTCATTTGAAATATCTTACAGGAAACACTGCATGCCTTAGTTATATAATACTTGATGTTTCTTTGAATTTTCATATCCCTCATCTTTAGAGATAGTCTCTTGTTTGGACATGGGTCAAATTCAATGTATTCTCCGTTTCACCAATTTTCTGCTAGGTATACATGGCTTGGGCTGCAACAGGGGTCGTTCTGGCATGGTGTAGTGGCTTCCCTGCATTGAGCACTTTATATATAATTACATTGTATATCCTGTGTTCACTTGTCTTCCTGGTTTTCTTGAGACGGGTGTGTAATTCATAGGGGAAGCTGTCCAGAGGCAGCTTCAGTTTGAAATGAGGCATTAGAAGATACTGCAACTGTTGTTCTAGGAGTAATCTTTTTGCCAAGTTAGCATATTTTGCAAGGAATCTGGACAAGATAAATGTCATGCAGAGCTAATCCCTGCCCCTCGCTACCCCAAGTACCCACTAGTTTGAGAAGGTTAATCAAAACGTCACATCTTTTTTCAGCTGTCTGTCAGTGGCAAAACAGCCCACTCATGCGGTGGCATCAGCCGCTCACCCACTTGGAGGATGACGGACTACTTGAGAAAAATTATTTGACTTAGCCCTTGGTAGCTGTACTTCTTAGCTTGTGGGAAAAGCTTTCACTGCACCTACTATGACTAATAGTGGTTAGAGAACTTGAGATAAAGGTCATTTTTTAATGCCTGTCTGGTGCTAGTCCTGAAATGTGTATGCCAAGCTCTGTTTATGTCTTTTGAAAGTAGGATCTTCTATGAGATTGCTATCTGCAGTTAACAAACCAATTTGTTGTGGATATATCAGCCAGTATTGCGATAGATATGTCTTCCTATAAAGATACTTTGTCCTTTGATACTTCTGATTCTGTTTAGGTGTGTTAAGGATGATACAGAACGTTAATCTGTGAAACTGCATTGGGTGTCATCTTAACCTGCTGCATGATACTGCTTACTAATACAAAACAGAAAAAAGAAAAAGTAACCACATGTGGTGTGAAATGAAATTGAGATGAATCTGTTAGGTTGTTTGTTCCTTAGGTAACTTGTAAGTAGAAGAAAGGTATTTAATAGCTTGACATTGTTCCCGGTCTGGAAGGCCATGCTAGTCATCTGTCTCTTTAGTTGGAGCATTTCAGTGGTAATTTAAGTATTAGAAAGGAATTGCTTGATCAACTGTTTTCATAGGCATGGTATAATGAGAGTGGAGGACAGATAGTGATTTCTCAGCTAGACTGAGTTGCTGAACATACTTGCTTCATAGCTGCCTGCTACATGATGTGGTGCAACATCTCACTAGCTACCTGGAGCTCTGATTCTTTTCCGAAGTGAATGTTTTTGGAGCACGTATTCCTGGTTATGCTTCCTTTACTCTGATAATAGAGTTTTGATCCTTTATTTCTTTTAGGAGGTGGTGGTCTTGTGTTCTCTGGAAAGCTTTTGTCAGAAAGCCCGAAGATGTTTTCAGGTGCGATGTTCTCAGATGAAAAAAAGATAGCCTATCTTCAACATGAGTTTGCTCAGACATGTAATGAACGCAGTACTTTCAGCTACGGGAGTTTCAAACTTGCAAACTTCTATCTCAGTTAAAGTGCTGTATTTACATTTCTGAAGGTACTGTGAGAAACTGCAAAATAATACAGCCAATCAGAAAACCTTGATTGGTTATAATAGTGTAACAAATGAAAGCAGTGTATGAATTCCAAGTTATCATTTCAAGAATGCCATCTTAAAGTACAAACATCCACATCCTCAGAACTTGTGGGTGTACATGATAGTCTTTTTCTTTTTTTTCCTCTTTGTTGTTGTTTTTTTTTTTTTTGTCCTGCCTGGTTAATCCCTGGGGTGCTGCCATTGTGAATGCTGTTGTACATCTGTCATCTTCACTAGATGCAGGGCATCTAGAAGTCACTGGTTTTGATGGCTTTTTTTGAACATATGACTGGGGGGAGTAAATCTGTGTTGTGGTTCATCTTATCTCCAGTAAGACTGCTTCAGAGTTTGTGAGATACAAATTGCAGCTGCTGAAAGCTGTGGTGTTATGTTGGGAGTGGGGAACTGTAGGGCAAGTTTCCCAGCAAAGCTGTGAGCTCATGATTTCCATAGGCTGCTTTTGCGTGCTCCCTGTCTTCAGTCTCTCTAGCATAAGACTTGTGGCCAGCTCCCTGCTGACTCTTAAGTGAGGCTGAGCTGTACTGCATGCTTTTTATTTCTCAGTCCTGAACACCATCTCTGCGCTGCTTGACCTTGCCATTTAGAAGCTTACAAGTTTGCAGGCTGCTCTCTACCTGACTTTGAACAGAGAGTAAAGACTCCTTGATAGGATCTGCATCTGAACAGACCATATGGACAACAAGAAAAGAAATAAATATTTTACTTCTGCGTGGTTTCCATGGCATCCTGGAAAAATTGCTCTTGAACTTTGAGGTGCTATCCTTCCAGCATCTCCTAGCGTCGAGAGAAAAATAAAGGTAACGCTGATTGTTGGCTGCTTTATTTTGTCTGACAGCATTGGGATAGCATGTCAGGATTTGGGAGAAGGGAGGAGGATAAAGTGCTTTGAAGAGGCCCGCCTTATATCTGTATTTTTGCCTTTATAGGCAGTTTGTTGAACATGTGACCGGGAAGAAGTATGCCTTTAGAAAAGGCAACAGAAGCATATACTGTTCATCAAGATGACTTTGTTGGCCTGGCACTCTGCAAAACTGGAAGAAACTAGCTACTGGCCCTGAAATGAGCAATGGGCGGCTCAGATGTTAGGCTATAACAGAGTATCTTTTGTACCTCACGTTCCCCTTTTGCGTCCCCTGTGGACATCCTTAAAGTTTAAGCTGAAGTAAATGGGAGTTGTTCAATGACTTTTTTCTTTTCCCACAGTGTTAGAGAGGTTAATTGTATCCTGTGCCTCCTGCTTTTCTGGCTATTTTGATGTGTTAATTTTTTAGCATACATCCATTTATAAGGAAGGTTACTTAAGTAATTTTCCTCAATTCAGATGCTGCATTCTATATTTGATGTAATGATTTTGAATGTATTGTATAAAATTCTATGTAAACTTTATTCATAAAAGGGTTCTGATAATAAGAAGTTGTGTAATGGTTCCTGGTTTATATTCCATTAAATATGCACACACATAAACCTTTCTTTCTTGGATGTAGTATGTCCTGAATGTGTGTGTGGGGAGGAGGGAGGCAGGGAGAGAAGGTACAGTTACTGTTTTGAGCAAGTAATCTTTCTGTGTTGCATATGCTTGAAGAAAAAAGGTCTGCTTTTGGACTCTGGGGGAGAGGGTAAACAAGGCTTTTTTGTTATGTATATAAGACCAATTGCTTAAATAAAAGTAAATCTAAGGGACTGGAGACACTTGGGGAAGCACTCATAATTCTGGGAGCTGAGTGCCCCAGCTGCCAGTTTTACTATTGTTTTGTTGAGTTTGTACTCAGAGAAACCTGTGCTTTCAGTTCTGTAAGAGCTTTCTTTTGTGGAGTCCAGGGCTTTTTCAGACATTACTTAATATCCTTTTCCTAGACTTAACAGGCTCTGCTTCTCCTTTGAAGAATGGGAGAATCTGTTGGCAAACTAACTGCCCACCTGTACTTACAATGTGTAAATACCCATTTACTCTGGTTGCTAATACTACCCTTTAACAGAACTTTCCTAGGGGTCTGCTTTTCTACCCCAGTGTCTATCACAGAATGGTTTCCATGGAAGAATCTTGCCCAGCTCCTCTTAAGGATGAGTGCCACTGCGATCTGTGTAAATTGTTTTTAAGAGGAATTCACACTTGTGCTTTTTATTCGGCATTGGTCAAGATATTAGCTCATCCCTCTAGCAGGTGCTTAGAAGAAAAATCATTATTTAATACTGAATTACTGAATGTTTACATTTTCTGTTGCAAGAAAACAAGATCGGGACCTCTGTGTTACTTCACATCATTCACAAGCAGCAATGAACTGCTGTAGCTTTGAGTCACACCATTTGATGAATGTGTATGGCTGGTTATGTACACTTAAGTGAGTAGATGACATTTTGTCACTGTAATATGGGCTGATGGAGATGCAAGTAAAAAGATTGGTCAATTCTTCAGGGATGCAAAATGATGTAGATTCAAAGAGGAGTAGGGTGGATATCTCATGAAATTAACTTAACATTTGCATTGTTATTGCAGATCTCTCTAATGTTTTCTAAGCGAGCATAGTGCAAATAACCATTTCCCTGCCACCCCCAGCATAGGGAAAAGAAACCATGAGCAACATACATTTCAGTAGTTGAGACGCTTAGGTCAGCCAAACTATGTTTTTACAGTAAGCTTTTGTTCAGACAGCTGGCTATACAGCTGGCTGAGGTGCTGTTTGCAAAGACAGGTAGTATAATTAGGATTGCTGCTGGCTGGTACGTAGACATTTTAGGCTGTAGTAGGGAGAAATGCTAATTGCCAGTATATAGAAAGGACTGTCAAGTCAGAACATAAAAGCAGCTACACATATTTTCATTTGAAACCCAGAATTAAGGAAGCCATGATGAGGCAGATTTGGTAGGAACTGTCATCTGTGCTGAATACAATACTGTATGTAAGCCAATGAACTTTTTTAATTGCTGACTTTGATTCATCTGTGTTACACCTAAGCCTTTCAAATCCATCTTTCCTGTTACTGTTGTCTTTGAGACCCTCTCTGAGCTAGTTCCAAAGGTTTGGTATAGCTCCCTCCCGTCTTTATGGGTTCTTGAACCCCAGTTGCGTCAGGAAGATGATGACCGGTATGAGAGGAAGGATTCTGTTCTTTCATCCATCAGTCAATCCTCTTCTCAAAGTTAGTATCAGTGGAGTAATGGGCAGTGTCTTCACAGGAGCGCAACTTCAATGCAGCTATATCAGTGATGAACCAGAGCCTAAGTCAATATAGCGGTGTTCCCGCCTTGGTTTCCTGCTCAGTATGTTGCTGTATAAAGTCTTGGATCTAAGGTCTTACATAGCAAGATTTAAAACAAACAGGCAAAAAAGCTTAGTATGCAAGGTACAGATCTTCAATCTGTAGACTATAACCTGTTTTCTCAGGCAAATTTTACAGAAGCAGCCATGAGCAATGTTAAAGCAATGGCATTTGCCCATTTGCTATGAGAAAATGGAATCCATAAATCTAGTGACCATTTCTTACTGCTGTGACTCCATTTTGGATAGCTTGGTGTAGCTCTTGAAGCAAATTCTGTACCTGTCTTCTGCCCCCTTGACAAAATCTCAGTCAAGGTAGTAAGTCCTATAAATGTTAGGCTGGTATAAAGGTGTTTGTGTGCATGTGCAAAGTAACTTCTCTAGTTCAAGTGAAAACATGATGATCTTTTCTGTTGTTGTTGCATTTTTCTTGTTTAGTCTTTGAGTGAAAACAAATGTCAGTCTCACATTGGTAGGGAAGACTTTGCATGAGAATTCTAGAATTCTCGTCTCCCATTTAAAAACAGATAAATGGGGTACTATCACAGTTTACTGAAATTATTTTTCATTGCAGCCACGGTTCCAGCACTGCAAATGCCTCAGAAAATGTAGGGACAGACAAATTAGATTCAGTGGAAGAAAGGCTCGTGATTATAAGATGCAGGAGAAAGACAAATGGAGAAGATGGCCTTGACCATGGACTTGCAAGCTTCTTAGTGGCTGTAGATTCTGAAAGATATGAAAGAGTCAGGAAAATGTTAGGGGTTCAGTGTAGTACTTCACACATATGCAAGTTAAATGTCCAAGACCATTCCATAATGATTCCTTTATAATACGGGCTTTGACTAGCATGATACAACTTTGATTTCGGGTTTTATTTGTCGTCTTTCTAGTGCTACCACTTCAGGTAAAGAGGAGGCTGTCAACTGAACTCTGTGCCTTTTAGCTCCTTTAGAGCTGTGCCACTTCTTTGCAAGACTTTGAAGAAGAAAGTGGAATTGTAGTTATGTATGAATTGTGACAATATTTAACAACTTCTCTGTAGAGTTTCTGGTACTTTGTATGTAAATATCTTTGAAGTGGTTCTGCCTATTTTCATCTGATGTTGTACTTGTTGCAAGCACTTCATTTAGTACAAAAAGTACCTAGAGCATGCAGCATTGCCAATACTGTAAATGGTGTTAGTGGTAGGATAGTTGCTTTTTTCATTCTGTCTTTCGGTAAAAACTGGTAATAAATTCATATAGCGACATCCTGTAATATGCATATACCAGCCTAAGCACATGTGTGACAGTTCTGGTGCACGTAAGGTACTGTTTAAAACTCTGCTGGCTTCAGGTTCTTTAAACTATAGCCTCAAACAGCATCTCTATAAAACTGAGTATTATTGACGAGACCTACCACCTTTATCCCTGGTTGTATCTTCTATTTTGCAAATGCACTTGGGGAAAGTACAGGGATGTCTTGGAGTGTGCGCAGTGCTGTGCGTAGGCACCAGCTTGTTTGATGCTGTGGTCATGACTGTTTGGACAGGACTTGCACATACTTGCTTGGATCTACAAATCAGTACATCTGGCTTTTAACTGTGCTGAGAAACTGGACCTAATTAACCGGCCTAGGTTGAGTACCAGCCTGAGGTGGGTTTATTTGTTGGCATCTGGACATCAGTGAGGGGACTGTGGATTGTTCTGTGTAGCTGCATCTCCAACTACTGAAGTTTCTGATTCAGAACTACTGCCACTTCAAGCCAGGATGCAAATGGCTTTCTGTATTCACTAAGATGAGGTCGTATTAATATGCTGGTTGGCAATGGTTATCTTATCCTGTTCAGCTTTATCCTGTTCCTTTTTTCACCTAGATGGGTCAGCATCCTTTGCCACCTAATCATATTGCAATTACAAGAATCTATTTTTGGGCAGTGTGTTCCAGTTGAGATGATAACCGTCTGTATTTTTGGACTCTAGAACGTGACTATAGTGTGTTGTTACCTTAGACTGTTTCATCTCATGTAGTTAATATCTGGTTATTAATGGATTTTGATGTGGACTTTGATTCTTCAAATAGGCATATAATACATTAAAGCAGGCAATCGTATTGCTTACTTATGAGTGTGGCACAAACCACGTTTGTCCATGTTCGTTCTTCATGAGCAGATCAATAATTCATCTGTATTTGAACAGGGACTTGATAGTCCAGTTTTGCAGTAGGCTTACAGATACTATTATTGCACTAAGATAGTTTGCACTGTTGGTGCTGATAGGGAACATCATCCGTGATACGTAGACTAGGCAATACAAATACTTTTTGGTTATCTTTGACATTTAGGTTTGTCCTGTGTCCACATTTTTCTTGTGTGTGTCAGTATTTTCTGTCTTACTAAAGAAAGGCAGTTTTGGCACTTTTTCTCAAAATTGAGAAGCATTGCTATAGCTCTTTGCTGTTTAGGTAATTTCTTGCCCAGAGTAGGGTTTTTTGGAACTCAGACTTTCCTGTTAAAGGAAATGATGAAATGGAAGAAGTGAAGGCATACTGTGTGCTGTTGCATGCTGATAGCCACATTAAAGATTCTTCTTGCCAGAATTGTACAGTATCATCTGAGATGCTGCTCCTTACAAGCAGATGAAAAGTCAGGTTGAAACGCCAACTCTTGCAACCCTTTCCACTTAGGGAAAGGCTCCGACAGAAGTGGCTTCGATTCCACCCAGGTCAGTAATAACTTGTCTGATCCTTTCTTAACCACATCAGTCCTCTGGTCAGTCCCGAGATAGGAATTGCAGGACTGAGTTGTCCGAGGTTTAGTGCAGCTTAACCAGATGTCTGCTAGACTTTGACTTTTCCCTAAAAATCCCTGGGTCTCAAAGAGTCGTTGTTATTCCTTGCAAGTATCCTTTGAGCATTTCTCCTTTCTCTAGGAGATAGTTTTCTTTTGTTAGAACTTCAGAACACCTCGGAAACTGAGCCAATTTGATGCTTTATATCCCTGAAGTCCCTTATAATAAATTCACTTATTTTGTGGGGTCTGCAAAAGCCGCAATCTGGTATTCAAGCAGGCTTGCTCTGGGAGTGCTAGAGGCCACAGAACATGGTGATTTGCTAATCTAAGCTAGTGTTGAAAAGATAAAAATATTAGCTTTTGTATAGTTGACCTCGTTTCTGTCAACAGACAAACTGTTTTGAGAACAGCAATGAAAATGCTCCTTGGAATGAAAGCGTCCGCGCTGGTGGGAGGAAATATATTAGCTTTAAGCTTGTATTTTGGAGTATATTTAAGTGCTGTCTACACAGGAAAGATTTAAGTACAGCTTGGATGCAGGAGCGAAATTATATTTTGGAAACAGTGATGGCTCACCAGTGCTGCAGTATACAGTGAGTTCAAAACCAAAAACCCCTGTTTGGTAAAACATGAAGCCCGAAGTGTGCTTCTAGACTTCAGTTTGAGGGCAGTCTGTGTTCTAAAGGTGACATGGTGATATGTCTTGGCTGCCTCCTTCTTAATAAATTAAACGTGCCTGGGAATGTTCCCAGGCACCGTGGCCAACTGGCTCAGGACTGCCTTGTGCGTACTCTTAAACTCTTAGCTACCCGGGCAGGGTGGCTGCATCTGAACTGCCTGGTGCGAGTGGTCCTGGTGGCATGCGACTCGCAAACCTGGGAATTGTGTGGGAGAACAGTAATTGGCACGGCCCAGTGCTGGGGAATGTCCTAGCTGCTTTCTAGCACACATGATCGTGTTCCAGGGCCTGGGAATGTTTCCAGACAAGACTTAACTTATGAGTACAGATGTTAGTCCTTGATTCTTCCAAATTCTTTACGGACTAAGGCATAGAAGGACCCTTCGCTTCACAAGGGATTTGGGATGCTTCAGAAAGGTAGGTTTAGGAGAGAATGCCTCCTATTTATTTTGGGGCAGTAATTCTGTACTACTAAAAAGTCTGTACCTTCTGTCTCCCTTTTAGATGGTTTTAGTGGTTGTTCAAACATCTTTCAGAATGCAGTCATCTTCTTTCCAGCCACTACCTTTCTGGGATGAGTAGGAGTGTCTGCCCTCCATCATGCTATTGCTTGCGTATGAATGAACATACTGTAGCCTTTCTTGGAAGTGCTGTGTATGAAGTATGCTTTTTATGGTTGTGAGGAATTTCATTCTGATTTGGGGTGTGTGTGTGAATATTAAGAGCCCTAGTTTACTCTCTGGGTGACGTGGTGGGGGAACGGTCTTGCATCTTTTAGGCAGTGGATCTTTTATGTGAGCGAGAGAGTGGGGAGACCACTTTATTTCCTCAGACGTTTCTTCCAGTGAACAGTAAAAACTGTGAGCTGACTTTATTGATCATACAGGATGATTTCCTGCAGGCTCTTCAGTGTTGGATTGTGGGTTATTGGAATTGGAGTATAGTTCTAGTATAGATGAGCCAGTAAAACATTGATATTAATCCTAGCTCTAAGCATGCATACATCCTGGAAGACAGCACATCATGTAAGCTGCTGAATATTGGAGCAGTTTTGCTCTAACTGATCACTTTTTCTGTACCTCCTGGCCTGCCCTCCCTCCATGGTGTCCTGAGTTTCATTGCAAGCTATGGCTCCGTCACACAGTCTCTTCAGGACACTGCTTGTCTTTTCTGTAGGTGATGGAATACGCTGTTAGCTTTGATAGTTTGAATATTTATAGAGAGAAGAGGTTAGCAATATAAAATACTGCTGCTGTTCATCATGCTTGGTCAAGGGCTATAAAATTTTATTTTTGCATGTGCTGTCTAAGTCCTATGCAGCAACTGTGTGGCACGTCCCATTTACACCAGTGATGCACCCCACAATTTTGGGAACATGTAATCTGTATGACAGCATCGGCTTTGGAGCACTGCTTTGTATAAAAGATCCATTGCTCAAAGGTAGTAAGCTGTCAGAGCTGACTGCGTCAATTAATATGCAGCAGGCTTTGTGTCTGCTGATTGTTCTTCTAATTTAATGTGCGTGATGATCTGTCTTACCAGCAGTAGTGGTGCATATTTAAGGACACAGTACAGTGCAGGGATGCTCCCTGTTCACAGGCTGCCTGTGTATCTTCAGGGCAACTATTTCGCTCCTTACGCAGCTTCTGGCAGCCCACCGTCCTTGAAGTGTCTTAGGAATATGAAGAAGAGAGGTCGCAGGCTCTACTGATGCAGCGATGGTCAGTATCCCTCTTCTGCCCACTCTGTTTCTGGAGAGCTGTGATGCTGCCTGTGTCTGAGATGGATGTAACTTGTTCAGGACAGTTGGCTCTTTTGGAGAGCTGGATGTATGTCAGAGAATGGGCCTTCGCGTGTGGCTCTGCTGCTCTCTGCTAGACAAAAAGTCATCTAGTACAAGATTTAGCTTGTGTCCATAATCAGTAAAATGTCAAAGGCCATATTTTATTCAACAATTTTATTTGTGATAAATGCAGGCTGCTGCCCAAAATTACACTCTCACTCCTCCTTTGTAGTGCTTGTGTAGCTCCACAGTGAATAGAAAAACTGGTCTGGCTGAAAAGTAACTCAAAACATTAATTTTCAGCCACATATTCTGTGGTCAGATAGGCAGTTCATTGATTTGGGTTGCTGCTCAATTGCATGGACATTTTGGCCTCCCTGGGATGGCATTAGAAATGAGGCGTGTGGGACAAGGCAAGAAGGGGACGAGAACCATTCGTTCCCTTTGGCGGTAGCCCACACTTACATTTTATTAAAGTCACCGTGGAACCGAGATGGTTGTCAGCCCTGAAAGTGGTTTTAAGTACAGTGCTGTGCTGTCTGCTCTTTTGTTTCATAATACTAATGAATTTTCTCTGTGAAGGAAATAAAATTTCTATTTATTTCTCTGAGAAATAAAAATACCTGCTTCACTTCCCTTCAACACTCAATCCAAACTTGTGAGTGTATCAGCTAAGCTTAGTAGCTTAAATTTAAATAGCAAAGCCTATATTTAAAACCAGGAGATTGGTGAACTTGGATTCTTTTCTGTTGCAACTTTTCAGAGACTATTAACTTTAAAGGCAATGTAGCAGCCAGTCAAACTTCAGACTTTATCATTAAGGAGTGGAGTTGTAAGTGGCTTGTCAACCAAATTCTCTTTATTTCTGAGGTGCGAAGTCTAGTTGTGTGTTACTTATGTAAATTAAACTGTCAGTTTTCAATGGTCACACAGCAAGTCTGGGATAGAGCTGAGCCTGATTTATGATTCTGAAAATGTGCTGCCCGTTTACGAGCCCATGCTGTTTTCTTGCTTTACTTAAATCTGCTGCTGCTTTTAGTTCGTGCCTATCATTGGAGGCTCCTTTTTCTTTACTGTTGTGATCTTGTCATTGAACCAGTTTGGTAAAGAAATAGTTGCCTTTCCTTTCCTCCTGCTTGATTTAGCAATTAAAGTTTTCTTATTCTATAGTTAAGAGTTAAAATACTGTGTTGTAAAACTGTGTTAAACATCCTGTGTTTTGTATACAGTGGAAAAGAATATTTAGGTTTTTAATCAAGGAGAGTATGGAAAACAGCGAGAGGTATCAGCTACAATGTGCTTTTTTCCAGAGTCCAAATTTTCCTGTTTTGGGAAAAGCAGCAAATTAGTATGTGCGTGGAGAATGAGATTAATGCTTAAGTGGTGGTACCTGAAAGGTAGATTGTGATGTTCAGTTTCAGATACACATGGCCTTTGTTTGAAGTCTTAGGGAAGCTTATGTTTAAAAACAAACAAAAACAAAAAACCCAATCCAGAAACTACCCTTGAAAATTGAATTTTGTTAAGAGCTAGGCTGAGGAAGTTTTGCCTGTTTTAAGGAACATTACAACTGTATTGACTACTTAAAACCAGAGAACTTGTTCACCTTTTAAAAACATTATCATTTACCTTGAATCACGTGTTCCATTTTGATAGCCTCCTTCATATAGAAAATATAGCATGAGATGTCAGTTTAAATGCAAGTCTAACAATGCTCTATCTTCTATGTGAAAGGAAGTATTCTGTACATTTTCCATGTTTGACATCATGGTGTTTTGAATAACCATGTTCCATATTCATATCAATTTTTTGTTTTTGTTTTCAATTTATGCACAGCACTTGCTCTGAAATTTGGGGACTGAGTACACCAAACACGATAGATCAGTGGGATACAACAGGCCTTTACAGCTTCTCTGAACAAACCAGGTGAATATTCTGCCCTCTCTCGCATCATAGAAATCTTGTGGGAGGGATTGGCTTTGGAGGGTCTGTAATGGGATGCTTTAGCTGTAAAATAGACTAAAATGCTTCCTAGGCCTCTCATGGTACAGCATTTTAAAATACTTGCTTGCCAGTGTAGAAATCCAAGTGTTCTCAGCTGATGTTTTGACCAATGAAACTCTAATTCTGGAATATTCCTTTTTCACGCCAGTGCCATTGAAAGAATGGGAAGACTTGTTAAATGCAAGCTCTAATGTGATTTGGTATTTATATTAACAAAGTTGGGATATTTAATTCTTTAGACCTAATCTTACAAAGTGTTTAAACTGCTTTGTATGCCACAAGCTTTCAGTTAAATCTTGCTAATTGGCTCAGATACGAGCTACTAAAGAATTGTTTGTAAATTCTTCAGTAGTTAATGGTGGGCAAATTCTAAACAGGGTCTTTATTTTTTCATGTCACATTACTTGATTTGTGTATTGAGGTTTGTCTCCCATCCCATAACAATCATAAACATCTGCATTTGTGTAAGCATATGCAGTCTGTCTTAAAACTAGCAAAACGTTTTCAGCTGGTAGCAAGGCAGATGAAGTCAAGAAGATAAACTGTACAGCCCTTACAAGATGTGCATTCATGCCTTTTGCATTACAGTTATACTGCCATGTGGATCACTTGGGCAGCTGACTGCTTATAGGCTTATTTGCAGTCCTGTGGGAATTCTTATACTTAAAGCTATAAAGCATCCATGCCACAGTAAAGCCTTGAGGTTTAGCAGCGGAAGGGACTATTAAGTGTGTGATTTTTTTTTTTTTTTTTAACAACTGTCTTCTGCATTTAAAAAAATGTATATGAAGCAATCACCCTAAATACTTGGTTGGAGGTAAAGTAGCTTTTAATGAACTCTAAATTCACTGGCAATAATTTGAGCAGCTCAAAAATAAGTTAAGACACTGCTTGATACCATCATTTTTATCACATTTGAAGCTTTTTAACAAGAGTATAAATGTCACTAACAGTGTCAATCCACTGAATTCTGAGAATAAATAAACTGCCCATCCCATGTGTGTACACTGTTGCTTTAGCGATTAAGAGACAGCATGCAGTCTGTAAATGCTTCTCAACATCTTTCCCATATAGATCTCTCGATGGCCGTCTACAGGTATCTCATCGTAAAGGATTACCGCATGTTATTTACTGTCGTTTGTGGCGCTGGCCAGATCTTCACAGTCACCATGAACTTAAAGCAATTGAAAACTGTGAATATGCTTTTAATCTTAAAAAGGATGAAGTATGTGTAAACCCTTACCACTACCAGAGAGTGGAGACACCAGGTAGGAAGACTGCTTCTGACTTTCTGTAGCAGCATCTGTACGTACTTGTTCAGCACAATGTTTTAAATGAAAAATAGAGAAAGATGATGCTTTCTCTTGCCAGAAGTACAGGATGATTAGAGATACAGCTTTTGAGAATATCATCCTCTGGAAGTTTTTAATAGTAAAGATACTGAAAAATCTTGTCTTTACGAATCTTTTGAATAACCCCATAAACACTTCCAGTACTGCTAGCAGTTTCCAGCTGGCTAAGTACGGTCCGGCATGGCAAGGAGAATAGAGATGACTTACCTTTGCTGATGTGGAATAGTCTTACTCAAGAGGCACCTCAGGAATCTGTTTCTTCCAGTAACTAGCAGTACAATTGCAGTATTAGCAGTACTGAGAGTCAGAAAATTTCAAAACATCTGAAGAAATAGTTAATGTTTTAGATTATTTTTTTTCTTTTAGCTCACAGAAATGTGTATTTTGAAGGTCTTACTAATGCTTTGAATTTTGCTTTTCCAGTCTTGCCTCCCGTACTAGTGCCACGGCACACTGAGATTCTAACGGAGCTTCCGCCTCTCGATGACTACACCCATTCCATTCCTGAAAACACTAACTTTCCAGCTGGAATTGAACCACAGAGCAATTACATACCAGGTATTTTCTTAACTCCCACCGTAAAGAGTACACTTAACATTGTGCCACTGGAACAAAGATGGTAATTTCATCCTTCTAAGTGATCAGATTAATTGGAAGATGCACGAATAAATTAAATCTAGTTGATTTTGTGTATTAATTCCAATGGAAATACCTGAACACTGTTATTTGCAGAACACGATCCTGTGTGAAACCACATTGCTGTGGTTTCACAATAGCTTACTCGGTTTCAATAGCTTAAGATTCAAAATGCTAATGACTACAAAGTAGACCTTCACCTTATGCTTTAAGCCTGTTTTACAAACATATAGGGGTTGCCAAATGCTGGTTATTGGAGATCGAGTAGTAAACTGCTTCTCAATCCCACCATGTGTAGTATGTGGAGAAAGCTTCGCGTTGCAAAACAGGGACTTAAAAAGTGTTTTGATCTGTAGTTCACAATCAGTCAAGATCTGCTTTGTGTATTTGTTACTACTATGTGCATACAGTTTTGTCTTTTTAGGATGAAAGAACGACCTAACAATATTGAACTCTTAACAAATTCCTCCTCCCCTTCTTTGCCTCTTCCCCACCCCAAAACAAATACCAAGACTAATCTGCTGCAGTGCACCCGAAAGCCTGTACCCTTATTGATACATAAAATCAGCGACCTTTGTTTCCTGCCCCAACTTCCTGTTTCCTATCTCTTCAGGAAGTTGCCTGGAGTGTAAAACCAAGCAAAGCTGAAGTTTCCCCATAAATTTTTAATGCAGCTATGTTATGAACAAGCTGAAAATTCGGATCTGGACTCTCACGAAAAACAAGAGGACTTCCTTGAAACTCAAATATGTGCAATGTACAAATTGTATCTACATGTCTTAAACAGGACGTTGCTTGTCTTTTTTTTAAATGTATCCAAGAACAGAAATGGCACCAAAAATTTTCAATGAATTTGATCTCATCTGTTTAATTTGTGCCTAGGGACAGGAGATCTTCAAAGAGCAATTTAAGGTGCTAGAAATTGGTGTTGCTTTCTTAACTTATGCATACTTTCTTGACTCAGTCTGAGGGCTTTTGATAGCATTTGCAAGCAACTTACTGGAAAGCCACCATTTGAAAATCCAGTGCTATGAAAATGAGCTAAAACAACTCTAGGTAGTTATTTGCAGGAAGTCTGTTCAAGGTGATTGCAGGTATTCGCATGATATTCAGATGTTCGTACAGCTAACCACACCTTGCCTCCTTCTCTTTGTCACTGACATCCTCCTGTTGTATTCATATCATGGCATCTTACTTTATTTGACCTTGCTAACTTAATCGTGAATACTTAGCTAGGTTCTGATAAGTCTCGTGTGTCTTGACAGCCTGCTTCAGAGAACCGTTTTCTTTAGCGGCAGGCCAGACTAACAACCATGCTAGTTTTGCACCGCAATACTGTCGCAGTACTTGGTCTACAGAGAGGTTGGTTTCGCCTACAGCTGGGAAGATGGGGATCGTCAAGGTGCAGGATGGCCTTCGGGGCTGTATGTTCCCTTTCAGGTTACGGATGTGCTGAGCTGCATTGTCCAAACTGCTGGCAGCGTTCAAGCTCTGCTAAGAATTTTTAATGCCGCACTTGGGCATTTGTTTCCAGCTGTGGTGGTGCTCAACCTCTGACCCTAAAACAGTATTAATAGTACTAGGTGGAGGAAATCTTCTCTGTTCAGACAGAGACTAGATATGGAAAATAATCTGTGCCAAAGAGCCTAGATTAGCAACTGGAAACAAGAGGCGTGGGTCGGATTGGAAATGGTTATTGACCTTTTACCGTGGCTCTTTGGAGATGGGTGGAGTCCACTTTATCACAATGAATTCTATAAAAATGTTCAAAACAAATATGATTTTTGTCATCATACTCTTGCTAGTAAAGATTTCCTTTAATCTTCCTTTTAAATTCTCGCTTGAGTTTTGTCACATCTATATTTAGCACACTAGTTTTACAGAATGAACCAAAGATACAACTCTTTCAGTTCATTTTTATTTAATCAACTAACTTGATCTAGTTTCCTCTCGCTGACTTCCTTCTGATCTTACTATATTGCTGTAAATCTCAGACATGATATTTGATATAATTTGATTTTAATTTTTAAGCAAAAGGCTTTATCTTTAAATTTCTGCTGTTTGGTAATAATGTAATGAAATGTGTTTAATCTCTCAGATGTCTCGGAGACAAGTCTAAAGCGATTGTAAAGATAGTTGGCTATAAACACTTACTAAAGAAATCCAGGTTTTGCCTTTAATATATAGGAAAAGACATTTGCCCAGTTCAAAGAAAATTATTTCCTGAAAGGCAGTTGGTTAACTCATTATCTGGATTACAAAGTACATTTTGAATGGAGGAAAGGAACAACCGTACTCTCCTGGGTTTTGAAGATATTTCTGTGGAATTAGACAGTTTTTAGTATCAGAATCCTTCAAACTTGTTACTGAGTTTACTTCGGTCCATGAAACTCCATCTTTACAGAAAGCTAGTTAAAAGAATAGATGATTGTTTCAATAGAGCTTGGAAGTAAGAATAATAATGATAATAGAGCTTGTGTGGCGTGACTAGGTAGATAATACAGTTATCATTGAGTGAAATCAACTGTTGGATATTGAAGAAAAACGGATTTGGGGACTGAACTTTAAATCTAGCAACTTCTATAAGGCGTGGGAGGGCATCTGATCTGATGGTTATACTACATAAAGACAACTCACAGGGTTTTTTTTTTTTGTAGAAGTCACCAGATGGTTTTTTTTTTCATTTGTAATTCTCCTAAATGTGAAAGCTGTTGATCACAATTGCAAAATTGTTACTCATTGTAGTGAAAGTATCTTGTATTAAATGGAACAAATAAGGCTTATATGTTAATTATATAACATATTCGAGCAATTGACTGGTGTACAAGAGATGATACATTTTACATAGACAGTAAGGCAGGTAATGCGTTTAATGTCCTACTGGAAGGAAAAAGGGACAGCAAAATGAAATTCTAATTCAGTATTCAGGTATCATACAGAGCTTGTGAAGACTTGAGGACAAAAACCCCAAATGCTAAATCTTAGAAATTTCCCCAGTCGTTGAACTAATAGGTGGATTTTATTTTTTTGTTTGATAGAAACACCACCTCCGGGATATATCAGTGAAGATGGAGAAACGAGTGACCAGCAGTTGAACCAAAGCATGGATACAGGTAACATTTATTTTTCACTACTTTAAAGACTTGGGATTACTAGTTGTGATCCCTGTGCATAGTGGCATGAATTCAGCCCAAACGACGATGGCAGCAGCCCTCTGTACAACCTGGTGTTTTCTGTTTAAAATATCACTTTCAACCTTTTGTAAACAAAATAATTTTTTGCTAGGGGAATGCTTTTAAAACATTCTGTGCCATATTAAATACATTTCATTTGTTTCATAACAAAAGCATACAGGTCTAATTAAGTCTTCATCAGAAAGCTTTGAAATAGATTTTAGTAGTTTACTGGTTTTAACTTACCCCTAGCTTTACCTTCTGGAAACAGGTTCATTGAGCAAAATGTCTATTTGGCCTAAACAAATTAAAGAAATGCTACATTTTGGGAACCTGTCTCCTAACTCTGACAACCTTATCACTTCTGCCATGTTTCAAATTAATTCTTGTATGGAAGGCTCTATTGAAAGAGTAGTAGAAACATTAAGCGTTTGTGCCTTAGTATGAAAGAGATTCTAGATAATCTGGTTGGCCTTAGACTTGGACAAAGCACAGTTAATGTGCTGGATAAGAACCTCCTGCTCTGTGCTGGCAGACTCCTCCAATGTATGTTTGGTTAGCTAATGTTAGCAACCTTTTTCAGTTAATTAGAATCAACTGCACTAGTTTTTGTAAGAACTGCAATATTTTCCCACTGTGTGACAATAGGTACCTTAATTAAAAAAGCCTGACATCAGCAGTCACTGTAGGAGTGTTTCTGTGCAAAGCCTCTCTGTATTTTGCCTACTAGTGCACAAATTGTGTTGGAGAGTTCATGTTTTTCTGAGTTTTTTCCTTCGTCCTTCCAGGAAGGAATAACTTCCTCAAATGAGGAAATCCAGCTTGTTCTTTTCTAGAGGTAAACCCTCTCCTTTGAGAATAGAGAGGTAGTATCTTGATTGTCTCATCCACTTTTTCTTAGCTTTTTTCACTGAATTTGGGAAGAAGTCACTACCTTCTCACTGGAGAAGTGCATAAATAAAGTTACGTTCACAGAGTGTGCATGAAGTGAGAGCTCTGCCAAATGCAACACTAAGATGTTAATTGAGTCTTTACAAGGAGGGGTAGGTTCCCAGGAGTCTGGTAAATTAAATGTAATCTTAATTCAGAATAAGCATGTGACATGCTGGAAAACTGGTTGTGGGATTTCTGAGGTTTCTTATTCCAAAGAATTGTAATGTAAAACTATATCTAGATAATGGTCATACCTACCCATCTGAAATAACAAGAATCATTTGCTCTGAAACAATCTGTATTGCTTCAACAGGATCTCCAGCAGAGCTGTCTCCTAGTACTCTCTCCCCAGTTAATCATAGCTTGGGTAAGCTGGAAATACTTTTAATTGTTTCTCTGTGTGTGATGACTCTTCTTGAGAGAGAGAGATAAATATATATATAATTACATTAAAAATGAAAATGTACTTTAAAACAGTAAGAGCTGTATTAGGAGGAGACTATTAGGTTGGCTTCCTGGTGATAAACATAATAGGGCTGGGTTAATAACTCGTTAACTACTCTATTTCTGTAACTGTTGAGCTTCTAGCAAAGAGAAAGAAGAATGTAGTTGTGTGTGCAGGAATAGCAATTATAAAATAAATAGTTTAAATGACATTAGTCTATGCATGGTGCTGCCCAGACTTGCTGTCTCCCTTGTATGTGTGTTCTGCTGCTGTTCTCATCTACTGTTTCACCTGTGACCACAACACAATTGCTGCTCCCACATTAGTTGCCCACCTGCTTTGATCAGGTGCCATTGCTGTGTGTCTGTATAAATGCCTCAGGAAGATCAGATTCCCTTGGGTTTGTTTAAGGAATGGTGACAGGATGTGACAGGAAAATGCTGTTCAGAACGCTGAGTAAGTAATTAGGGTAGGTAAAAAGGGGAAGCAGCGCAGGAAAAGCTGAAGATGCACAGGGAAGATACTGAGCTCTAGTAGGGGAGAGTAAAAGGAGCTTAGAGCTGCCTTTAGATAAAGAGACAGTATAAGACATGGTGTGATACAAGGGAACATCATTTTCATATTAATATTTTTTGCCTTTGTGTGGTTCAGTGTTTGATAGTTTAATCTTTTCTTTAACGTTGCCAAAATTTTTGCAAGTTATAGAAAGGCAACAGAAATGTCTCAACGTCTGGCACTGACAGCAACATTAGCTTAATCATTTTACTGAGCAAAATGCAAGTACTGAACTACATGAGCTGTGGTCAGATTAGATCACCCCTCCTTCCCCTCCTCCTTCCCTTGTGTGGAATATTGAATTCCATTCTGTTTACTGGGGTAGGTAAAAATGACAGCAAGCAAAATATAATTTGAGTAGTTTGAGGAGACTACCGCTGTCGTTTCTGGAAGAGACGAATAGCAGGGCAGATTTCTTTTCAGCCTCAAATTCTATGTTAAGCTTGTTTTTTAAAATTTTTTTTAGACTTGCAACCAGTTACCTACTCGGAGCCTGCGTTTTGGTGTTCAATAGCATATTACGAATTGAATCAAAGAGTGGGAGAAACCTTCCATGCATCCCAGCCTTCCCTGACCGTAGATGGCTTTACAGATCCATCAAATTCAGAACGATTTTGTCTAGGTCTGCTTTCCAATGTAAACAGAAATGCTACAGTGGAAATGACAAGGCGACACATAGGTAAAAATCTCTGATCTTTTAAGTATTTAATTTCATTTTAGCCATTAAATTATCTGGAATGATCCAGGTAGGATGAGCAGATCTGTCTGTTGGGATCCTGTCACCCTTGTGCAGCCAGCCATTGAACTTCTCTCTTGAGGCTTGACAAGGAGAGCTTGGTCTCCCTTGCTAAGGACAGAAGTGGGAAGACGCAGAGGTCACCCCTTCTCAAATGAGGGAGAAATGTAGCAGCTTCTGCTACCACAGCTGGTTGCAGTTGCCAAGAGATGTAGTGACGGCTGGAACTGAAAGGAGCTGCCTTTCCTCAATCGGTAGTCACTAAGTTGGTGGCAGCAGCAGTCACACAGCTGTCAGGCTGGGAGCGGCACAGGAGGAAGCCACTCAACTGTACGGGATTTCTGTTGCTCACATTGCTGTTCTCTGGCTTCTGGAAAAAGATGATGCATCAAAGCATCCCGAGCGGCAGGTTTTTGGCTTTCAGGCTCCTCCTTGGACCACTCTGCCCTGGGTAGCATTTATATTCAGAGTTGCTTATAATTGAAATTTAAGCTTTAATGACAAAATATTAACATGTTGCTTAGTTTATTCTAATTTATAAAATGCAGAATGGACATTGGTAGTACTTCTTGAATTCTTTTCTGAAATAGGAAAAGCTGCCATTGAGATAACACGCTGTTTTGACATGATCAAGATTTTCTTTGTAATGGTTAGTAAAGAATATTGTTTTCCACACTGCAGCATCTTGGCTTTAAGTTCTTCAGTAAACTACTCTTTTTTTTTTTTCTGGATTCTTTTATTTAGCAACATTGACGAGACTTTTTTGTTTTTACTTTTAGTAAAAAAGTTCAATCTCTTTAGTAGAACCTTCTGACTCCCTCTGTGCCAAATCCAAATGCTTGTCTAATAAAATATCAGATGTGCAGAAACCCAGGCTGTGCCTGTGCTGACTGATCAAAATGGTCAATGATGAGGAAAAGCAGAAATGTAATGAGCTCTCACTTTTTTATAGAGCAGCCTGCATTTTGTTTGAAAAATAATTTTAAAGAAAAAGGGGAAGAGAAACTATAGCCTTTACAAAGGACCTGTTAATTATAAATAGTTTTCTTTGGGAGATCAATTGTACATTACTTGTCTTACTTGTGCTAGAAATAACCCATACAGATTTTTTCCACTGAGAGAGAGAGCAAGATCACAACTTAAAAGTGAACAATAGGATTTCTTATGGGTATCTTTTTATAATAGGGCTAAGTGAAGTCCTGTTGTTTTTGTCAAAGTAGTACAGAGAAGAGGTATGCAGTGGGTTGTGAAATAGTGTGGGCACATGTAAGCGGAGAGTGTTGAAGTGGTATACTTGTGTTTTCCTTTTTTGCCATAGTGGCCTGTGCCGCTTCACATATGACATTGTAATATTAGCACAAGTTTTAATGCTCTTGAATCTAATCTTTTTATTTCTTTAAGTGAAAAAGTTATTTGGTAATGAACACTGCTTCCTAACTTGGATTTGGTTACATGGCTAGAAAATTCTATCTCGCTCTTGACCAAAAATTATTCTGCTTCTCCTTCAAATATTGTATGTTCGTGGGAGAAAAATGCAAGTTAATTGTGTTCTGCTCCTGCTACAGCTGTCAGCCCAGCAGTGTGGTCCTGCAGATAATTGATTTCTGTTTCTGTTATAAAGAAAAACCTTGGCCTTCTCTGAAACAAAATACTCCCTTGTTTGTTAATCTGCTTGGGTCATTTCATAACTAGAGTTCCTTTGAATTTTGCTACAGGAAGGGGAGTACGTCTCTATTACATTGGTGGAGAAGTTTTTGCTGAGTGCCTAAGCGATAGCGCGATTTTTGTTCAGAGCCCCAACTGTAATCAAAGATACGGCTGGCATCCTGCAACTGTGTGCAAAATTCCACCAGGTTAGTAGCCTACCAAAGGTCTCATGCAAAAAAGTCTAGTGAACGTATTCGCTTCATGACAGTTGCTTTCCTTTTGATACCTAGAAGGGGTTTCTTCATAGTTTCAGGCTTCTGTGTAGCAAACACAAGTATTCATTCATTGATTGTACCCTTTTGACTTTTTTTCTTTATAGGATGCAATCTAAAAATCTTTAATAACCAAGAATTTGCTGCTCTTCTGGCTCAATCTGTGAATCAGGGTTTTGAAGCAGTTTATCAGCTTACTAGAATGTGTACCATAAGAATGAGTTTTGTTAAAGGGTGGGGAGCTGAATACAGGTAAGAAAAACCTTTGCTTTTAAATTTAGAGTTAATAATCTTTCTTCTTTCGCTAATACACTGTTTCTGTCTGGCTTGAAAGCCATACGTCCAGGCTTCTTACTGCTATTGTAGATATGCTGTCTGCAAGTTGAACTGCTGTTTTCCTTTTTCTCCCCCTCAGCTATGGCGCTCCTAAGTCATAAAGACCAGTAAACTGATTTTAGTATGGCACTGAAGTCAGCTGTTGAGCAAGGAATGTTGTCAAAGCTCTGTTTCCTTCCTGCTTGCTTGCTTATTGTGGTGAAACCACTGACAACATCTAGAAGTTTCACAGTTTGTGCTATGATGTTTGTTGGATGTACAGTCATTTTGCTCTCTGTCCTGTTCTGTATGGAGTGTAATGAGTTTGCTAGGTTGTGGTGTGGGATGCAGCTGGTAGTACTCGACAGAAAGAATTGGAGTCACTTGGAGTGCGTTCTGCAGAATAAAACTGCTGGCGAACACGCATTTAAGGGATGGCAAATATTTTGGAACTTGTAGTGGAAAAAGCTTTGCAGGAGTAAGATGACTGTGTTTATGTAGTAAAACTGCTAAAAACAGTTTTTTGAGTGGAAAAATTAGTTTTTTATCTGCTTTTGAATAGATTCCAACGGTATTCCCTATTAGCGCAAACTAAGAACTATAGTTGAGGGCTGTGCCTGTTTTTAATGTAATACGGGAACTTGGGAAGAAAAGGCATTGACTTCTAACAGAGCAGTATTAAAGATTTCATTATTTTGGAGAGCTAGAGTTGTGGTTTTAAACAAATTCCTTAAACCTCTCTAGAAATTGTCCACTGAAAGAATAGAAGTCCGACATATCAATACCCTATTGCAATACATAATGATTTTTTTTAAATCCATATAATTTCTGAAGTTGAATAATGGCATATAGGTTTCACTGTAAATCCTGGGGTTTTGATTCTTTTATCTGCTCTTGAAATATATACATGTAAATAGCAGCGTCAGTACATGGGGGAGGCTTCTCGGCTAAATGAAGCCGATTTTGTAAAAGCCTAATTAGATGAAATGAGAAATTTGAGTAATGGAATAAATTGGTACCTCTGTTAGCAAGAGGTACACAAGAAAGAATCTGGCTCAAGTTTAAAGAACTGTTGGATTTGGCTCAAAAGGAGTATGTATATGCTTATGCATAATTAAATACAACATTCAAATCAGAACAGAAGAAAGGCTTAATCACTCAGATGATATGGAGACAACTTGAAGTGAATGGAGTGTAACTGCTGGGTTAAAACAGTGGGGAGGCTTTTGGTAAAGTTATTTCTAAGGAGGGAGAATGTTGGTTGTTAGTAGTCTATAAACCTTTCAGAGATCATAGGGTTGAAAAAGCTCCAGTGGAAACACTGCCAGAATAGCACAGAAACTGATTTCTGACATAATGCTGAACTAGTTTCTTTGCATCTCTGTTTAAGATGGTGCTAATAAATTATTGATGCACAAAACTTGTGAGTTATGCTGCAGTTGTGATTCTTGTGAAAGCAAGAAGAGGCTGCTCCTGCAAACACAACCTCAAATTTAAATGAATGTAGTCTGAATTGTCAAAATAGACCAGGAAGTAGGGTAAAATCCATCATTCTTGTTAAAACTTCCATGCTTCATTATTATGTCAAAAACATTTCTCATAGAAGAGGCTTTGGCAAAGCTAAAGCGTTACTTATATTTTAGGCTTATGGCGTATGTGCATAAAGGTGTAGATACAGCAAGGTGGTAGATTTTATAAGCTTGGTAGACAAAATAGCTTATAGCTTTTTGCTCGATCCCTGTTGGCTTGAATTGAGGATGGTGGTAGAAGTTCAGATCGGCTATCAAGTGTTCACGTTAATGCAGGAACTATCCAGGGCTCGGATCATCTTCTGAAGAAAGTTAAGTAGAGGTAATTACAGCAAAGAGACTTAGTGATATGTGAACTGGAAATCCATGGGTAGAAGAGGCTGACTTTTAGCTTTGAGACAGCTGCTAAGTGACTGTCACTATTTTATCAACTTCTGCCAGTGTAGTGCAAAGCCAGGGCTGTTGAACAGAACCAGTTAGAAAATTTTGAGGAAGTGTGTTGTGGAACACATTGTAGGGGAGTTGACAGCGGTGGAATAATGAACTTCCTTCTTTGGGAGAGGATTCGAGACTAAATGGAATTATATTTCCTGTGGTTTAGATTGTTCTTTTATTGGATCACTTTGTTTTGGCATAGGCATTCAGGGCTAAGATAACAATGTGTTTTAGAGTGCTGAGAGAGCACAGACCCCAGCCGCTTTCTTCTCCTAGAAAATGTGAAACCACAGACAACTTTTGAAATCCATCCTCTCACTGACTTAATCTTTCTGCCTTTTCAGTTCCTCTGTTTATATAAACAGATTTCCTTAAAGCAAAGGGTTGCAGTGCCGACAGTAAAAATGAAGGGGCTGGGTTTGTGTCTGACTAATCTGCTGCCTTTGAATCTTAATGCCTCCTTGCTTTGACTTTGGGATAGCTAGAATTACTAGGAAAAACTGGCTTAGCAACAGTAGTCTTGCCAGTCTAGTTTGGGAAAACTCCCATGCCTGGAGTGGGTACAGTGAAATAACTGGATTTCTCAGGCAGTATGTCCAATACTGATTTCTTTACTTTGGAGATGAGAAGAAAGATTTTGAATAACAGGTCTCTGAAACAAGCATATATGGGAAAGTGAATGAAGCTTTTATGGCTGTCAGTCCTTCAGCTTTACTGAGGCTTTCTATATGGTGTTTAAGGGCTTCTATTGTGGAAAATTATAGGCAAGTTTATATAGAAGTCAAGGGAAACACCATTTTTACTCAGATTGTTTGTGTGAGGATGTTACAGTACAAAACACATGTAGAGGTGTAATATTACAGGAAATCAGAGATAAAGGTTGGTGTTCCTCTGAGATAGCATCAGTTAGCACAGTATAACCACACACTGTGTTTTGATGAAGTGTTTCTGACAACATCTAGCAGTTTCCTTATACATTTATCTTGTCAATTGCTCCAAAAAGCCAGACCTTATGATTGCAATAGTATTGTGCTGTTTGGCCACGCTGACAGTGCAGAGCCAAGTGTTTCTATTCCATATTTCTCAGTAGTTGTCTACAAAATTCAAATGCAGTTATGCATGCAGACTCTTTGAAGATTGAGATGCAGCTGCACACAGCTATCTGTGATGTGAACACCACATTGGCTGGACAATCTTCAGTTTTTAATTTCTTTTTAGAAGTAAGGCTTTTGGTGTGGTACTTGAAGCAAATGCTGCAGTTCTTATCTTTTTCTCCAGAGCAGAATATTCTTGATGTATTATGGACAAGCATGTAATATTGATGTGCTTTATAGATATGGGGTGTTTTGGGGTTTTTTGTTGCCTTTTGGTTTTTTTTCCCCTTCAAAGACTGTCTGAAAAAAGCTTAGTGACAGTTATGGTAATGGTTGCAGATTGGTATCTTTCTGTGTAGTAGATATGGATGGAAACATGCTTGATCATATGATGGAGAACTTTATAGCAGCCAAAGCTGCTCTCTGACTTTGCTGTTATTCGTTATTTCCTAGGCGGCAAACAGTAACAAGCACTCCTTGCTGGATTGAACTTCATCTGAATGGACCTCTACAATGGTTGGACAAAGTATTGACTCAGATGGGCTCCCCTTCAGTACGCTGCTCCAGCATGTCGTAAAACTCCTTCCTCCGTTACCAGTGGGCTAAATACCGAGTCCAATCAACAGACTTAATATAACAGCTCGTCTGTCGTAGTATTTGTGTGTGGTCCCCATGAACTGTTTACTATCCAAAAAGGTTTTTAAAAAAAAAAAAAAAGAAAAACAGCACTTGAGGTCTCATCAATTAAAGCACCTTGTGGATTCTGTTTCCTATACTCTGATACTAGATGAAAATTTAGTGTATAGAAATGCCTTCTTCAGAAAGAAGAAGGGACAGTTCTAAAGACTCTTAATGGTGTTTTTATTGGGTATATAATTGAGTGTCCTAATGGTTTATCAATAACATGAATAGCTAAGTATATGTACAGGTAATGTATCATGATCTCAAATATCACAGTATTGTGCTGTTCTACATTTTAGTTCCCATAAATAGTTGTTTGTTTTTTTGATTGGGGCAAATCTCTCATAAAATTCCAAGACTCTACTCCTTTATTCTTTTATATTTTTTTATATAAGCAGGTTTTCGAGTTGTCCTAAACATAAAAAGCAGACTTTCCTTGTAGAAAAGCTTAACTTTTTGCTGCCTTCTTAAAGAAAAAAAAAAAATCCCTCCATTGGAAGGGAGAGAAATGTCTTGAGATTCATCTGTGAAATCTTAAGACACTTTATATGCTTAATGGGGCCTAAAATGAATTCATATTATAAATTCCGAGTATCCATCACACTAGGAGTCTACTTTTCCCTACCCATCTCAGTTGATGCATCTGTTGCCAGCAGTATGGCTGGCATGGATGTAATTTAGGACTTTTTTGTACCTTGAATCGTTGAAATCAGTGTTTTTTCTCACGGAATGAGAATTTACCATAGCATTGGATACTGGATTAAGTACGCAAGGTTATTGGCTTACCCCTTACATCTGTATTTTTTCATTAAACAGATGTCACTAAAAATCATGGTTTTTAGTTTTTGGAGCCAAATACCTTGAAAAATCCTTTCCCAGGGTAAACTAGACTCTTTCTATAGGTTTTAAATAGATGCAGCTTCTTAACATATTTCAGTAACAGAATTTAAATTTCTGATCTGAGTGGCTTTGTATAGCTTACTTACGTACCAGATCATACGCATTCATTATGTCATAATGGGCCTTGTTATTAAAAGTAGTTGCTTCTGCAAAACCTCTAGGATAGTGGTTGCTGAGGTATGACCAGCGAAGGAGGACTTCTAGGTTCTTCGTGACAGTGCATGTTATTGTGAACCCTTGGACACTACAGCTGCACCATATTAAAAATATTCTGAAATATATTCTACAAATAAGTCTGGGTTGGGGAAGGGTTGGGAAACTGTATAGAAGGGTTATTCTGACTTGAAAAATATACATCTTACTAACAATCTTGTGATCTAGCTGTCTGTCATTCTTTTGTTATTGTGGCAGTAGCAGGATTGCCTTTGTCTGTTTTTCCCATTGTTTCATCCATTACACTAGTACTGTACTTTGTAAGTACAGCTAGTGATAACTTAGCTTTGAGAACAAAAATGTGGCCAGTGTTACAGCTTTTAATCAGTTGACTGAATTGATGGATATTTTTATGCCATAATGACTAGGGCATAGAAGCAATACCAAAAATCAAGCCTTGAAAAAGTGGGCCAGACACCTTTAAAAAATTGGCAAAGCAGTTACCAGTTTGTGCTAGTTTTACCAGTAGACTAATGTATTGGTAGAACTTGTGAACCTAAGAAATAAGCTTCATGCGTGTTGCATTTGCCTAATATGTGAATACACTAATAAAAGTTTTAATTCTCATGATGGTTGGTTTTTTAATTAATTGCTGTATATATTTTCTGTTGAAGGTTAGGAATCGTTCTAACCCACCCAAAGAAATGGCACAAGTGTCCTGCGTGTTGTGGCTGGAAAGGTTCAGTTTAGACGTTAAAATCACTTCTTATACAGCTATTGTGGAGGTTCTGGATCTGTGTGTGTTTAATGATATAGGCTTCTACTCCAGATCGAGTTTATTAAAGCAGTTGCTTTTTTCTACCACAATCAAATTACATCCTACTAGCTCAGATGTTTACTGTCACCTGTGAAACAGTTAGATAAGAGCGACTTGTCTGGGTGAAAGACTCCATTGCATTTATGAGCAGGTTGCAACTTGAATCAGTTGGGTGACCTAATTCTGCAGTCTCTTTACTGTGGATTTTTGTATGTGTTCTTTCAGTTATGGCGATATTGCTTGCTTTGCCTTGAACGTTGTAATAACCTCGACTGTACCCTTTTTTGGTGCGCACTTCCAAGTAGCGTACAAGGGCACTGCAGACACTATCTGTGGACCTGTGGTGCTGCCTATGTGCAAGGCCATCTCAGTCTGTGTAGAAGTCACTTTTTTTTGACTTCTGTTAGTACCAGTAAAATATTCTCTCCTGCCGTTACTGTTTCAGCCACAGCTTAGTGGAACACGGGAACTTATCTGCATTCGAAATGTTTGCTTGCCTGTATTTCACTTAAATGCCTTTGGCAGTTCTTGAGTAACTTTAACCTACTCCTGTTTCTTAATCCAGTGCCCTTCTGACTTATCCCACTGCTGTTCTGCTCTTCCTCAAAATCTGACCAGTGCCTGCTCAAGCATCTTAATGTGGAATGCCTGTGGTATGTAAGGAATGTGACTTCATCCCTCTTCTCTTCTGTCAGTCAAAGTACTGATGTCCAAAGTACAAATGAAAAGTGAATTATTTTTTGCGATGAGGCTGTTTGGTTAAATAAAATACTTAACAAGCAGGGGATCTCAACTGGAGATGCTTTAAGCCAGCTGCTTATCTGTATCGTGAACCTGGAAAAACTCTATATGCAGCTGTTGCCTTAAGTTTGGACTGGGATACCATGTGCCTGGGTTCTGATCTCTCTTGTCACTAGCCCTGTCTGAGCTTGATTTTCATAGTACTGCCAAAGCCAAGTAACCAAAATTCAGGTAGTTGATGTAAACACCCGAGCCTAAAAATTATTTTTGAGTTGCCTTTTAGCAGCTTGGATGCCCTGAGCTGACATTTCAGAACCCTCCCCTCTCCAAAGAAAACCCCAATTTCATGTAGAAGTTCTTCCAGTGCCAGGGCTGGGGCTTCAAGAACAATGTCAAATGTTTGGAGTCCTGCACCATTAAACTGTGAGAACTGATAGTAGAACGTCACCTGTGTATTTCCCCCTTCTTCTGTGCATGTTTCCCATCTAGGTGGGTAAGCTCTCTGCTGTTACTTTAGCATCTTGCATGGAGTCCTTTGGCTTCCAGGTGCTGTTATACAGATCTAGAACATGGTGATTGCTGTGGTGTTTTCTTGTTCTTATTCTGCTTAATCAGGACTTAACCTCCTTGAGACTGGTTGCCAGCAGGCAGTGTAAATAGTTTAACTTCAGGCTTCCTGTATAATAATCGGCAGGGAGAGGTAAAGTCTGAATTTGGGGCTCTGAATTGCTGTCTGGTAGAGAGCCTAGGCTGTTGGCTGAGGTGCCTGATATAAATGCATAAAGTATGAATATCTGCCTTAAAAAGTTCCTGGGTGCTATCAAAGTAGTCAGCTTAGATGTTTAGGAATAATAGCTTTAAACTAATTTACACGGTAAAAACTAGAAATCACAACTACGGTACTTAACTGAGCTTTTTATTTTTATGTGTCCAACTTGATTTTTCATGTTGAAGTGGGAGGGTGTGACGTTTGGGGGTTTGATAATCATCTGCAGCTCTAAATTGTTGGCACAGTGAACTGTAAGTGTTTTGTTTTAACCTTCAAACTTGTCATACTTCGTTGTGGTTACAGCTTTTTTTAGCATTGCAAACTGAAATTTTACTGCAGCTGGGTTTTGAGTTAAAATATTGTGAAATACAGGATTTCACTATACTCCACCCACAGAGTGTTTTACTTGAGTATGAAGCAGTGTTCCTTTTACCAAAACAAGTTTGACTGTAACCTAATTTTGGGGACACTGAAGCTTTAATACCAGGTCTGAAGAGTCAGTGAGGTACTGTCTTCGTTAGAAGAATTACACAGATCACAAGTAACATGCCAGCTGTATTAGAAAGTGCTTCTAGAAGGACCTGCTCAGGGAATTAAATTGCAGCTGGTCTGAAAGTTTATTACTATTAAGAAAATAGTAATGAAATGTGTGTTTTCCTGACCACTTAAGCTTGGCTAGTAAAGAACCATCATAAACTGTATTAAAGGAGGCCATTTAAAATTAACCTTCGGTCATGTTGGTCCTCTTTTCCATCTCTCTTCTGTAAAAAATTCTCCAAGTAGGATTGCTGTTTCTTCTCTTGGGAAAGCACAGTTTGTGGAGTAAGTTTCTGGAACTAGATTGTCACAGCTACGAAAACTAGAATCAAGGCTTCAAAGCTGAGAACAGTCTTTGATGTTACATTAGCTGTTGTTTCATTAACTGTAATCAGGATTAAATCTAGTTAGTTGGCAGAAGAAAAATGAATGACAAATAATGGATATGTAAAGATGTCAGACCTCGATGCTCTTGATCCTTTTCCCCCATGTACGAGATCTTGTCAGAATGGATTCAGTAAAGCCCAGTTGCTTGTTCTGTTCCTTTTGGAATAGGATCCAAAGTGGCAATGGACATATATGCTCCAGCCCTACTGTTTTTTTTTCTTTTAATTTGCAACAGTGAAAGTTGAAACAAAGCTGCTGTCACTCTTGATTTTTCTGTGTTAACAGCATCTAGCTATGTGCTTGTCTAAAGCTGTGGTAAGCTATCATAAAAAATTTATGTATGCCTCCTGAATTAATTGAGCTTATGAGCAATGTGTACCTGAGGCTGCAAATTCCGTTTGATTTTAAAACTTATCTTTGCTTTAAAGTCTTACTTACTTGCCTTTTCATTTTTAAGTAAAATTCCAAGAACAGCTGTTGTGGCACCAAGCGTAGAAAAATCATTAAACTTAGGTTGCCAGTTTATCTTTGGGTAAAGGGGTGGGTGGTGTCCATCAGTTCTTACTTAATCTTTGAAGGGAGTTGTCTAGGCGGTTGGCCACCTTTGATCAAGGAATAACCAGACAGGGAGGCTGGAGCCTCAAGCATGCCGCCAGTTTACAAGGAAGCTGAAGGAGAGGCAGGTCAAGCTGTAGAGCCATACTCTGGACCAGGGCATTACAGACTCCCAAGGGTTAATTGTCATATGCTCCAAACTCTTCAGAGATACGAAACAGTTGGACAGGGGGTAGTATACAGGTAAGCTTAGGTTGTCTAGATTTGTGAGTTACTCTGAAATAAAACTAATGCCTAATGAGTTTGGAAACACTTCAGAAGTCGGGTCTCTTCTGTTTGTGTTGCATGTCCTTGAAGAGTTGATCTGTAGGATTCACAGAGTGAAGCTGAGAAAAAGATGTGCTTAAGCTGTTGAGATTTGGATGGGGGTTATTCAGAATGGGCTCCCCAGGGCTTTCACAGCTGGGTGTTGGTGTATTTTTTTCCTGTGGAATCACTGGTGGAGCCTGTGGTTAAATAAAAAAGCCTCAGGCAGGAGAGGCAGGCTCCTCAGGAGAGGAACAAGGCTTGATCCTACTGAAGCTCTGAGAAGAGCAAAATTTATCTTGCCACAAAACAGTGGCGCAGGCAGTGCCGAGGTTTGTGAGCCGGTGGAAATCCGAGTAGTGCCGCATGGAGAAGGACTGTGTGCTATCAGAGGGGATGTTAGTTCAGATACAGGTCCTGGTGAAATTTCTTACGGACCTGAGCCAAGTTGTGCTGTGCGTCTGTACTGTGCCTCCTCACATGCTTGGTTCCAAAGCTAGCAAAGGCAGATGAAGCTTGGGCTTGTCTCTGCTGCCAGTGTAGATGGATAAGAGCTCAACAGGGTCCACTTGAAGGTTGAATGAATGTTCACTACCCAGACTACTGTCAAAGGTGGAGAAAGGACTTCAGAATTAGTTGCCGTGTATTTTTTGTAATAGCAAAGAGCATTGACTTTGGTAGAGGAGGATCGGGAAAAAACTAGATTTGTACTGGGGAACAAATGAAATTGTCTTTTGGATGAGAGCTGTCATGCATCTGAGGAGCTCAGCAGTCTCAGAAGTATGGGAGGACTGTCGAGCGCTGAGGCAGGCTGTGGGTTGGGCAGGACTGTGGTTGCTCTGGAGAGCATCCACCTCCGAACTGGATATACCTAACAGGATCCTGGTTTACAGAAGAGTTGCGTATACAGCACTGAGGTGTGCATTCAGACGCCAACATAAACCCTCTCTCTTATTTTGTAGTTAAGCCTTGGAAATGATAACGTTAATTCAGGAACAATAATCCCCTTCTAGACAAGTACACTATCTTTTCTTTTACAGCTTCAGAAGTCTGGGAGTCCAATGGGAGGAAAAACCACAGGTATTAGCAACACTGATGTTAGTACTGATGTGAGGGAAAATATCTTCATAATGTACTCAGACTTTGAGGTTTTGAGTAGCGTAGGAAATTAAAATGGGCAAAGAGCCAGGGCTGAGAAATACTGAGGTTTAGTAGAACAGGAAAAGTGGTGGAGCTGAAATAAAAAGAGAGTGGCTGATGCTCAGCTTCAGCAGTGATACGCGGTCACAAAAGCACCCTTAGCAGTTATCTGAACGCTCTTGATACGTATCGGCTTGTTAAAGATCATAAAACTAGTTTTCCTTTTGTTACAGCACTGAAAGAGTTGTTGGAGCATAGGAGCAAGCCTAATGGAAATGGGGCTGAGGGGAGCACAGATCTAGTTTTGCATCTCTGTTGTCAAAGCTAAGGCTCGATGTAGTCCCTTGAGAAGCAACTTGAGCTCAAGACTGAAGAACTGACACAACTTGTCCTGCAGCCTGGCACTGGATGGAGGAGACTGTTACCTGACCACAAGGAGAAGCAGTCTTACAAATTAGTAATAGTAATAAAAAGCCCACAACCTCAGTGGGAAGAGGTTTGCTCTTTAGGTAATATCTACATGAATTTTGATTCTGGAGAAGACGATTCTGCTTTTTCTTTAATGAGAATGCTCAGATGATCTTTGGGAGTGTTCAAGTGCTCCTCAGCAAATAGTACATCTCATCCTGTGGAATGACGGTGTTTTGTTTGGGATTTTATGAAGGGGGATTTTTTTTTTTTTAGGGACTTAGAGAGTCTGACTTACTGAAACTCTGCGAGACTTCTTGGTCTCCTGATTTCGTTCTAAAAATGCTGAAATCCAAAGTTAGTGGATTTTTGCATGACAAACAGCAGCTGTGCTTGTTTAATGTGGAGAAAACACTATGCTCTTCTGAGGCCCTTAGGAAGAATATTAAAAAGGATTTTTTTCCAAAATGCTTATTTGCCAACAGCAGGAAGTCCTATTAGAAGAGAGGAGGAAAAAACAGCTTCAAAGTTATCTACTTAAAAAAGGGGGGGAGGTGGGAAAGGAATTAGTGTGCAAGTAACAGTCTAAATATTTGAATTCTGTTTGGATTGAGAGCACTGGGTTGAAACTTGCCTGGCTGATGGACCGAAGCCTAGTTGAAGTTAAGCTTGAAGGGGCTTTATTTCGAGTGTAGAACACTTGATCACAAATGTGTATTATATTTTTAGTTTGTTGTGTCAACAGACACCGTTGTTTTGTGTACTTTTGTTTGGCTGACAAACAGTATGGCAGAGGTGTCCTGTCTCCGGTGAAGACACTTGAAAACGGGTCAGCCATCAGTTGAACTATTGGTTTTGTGTGATGTGAGAAATGAACTTGGTGCTTATGGGAAGGCAGTTCTGATCTTGGTGCCATCCCAAGGGCACAAGCTTAAAACTCAGTAGTCCCATTTCTCACGTGTGCGTTCATACGTACCCTCTCAGACCTTATTCCTGATCATCTAGTTGAAATCAAGGGGGACTAACGGGAGGCTTTGCTGCTGCTGTAGTAATACCAAAATTACATGATAATGACCATAATTTGTGTGTTCTCTCTGAGCTCTACCTGATGTTAGTAGAGCTGTGGCCAGTTTAAACTTCAGTGGACGCTATTTGGAGGCAAAACCCTTGAGCGTTGTCTTTGTTATGGAACCAAAAGGTGATTGTGAAGTTGTGGGATCTGTTTGTACCCAGTGCTTCCCCTGGACGTGCTCTGAGAGCTGAGACACTTAAATGAGCAGAAAGAATGATTTACCATGACATTGGGAGGATGTGCAGGATTTTGGGAAGTTGAATCTCTGACCTAGGGTAAGCAAAGATGCTTCTCCCCCTATCTTCCCCCAATCCCCCATGTCTGGTGCTGTCAAAAGATCTGGGTATGTTTAGAAGAACTAATGTGCTGTTAATTAGCACTGCAGTAGGTAGCACTGGCCACGCTAATTGCTAATGTTGGGACTGTTATGTCCAACGGGGCGGCTAACAAAATAAAGACAGATGGCAATGGATTAACTGACTTTTTTGACTGTGGTTCAGATGCTGGCTTTGAGGTGCTCCAGTCTGCTTGCAGAGGCTGCTGGTAGGCTAAATTTGCTAGGACCATGTCAAAAGCCAGCTTAATGAGTTAGCTAGGTATTGAAATGCATTTGTATTTCTTTAATATTAGGCCCAATCATTGAAAGACGTCTAGTTAAGAGAACGTGTAGGTGGATTAAAACAATGAAGGAGCAGGGAGCAATTGGTGGAGTTCTTCCCATGTCATGGGATGTTTAAGCAGTGGTTCCAGTTCAACCCAAAATTCATGTATCTGATGCTAATATCGGCGTGTCTGCAGCCATGGAGCTCTGGCTATGAGACTTTTTGCCAGCCGTGATTGAGCTAATTCCAAAACTAATGATTCCCAAGATGTGCCTTTTGAGGTGTACAGGAGCTATTCCTCCTCTTTTGATATTCTTAAATGTCCTCTGCTCTAGCTGGCATAGATGAAACCTAGCAGTCTGGGATCTTTTTTGTATTTTGTGTTCTTGTTATCCAGTGTGGTCAAGGCAATGTCAGCTCTATCACAAGCCAAGTCCCTTAGAGCCTCTTTTCCACAGAAAAGAACTAATTAAGTGTGAAGATTAAAAAGGGATGAAATACTGATACTGAATACGATAGAGGTAACATGACCATAATTTCAGAAGTTAAAAAAAAAAAAAAAAAAGCAGTAGATCTCTTTCTCAACCTCACTCCCTTAAAAGGTGCTTGCTTGGGTTGTTTTATACAGCAGAGGCATCAGGTTCACTCAACGCGGGCGTCAAACCTCCACAACTATGGAGGAGTAGGGGGAAAATGATCTGTTAGAAGTTTGTGTGGAGGAGTGCCAAGGAAGACAGAGTTAGAGTACGATGAACGGTATCTATGTGCAGATGGAAAGCAGATAAGTACAGTCAGTGGGTAGTATTTTATGTCCTTGTTTTGCTGGAGTCCTCGGGTACTTCTCGCGTGTGTCAACCCTACGTACTTTCAAAGAAGTTTAAACTCGTGGGGAATTTCTTGGTTGCCGTTACCCGATGATGCAGCAGCAGAGCCAGCATTAAAACCCACATCTTCCTGCCTTCCAGCCTCAGGCCGATTTCACTAAGCCACAATATTTTTTCGACAGGGTACCACCGTTGGCAGCCCATAGCTCTGAGTCATGGAAACTTTGAAGTGACTTGTATTTGACTACAGAGATGTGTTTTGCTTTGTGTCCCCCTTCCTTTGGCTTGTGGAATTGGCGTGGTTTCAGCCCAATGAGACCCATCAGGGTGGCTCTCTTGTCCTTATTTAATGAGACAGTGGTGGAGATACTGTGACCAGACTGTAACTCAAGATGGGGTTGGCCTTCTGACCAGCTGAAATAGGAAAGTATCTTCTTCAAAGAGTCAAAATAATGAGAAACAGGTGTTGATATTTATGAAACTAGTTGTACATCAGTTGACGGACTATTTTTGTTCTTAGTAGTCTTGGAATTTGCAGATGTGACACTACTACAAGCCGTCCTTGCTCATTGTAAGGGTAAAGCTACTTTGCACAAGGCCTGAGGACCCTCACTGACCTTGATTCCTTATGTAAGACAAGCTCCTTTGACCTTAGGCATCAACCCAGTGCGTGTTTCCAAAGCAATCTGATAAACAATCTGTGCACTTCTCACCTCACAGAGAAGGTGGGTGAGAATGACCAGTAACACATGCTGCTTCACGGCTAGCTAGCCGGGTTTTAAATATAACCTGTTCCTTGTAAGAGTGAAGAGGTTTGAAAGAACAAAAGCAAGTTAGCACCTTGGCTTTAGTGTTGCACTGAGAATAACTCAATCCTTTGAAAATTACTACTCTCAAACAAAAAACAAAGCAGGGGGGGTACCTGTGTTGATTACAGTGGTTTAAGGAACTTATCAAGAAAGCCTTTGTTGAACACTGCTAGATGGTAGTTTTCAATCTACACAAAAGAAGCCACCAGATTTCGTTAACTTCGGATGAAAAAAAAAAGAAAAAAAAAAAAGAGAAAAGAAAAAAAAAAGCCAGGCACTTTTGACAGAGATGAAATGTTACATGGAAAAGTGTTGATTACATGGGACTGTTGAATAAAAGCAAAGCAGACAAGTTGGTCCCCTGGTCATCTTTCCAGCCAGGAAACCTCCTTGAGCTTATGTCACACCATGTGTCTCCAGCTATTTCAAAATTAAATTTTTCTGACAAGTCTTGTACTGAATATTTCTCACTTTGCATTTTCCTTTCCCATATAACATGAAAATGATCTGACTCTCCCCACGTAGGGTGGGCACTCAGTTCTAAAGCTCCTCCAGCCGTTATATACGGCACAATAACTTCTGTTTGGATGTGAGCCTTTCTCAAAGCTGTTGTATGAATTCAGGCCACTTCTAAACCCCTTCATGGTTTTCACTCCTCTCCCTACCTTCTAACAACAGGGCTGTCTTTTCTTCCAAAAATTGTCCGTGCTATGCTGCTATTAAACACTCCAGCCTCATTATCTTACAACCTGGGGAAGCAATCTCTTCATCTGCGTCATTGAGAGGGGTCGTTTTCCCCTCTGAAGGTGGTGTGTGCAAAACCCTAGGTTTCACAAAGCCTAGGACAGCTAGGATCTGGAAAAAGGCCACAAAAACATGGTTCGAGGACATCCTACAGTGGTTGCAGCTAAGACCTTGTGGTCTCAGGTAGGTGCCAAGCTTGATTCAAATCCTGTATTATTGTAAGCATGGAGTTTGTTAGAGCATCTTGAGACTCCCTAGCCAGGCAACCTTGACTTCCTATGGGCAAGGTTTCCACTATGCTAAACTTGGTTCTGCAGTTGACGTCCCAGCCAACCACCGTGGTCAGACGGTGTCTATCGCTCTCGGGCACATGGTCTTTGTTCTTCACATAAGGTTTCATATATAAGCTTCGCTTCAGGTGTTCCCAGATGGAGCTGCACTCTTTACTCTCCTGCCAGACTTTCCCACAACAACCTGGTCACCGTTCGTGCTGTGGCAAGACTTGTTCGGTGGTTGGGAACAAAAACCTGTCTCTCCCCAGGTTAGCGTTAGCAAGCACCATCTTTTCTGGTTGGAGTAGCTCATACAGGCAACTTCCGTAGCCTTGGTATAGACCTGGTAGACACAGAAATTTCACATTCATGCCCTAAAGCTCTGGGCTCTTCTAAAAGGCGTTCATGCAAAGCTTTCTGGTCTGTCAACCACCGTTTTCTATATCAAAAAGATTACCTTTTCCTCTGCCAGGCAGTCCCGATTTCCCTGTGGGTTTGGTGGAAAGACGACAGGATTTGCTTGTCTCAGCAGCTCCCCTCCTGCTTGTCCTTGAACGCTCTAGGAGATGAATTGAGTGGAGTTTTGCTTTTTTTCCCCCCAGGTAGGGGATCTATTTTGAAATTATTTCTAGGGCATGTGATGCGGGGCTAGCCCCATGTAAATAAACCCAGCCTGCTTATTTCCCATGTGACCGGGAAACATTGATGCTTCTGCTTTTGAGGAGGTTCGTGCCCAGGGTCCTTTCTCAGGTGTTTCAGATTGCATGGCTGAGCTCTCCTGGAGTTGCTCTCCTGAGCTTTGCTATTTCTTCTGTGAAGCTCTGAGGAAGACGGGGTGATGCTCTGATGATTCTAGTCACTGAAGCAGGTTGGAGGCAGTCTACATATCACAATCTGGTAAAAACTGTTGAGGTCCCTGAAATCCATCTGGGCTATTCCCTGAGATGGAGACTTGCCCACTTGATTCGTCCCAACTCTGAAATGCTGTTCCTCAGAGCTGGGATGCCCTACAGGTCTTCTTGCTCACCTACTCCTCTTCCTCTGTAGTACCAGAGGTCAGAGTTAGGGAAGAGAGGTCTCCTAGGAGCAGCTAACTGATCCTCCCCCTCTCCATGTTACAGCTTCTGACTATTTTGGGATACTTGGTGGAGCCAGCAGCCTGGATTTCCACTTTGCCTCTGTTAAGATCCATTCTGTCCCCATGCCTGGTTGTGGGTTGGGCATCTGTTTCCTCCATCTGCTTTCTTGGCCTGTGGTGGGAGGACAGAGGAAACCTGACTCCTCGTGGCTGACACAGCTCAGCTCTCAAGGGAAGAGTGTTCCTTCAGAGTCTACTCGCATTTTTCTCTAAGACGGTGTCTAATTCGGCCAAGAGATTAATCTTGTTTCCTTCCCCAAGCTTCACACCTCTAAGGCACTCTTTTTCACACCCTTCATGTCAGGAAAGTTCTCCTATTTGAAGGTCTTTCTGGTGGGTCATTGGCAACTGCTGCTACAAGGTAAGAATTTGACAATGCCAAGCAAAGGCGAGGAGGGTGCGTTGAGGCTTGCTGCCACGTTGCCGAGGTGCCTCCACCACCAGTCTCGGCTGCCAGGTCCTCTCGTTCAAGTTGAAGGAGCTGAGGTGCTCCTTCATGCGTCGTGGGTCATCTTCCATATCTCTCCAAGCAGCGTCCCGTCTCTGAAGCCTTGAGGGCAGACGCAACGTTGGGCTGAGCAGCTTCGTGGTTGCGTTTGGAATGGAGGGCTGACCCTCTGCCCTTTGAATTAACGGCATGGGGAAATGTCTGGGATTAGGTGGAGATTGTCACTTGAAGATAAAATCCAGCGTGAGTGAAACAACTGTACGTAGGGAACGTGCGTGCTGGTTAGCCTCTTCCCGCCTGCTTGCACGGAGTCATCTGGAGTTGTATTTCTGTATAGGGAGGAAAAGGGGTGTGATGGACCTTCACCCATCCACGCGCCGAGTTGCAGGTAGCTCTGGTGCTGGTCCAGGCTCTGCAGAAGTCACCGCACCATTTCCATGTCTCCAGAGCTGTACTGGGGCTGTTGCAAGGAGACACCGAGCTTGCCATGCAAACCCTCTGCACAGCCCGTGAATAAATCCATAAAATATTACAAAGAACATCATTTTTCTCACGTAATGACATGAGGCAATTCAGCTCAACGGTAACGGAGCGGGGAAAAAAAACAGGAAACAGTTTGTGAAAACACTTTCAAATTACAAAGTACTAAAGGCCACCACACACCCCAGGAATTTATGGAAATGATGCACACCAAAAAACCCTCTGTAAAAGGAATCTGGGTCATGTTTGGTTATTTTATTATGATTATGGCCAACCGTTCTTGGTATTTAAATCGCATTTAATGGGGAGAAAAATTTGTGGTAGCCCCAAGCCATGAAAATTCAGATTTTATTTTATTTTTTAAAAAGAAAGCACGCAGCAAAACTCGAAAAAGCGAACGAAACCACGTTCTGCAGAGCATTTGTGCTGAAACTTTATAAAGATGAAAGAAAATATTCCTAAGTAAGCGAATACTCCTTGAACGCAAAGGACTTTCTATCATCTGCTCTGGTAGGGTTTGAACCACTCTGTATTTCAGGGCTGTTGGGAAGGTAATGAGATTTTTATGTCAAATGATATTTTTCATATGTATTACTTAAAGCAATTCATTCCAGACATCGAAAGGCCAGCTTCTTAGTCGCTGCATCGGTTTTATAATATGAGTCGGTTTTATATTAGCTGTGAGGATCCGGCCTCCAAAATTTCTAGGTTGTTTTGGTTTGGGTTTTTTTTTTTTTCCCCCTCACAGATAAATGTTAATCTAACAGGCAGGGCTTTCATTGCAAGTGGGAGGGTAAATATGTGAAGGTTTCCCGGGAAATATATTACGCCGCAAAAAAAAAAAAGAAAAAAAAAAGATGAAACCTTGAAATGCACAGGCATTGTCGGCGTAATGTTATAGATGGGAGAAGCCATCAAACATTGGCTAAATGCTAGTTAGAAATGATTTTTTTTTTTTTTTTAATTCTTGTCAGCTGGGACAAAGTTATGTCTAAGCTCCCCGTGGCCTTGACAAGCCGTAACAGCCCGCAGAGAGAGACGTACGTGTGGCAGAGCGCATCAAAACACCCCGGCTCCGATGGCAGGGAAAGTAAATTAAAGGAACAGGTTTGATCGTAAACCTCCTGGAAAATATGAGGATATTAAAGCCGGCTGGATAATTAGCATAATTACATCATAGCGAATGCAAAGGAGATCATCTTAAGGGATATTGTGTTGTGGGAGCTCGGCTTCGACTGGTAGTGCATGTTGAACGACAGGCTAATAGACTGCTCCAGGGAACGGAGCAGTAAAATCTTTTTATGAATTTGTTTATCAAGAATGCAGAGATAGGAAGGAACAACGATGGCAGTTAACTGGCTGAATTATTGCTTTTTTAACCTTGCTTTCTGCTGATAGTCTTTTGTCAACGCCTGAGCATCCCATTTACTTTAAGGGCAGAGGAAAAATAGGAGCAGACTTTCAGGCCGCGGGCGCTTTGTATACCTGGAAAGTAGGAGCCAGCTTCTGTGGCTGCTTCTCTCTTTCTCTCCCCCGTTGCCTTTGCCGCGCTCTGCTTGTGGCTCAGCAGATGCCGGAGCTTCAAGAAGCGGTGCTGGCTCCTGCACCGTGGTCGCTTTGCTTTCCTACCTCCTCTTTCCACCAAGACGGGAAGAGAAGTGCTTCACGACTCGTAGATGATCAAAATCTACTGGGGGGGAAAAATTAAGGTACCTTCTTCATTGGCCTGATTTGCTGCTTTGTGCTTTTTTAACTTGAAAATGCCTCCTGTGGTTTTTCAGTTTGCACAATTGCACCTGTGCTGTTGTCGGTCCAGGCTCTCCCCTGCCTTTTGAACCCACTCCCCACTTTAGGTCATGTTTAACAGGGGATGCTCAGTCTTGTAGGATCTTCTAGGGCCACATAGAAGGAAGATCCACACCACTAACCTGCTGCAAAGTGAGCGTGATATTTCTCTTCTGTTTGGTCCACCACTGGTGAACCAGTATCTACTGGCCAGCCAGGGAGCGAGCGTGCAGCCTGGCAAGAGGAGATGCGATCGGTGGGGAAACTCTCCTTGAGGACTTTCTCCGCGATGGAAGGGGTTGAAATGCAATGGAAGATCCAGGAATAAAGCACCAGAGGTGGACGCTCAGCAGCACATCTAGCGCTAGTTCTGTATAGCCCTGTGCGAGGTCAGTGAACGAGTTGGCCTCGTAGTCGTTAATTACTGTACAAAAAGAACACATTGGCCTGGGTTATAGGTGACACTTCACATCGTAGTGCATCAGCACCGAACATCTTGGGTCTCAGCAGGATCAGGTTGGTTGACTCCTCCATCAAACTACCAAAGTTTTTCTGCACAAGCATGCTAGCTATCTGTTCAGATCTCAGTCCTGAGATAATACTCTGGGCTTTTGGTGCTGGTGCTGTGGCATGGAAAATAGCGATTTATAGCTTTTTAAATTAGCTACTGCTTTCCAGGGGAAGTGCAAAACACCGCCAAAAACCTTTACAAATGCTGCAGTTCGAAGCAATTCTCCGAAGTCGTGTGGGAGGTCACATCACGAAGGAGATGCTTTTGTGGTATTAGATGGGAGCGGTCCTTGTCTGTGGCAGCTTTTGGCTGCTGGGTGATCATCTCAGGAAAGCTGGCTGGGAAATGCAGACCTGCATTGCTTTTCTTTCTCTGCCAGCAACTTCACTTCCAGTGCATTCAGCACCAGAAAAATCTCCAAAACGCTGTGGTGCCCCGCTTGACACAAACCCTGCCCTGTGTTGTCTGGGGCATCCGTGCTGGAGAACTGCTGACTCCTCAACAAGCATGTGCAGGAAAGCTCCTGGCCCTGGGGTCGTGCCAAGGTGGGTGCTAGCGCTAAATCCTACCACTGCTTAACATCTTGCCCTTCCTGGGGTGGGATTTGCGAGGGAGATGTTGATGGCATGGCTAAGAGGAGCAATAAATAATGCCGGTCAACCAGGTGGGATTGGATCCCGACCACTGACTTAAGAGACAAGACCCAACAGTGCTGTCTGTTGGGTCTTGCCAAGCTCTCTGTCATGACCAAAATCAGCTCGTTCCTGGAAAAGGGAAAATTATTAGGGACATTTCCATGTCTCCAGACTCCCATGGCTTTGCCTGCATGACCAAAGACCAGGGAATCTACTGCCCGGGGCCAAGATGGTTAAACTGGGAAAACACACTGGGATTTTGCAGCTTTAACCTGAATAAAATGAAACATCCACCTGATGGCAGCAGAGAACGGGGAATGGGCGAGTGGTGGCCAGCCCGGCTGTCCGTCCAGGGCGGAACGTGCACGGGGGATTTCTGAAATGCGGAGCGTGGTTTGGCGATGTGGCCTTCCCAAGGTGAAAGACGATGTCCCCTGTCCCCAGGGAGAGCTCGCCAACAGCATCTCAGTGCCCTCCTGGAGAAGAAAAGGCCACGCAGGGTTCGGGTACCGCTTTTGGGGATGCCATGATGTAATGAGCAGCGTGAAGTGCCCAGCGCACTTGGAGGTTTGCTTCTGTCGAGTATCAGCATCTCTGAAAACCAGGCAGCGAGGGCTGTGGTGGTCTGGCTGCAGGCTGGGTGTCCACGGTTGCCCCTGCGAGTGGTGCTGGATCTGGCCGCGGCGACCGGAGGTGTTGAGGAGAGTGAGAAGGGGACATGGATGGATGTACTGGGGAATTTGGGAGTTTACCATGAGGTGTTCAAGTGTGAGAGCTCCTGAAGCAAAACTGGGGAGTTATTTCACAAGGGACAGAAGTCATCAACAGCAGGAGAAGTCTTGGTACCAAAGCACATCTCAGGGAAAGGGGTGAGACCCACCAGCGACCGCCGTTTGGAGCAAGCACCTTTCTGCATAGCGCAAATGGCATTTTCTGGCCGTACCGCCCGCATCTTTCCAGGGCTTACTGGAACAGGCAAGGGCGTGAGTCTTCCCACGTGCCATGGAGATGCAGCCACCCACGGCACGTTGCATTAAAGGAAACTTGGGGTAACTTTTTTAACTCTTGTTGATGAATAACCCCAATTCTTTGATTTCTAGTGTCTCTTCTGCCAAACTGCTTGGGTCACAAAGGGGATTTAAGAAAAGCTTTAGGGAATATCTCAAAGGAACACTCTCGAAGCAAAATAACACTTTCTATTCAAAATATTTTTTATTTTGAATTTAATTCTTTTGGGGAAAAACATACTTTTAAATGCTCCAGTTGAAAAAAAAGTTATTTGAAGTTATTAAAGTTATTTAAAGTCATTTAACTCTTAAACTTACTAATACTTTTTGCTATTATACCCCCAGTTACGTTATCTTTTTTAGTTGCCAGCGAATGGAAAAATCTGCTGTACATCTGCAGTGATTAATGTTGTCGCTGGGACCTTGTGGCATACTTGGCACTAGGCAAATAGCTATTGTGCCAAGGAGTGAGATGAAGTTACATGAAAAAGGAGGGTGGAAGGAGCACAGAATAATTTTTTTTTTTTTTTTTTTTTTTTTGCTTAGAATAACTTTTCTCCTCTCTTGCCCTGTGCAGATCCCACGTGCAGGAATGGCATCAGGGCAGCAACGGGGAGGTTGGAGATTTTTTTAGCATAGGAAAGGTCTCTGGGGCAGGGGCTGCCCCCCAAACCTGCTCTGCCCAGCCCCTTCCCACCCGACTTCTCGCAGAACGTGCTGCGACGGCGGCAGGAGGTCTCAAATGGGAATGGGCAGCATCTCCACCAACCTGTTATATATAACGCTCATCTGTAAGTACATTAAATAAACTCATAAATGACTGTACGGAAATGTAAGGAAGGTAAAAAGCACCCACTGGGTGTCACGCTGCTCAGTGCAAAGCCCCTCCTGCCCCTTCCCTCCCCAAATCCCCTTAGGACGTCCCCGCTGTTGCTATCTGCTCAGGCCACCAGCCAGGAGAGAAGATGCTTTGGGTTGCTTCAACCCAAAGCCCCTTCTAAAACCAACCATGGGGTGGAAGCTTGTCATCATCCCAAAGGCAGCTGTGTCCACACCCCGATGCCTGGTTTCTCCTTTTTGTGCCTTTCAAAGGACTGAAGGAAAAAAACCAAGGAGGGAAAAATACCCAACACAACCAACACAATCTTTTGAAAACTATAACACGCTGGTAGACTCACCCATGTTGTATGAATTTGAAAAATTAAATTTGGATGGTAATCGCTGCTGCTGTTAGTTTTAAAGAGCTGGCTGGTCCTTGCGTGATTACCGGCCCATTTATGAGAATAATTGGAAAATAGTATTTATATCCATGTGACCTTTCAGTGACCAAGTAATCAGAGCAAGAGCACGTCAATGATTTGGTGTCGGGTGAAGACTGCTGACACCAATAGGCCTATGGCTCAGGGAACGCGGCAGCGACGGGCTGGAGGGCAGCCTTGTTTGAAGACCAAGGAAAGCTGGACAAGTTGATTTCAAAGATAACCTCATTCTGCATTCAAAGCAAACCTTTAGCTAATAATATTAAATGCTAACAAAAGAGACTATGGTCAGTTACGGGTAATAAACTATTAATTAGAGCTTTGTCATAAACGACTCTTGACCTTTGAGCCCAGACAATAAGCGATTGGGGATCCTTTGTTTCTGTGCTCTTGACTCCAGCAGTGTCAAATGTTGGATACAGGTGAGTTATGTTGTTCTCCCCCTTTGGGAAAGGTGATGCCCGGTAATTTGAGGATATTCGGCAACTTAGAAACTAATTAGTTTAAAATTAAATTTTCCGCTCTGCCAGACCAAACACAATAAGACAGGTCTTAAGACACAGGAGACCACTTTGGAAAGGAGTAAAGGGTGAATGGGCAAATGAAAGAGCCGGCACGCGTTTCAGGCGCATCCGGCCACCCTAATTAGGTGGAACACAAAACCATCCCCCTGCTCCTGCAGACCTGAGCTGCTGCTAGCGCTCCTGGGGTCTTACAGTCCCAAATGCTGCCAGGGTCAGGGGAGGTCCCTGCCCACCTCTACCTTCTGGTTCCTTTTCATCCTCCTCCCTTGTGCTGGGACTCACCTAATGCGTGCAGCAAACCGAAAGGGTAAAATAAGCTCAACTGAAGACTGTTTAAAATTAATAAAAAAAAAAAAAAATTCAGTTAATCATGGGCAGAAGCGATGGGCTTGCAAGGCACCACCATGCCCGTTACATCGCATTGCTGATCTAGCTGAAATCTGCCTTTGAAGGGCAATGGCCCAAATCCCATCTCTTCCCTTGCATTGGGATTTCCTTCCTTGAGCCTCTTGCCTACAAAGACCCTCTTTGGGTAAACCTGTTGCTCCCCATTCCCAAGGTCCCGGTGCAGCTCCAGTTTTCTGGGAGGGCGTCTGTGGCCTCCTTCCCACCCCATGGCCATCCCAGGGCTGAAGACCAGGCTGCTTGCCACAGGGGCCGGGGCCACGTCTTCCCTTCTTGGCCAAGCACATGATCATCATGGGACGTGCTTCAGTGTGCATGGCTGGACGCGCAGTGTCTGCGATGAGGAAGGTGAGGTCGGCTCATGGGATGTGCTTCACTGCCTGGAGCCTGTCCGCAGCACCAAAACTCTGGAAGTATTTGCAGGACTGGGCTCCAGCTGAGTAAATCCTCCCAGGTAGGAATCCCCTCTTGAGTGCGATCAAGTTGTAATTAATTTGGGTTCCTACAAAAAATAATTCTTTTTAAAACAAACAAACAAAAAAACCCTTTCTAATGTTCTCAAAATATTTTTTTAAATACACAAAACCAGAAAGGGTTACGTTACTCTTGCTAAAAGCCCTTCCCCACACTCCCAAAAGCCCCGCGCCCCCACTCCTAGCCGGCTCTTCACCACAGTCCTCTTTTTTTGTGGTTAGCACCGCTGAACGCTGGAGAAACTGTAACTGTTCATAAGCCAAGTAGCGCTTCCCAAAGTACAGTATTCGTTTAATGGATCGTTAAACCGATATAAATAACACTGAAGCATGCATGGAAGCAACGAGGATTTAAACATAATTACACAGGGGAAACTTGGAGCGTGACTGTCCGCTTTCTGAGGCTGCGGTGCAGCATGAATAGCATCACCGAAGGAAGGGGATTAAACCGAGCTCAGGAGGGGTTTGACTTTCCAAGGCACTGCTTTAAGCTTCTACATTTCTTTTCTGCTTAAAGAGAAAATTTGGGGATAGGCTCTGACCATTTTACTTTGTTCCTGGAATAATTTCCTTTGTAATGATTGCATTAAGATCAATGAAATTAATTAAAAAAAAAAAGACCATGTCTTCTACAGCCTTAGGAGCTGCTGGAAGTGAAGTGAATGAAGATATCATGTCATTTGGGGCCGGTTTTGGAGAACATTTTGGAGTTTCCTTGTGTGTCTGCCATCCATATATTCAAGCTCCGAAAGGGAACTCGATGACCATTTCAGCCAAGTCGGCCGGGGCTTTGCCGCACCACCTCTGCCACCAGCCTGGAAAACCCCAACCTCGAGGACATCCACCCACCATCTTATTTATCGAGGACTTTGCAGCGTGCAGAGCCGATGCAGATTTATTCAGGAAAGCTGCTCAAACCATAGAATAATGTAGTGTTAAAAATTTAATTTTATATAATAAAAGCCAAATCCTGCTGCCAGGAGGGGCTATGCAACACAAGCGAAGCCTGCATGAAAGCACGGCACGATGTGTGGCCTCTGCGGTGCAAAATGCATGTTCAGACCCCAACCAGTAGAGAATAAATGTTCAGGGCTGTTTTCCCAGGTGCTGGCCAGCCTGGCATCGGTGAGCAAGAATTGGGCGTTGGGCTGGTTTTGGCTAACCCTACCTGGAAGCTGCGCCGTGGTCACCTGGGGACGGGGTGTCCTGATCTTACAGTCACCAACCTGGCACCGAGAAAGGCAAAGCTCCCAGGCAAAGTCGCAGAACGCTCAAAGAGGTGAATATTTCAATATTATCAGTTAATAGTTGCATGTCACTGGGTTACAGCTTAAGTATGGTTGGTTTAAATTAATCTGTGCTGTTAAAGCAGGTGAGACCAGGGAGGAAGCACCATAGGATGCTGATGGGATTATTTGTCTTCAAAGCACCCATATCACCGAAGCACCAAGCCAAGGATGGTGTTGACTTGTGCAGGCATGCAGGTTGGCAACTAACTGCAAGGCTTGTCAGTCTGCGGCTAATTTAACTGTTTTTGATGAAGGAAGAGCTCTGGGGGAAACCAGTGAGGTTGGGCTAAAGCCCCAGCTGTATGGTGGCCTTCTCCTGTCGCTCTGAACTTGTCTTTTAACTTTTCCTTACTGCATGGGGAGGTAATTTACTGCTCTGAAAATGCTGGTTGTCAACCCTAGTGCAACCTCATTGGCTGGTACAGCCATGCAATCAATGGAAGTTTGTTATTCTGTTCATTATTACTCAAGTTAGCGTAAACAAATTTGCCAATAATCAAAAATATCACGCAAGGGAACATCGCTACGCTAATAATTTCAATGCTCTGCATACAACACGGGGGAGCATTTGGAGACTCCTAATGTCCAAAATCTAACTGTAATCTGAACCGTGAAAAACACAGCGTCTTCAGTGTCCTCATCTTCCTAACTGTGATTTTTAAAATAAAACACCACAAAGCCCTTGCGGAGGAAGGGCCGATCTGGTCCTCGCATGCCCTTTGCGTGCATCGGAGAGGAGTTAATATTCCTGAGCTGAGCTCTGGGCTTTCCGCTGTGTTTCGGTGTCTAAGAGCTGTGGGTTTCATCCCTTCTGTGCTTCTGTGTGTCCGTGGGTCCCCTTGTTGAGGAGAAGGTGAGGAGAAGGTGGCAAGCCCCAAGGAACGATGCTGCTCTCCAGCTCTTGCTCCAAGCCCCCGGACTGTTTCGGCATGTGGACTTACAACACTATAAGCGACGTCAAAGCAACCCTGCCCTGTCTAATGCGTCCAAACCACCGAGCTCTATTATTTCTATTTGGACAGATAAATAAGCAGCTGGATGTCCAGAGGGACCTACCAACCCTCCTCGCATCTCCTCAGCCACCCCAATCCCAGCACTGGAGCCCAATGCTTCCGGAGCCAGCGACATCCAAGTGATGCTACCAGGGATCCCAGGCTGAGCCCAGGAAGGTTGGGACACCCAAGGGTGCCCAGGGTGCGGGATTTCCCCTTGCCTTTCCCTGGGATGTGAGAGGTGACAGCTCTTCCACCTTCCTGGACCTGGAGAGGGCAGCAGAGAAAAGCGGAGCATCCTTGGCTGCGAGCGCCTGGATGGAGCAGGAGCAGCTGCGTTTCAGTATCCAAACACACTTCTCTGTGAGGAGGGTAATTTAGAGCAATTACACCGATTATTATTGCTTTTCTAATTAGTGCTTTTCCTACAGAATTAGCTGAGTGTTTATTAGGAGCCGCTTGTTGCCAATAGCTTAACTGCTTCAGTACCAGTTTTAACATTAGAGAGGCTTAATTTTTTTTTTTTTGTCTTGTGTGTAACTGGTTTTGTTATCTGGTTTCACATAAAAGCCCCAATTAAATATTCATTTTGCTTTGTTACATATGGCATTAAATTTTCATGAGCTGTATGTTCTTCTTGAAATTTGGGGAGGGGAAGGAGAGGGGTGAAGTAACCACCGCTCTCTTAAAGGCAGGGGTGCGTGCACGTGTGTTTGCTTTAGTGATAGGGAGGGAACTGGGGGGGGGGAAGAAAAACAGAAAAAAAAAAGCCCACCACAACAGAAAAAGCTTTTTCTCATGTACGGTAGCCTTAAACCCACCAGCGGAGGGAAAAAAATTGCGAGCCAGGTAGAGTTTCGGTCCCTGCCCTCTTGCGTTGCGGCACAAGATTGTGGCGTCAAGGCTGGGGATAAAAGGTTTCCTTGGGGGGCTGAGAAGATGTTTTTCACACTCAGCCCTTTTTCCAGCTTCCTAAATGCCTTTGAGCAAGTTTTGTGGACCCATAGCCTGTGCAATCCTTCCTCGGTGGAGTCGGGGTGTAAACTTGTGTTCCTGGGAAGGGGTTACCTTTTAGCGATGCCAATGGAAAGTGTTGGGATCAATGATGGCTTGATCAGGGGATTAAAAAAAATGAGCAATAAATTAAAAAAAAAAAAAATTAGCAACAAAATTAGCAACAATTAAATCCTTACCCTCCTCTCTGGCGTGGGGTAAGGATTTAAAGAGCTTGCATTTACCTTCCCCGGTGCGTGAAATTTTAATTTACCAGCGGTTGATTCCTACCCCGCAGCTGTAGGGTCGGCTCGCCTGCTGCCATCCCCATGTATAAGGGTTGTTTTTTACTGACCTGCAGCGAGAGCATGGCTTTGGGGTTTGTATCGAGGACAAGATCCAGCAAAGCAAGTGGTTGTGTCTCCCGGGGGGTTTCACGTCGTCCCAGCAGGCAGAGGCAGGCAGCTGCCAGAGAGGCTCAGGATACCCCATTTTTTTCCCCGCAGCTTCACCCTGGGCACCCCCAGAATATATATTTCATGGAGGAATAGCAAAAAAAGTTTATACTGAAAGTACAAGTTTCTAAAAATTACCTTGTACTGCAAAGTGAAAAGGGAGAAAAATTGCAAAATTCTGGCTTTTTAAAATTTTTTTTTTTTTTAAGCCAGGAAATTTAAATTATAACAGCAAAGACGAAACTGCATTTGAAGCAAATGTCTTTCAACATATCCTATAAAAATCCAATTAAATACTTTCCCTGAAAATACAGCTTGTTCTTAAGACACCTTAGAGGTTTGGGGTTTCTTTTGTCAAGGGGAAAGTATGTTTTTGGTTAATGTTTTGATCAATTTGGTCAATTCTCATGTAGTATCACGACTTTGATAGAAATTGAGCACGCTCCTCTTTATCCACAGAAAACAGTAACGCTTCCCACCTGTATTTGAAATTAAAAAGGGAAACAAAATTTGAAAAATGAGGAAAAAGTATTATTTTTGGTTTTTCTTCCCCTTCCCTTGCTTTCAGAGGGCAGATGGGGGTGGTGGAACATGGAGAGCCAGGAAATAGCTGCCATCTTTTTCCTCCTCCTCCCTTCAAAACTAGCAAAAATAATCCAATTGTTTTCAAAAAGCTTGTAATAAGAATATTTCTGAAGACTTTCAATAGTAATATATTGGGTTTTAACTATAAGATACAGAAGAATTCCCATGTCCCATCAGCTGCAGCAGGTGATGGGATGAGCATGTGGGCTCCAGCTCTCCAATAGAGGGATAGAAATTATTATCCGTAATAAAAAAGTTTCTAACTGGCAGCATTTCTGCCAATTCTGGGTGGCACTGTTGTGCCTGGCTGCCTGCCGGGAGCTCGAAGAGCTGCCTCGAACAAGGGAACACGTTTGTGCCTATTTTAGGGTAAAATAGGCTCAAAATGCTTGTCCAGCACAGATAGGCAAACCAAATGTCCTGTGTGTTTCTGGATGTTTGTGTTTCCTATGGCTCTGATTTTTACATATATATAATATAAGTAAAATTCCTTTTTTTTTTAAGGACATCTTTCTCCACAATATCAGGGCTTGCAGAATAACTACTTGACAAAACATTGACCAGAACATCAAATCCTCCAAATTATGTCCTACTTATGGGTTTCCAAAAGCGAGCTTTAGAATAAATTCCTGGGGATAAGTAGGATGGGAAATACACAGGCTAATATGTGTACACGCATCGTGAGCGACGCTGTTGCAACTGCTCAAACCGAGGAAGGTGGTAAGATAAATGAAATTCATAGTCAATAGATCATTTCTTATCCCCCTCTTGGGGCAAGGGGTTCAGGTTTTGTTTGGTTTGGATTTTTTTTTTTTTTTTTTTTTGCCTGTATGCAGCAGTGACTTCTCTGTAGCTATTCCTGAACGTGAGAGTAGGAGCGGGGAGATGTCGGGGTACCTGGTGGGACCATCCTGACCTTCTCAGGGTCTCCAGGCACATCCACGCTGCTTGGGGATGGGTTCCTCTGAGGTACTGAAAGTCCTATTTTTTGGATAATGTCATCAGTTTCAATTTTTTGTCTGTTTTTTTTTGTTGTTGCCAACGCGGATTACTCATTCCTCTTTTTGTTTTAAATAGCAAATTTTAAAACAAGCTTAACTGAAAGGAAACTGCGGAGCGTATTAGAGGTGAATGAAAGCTGGAGGGGGGGAAAGACAAATCATTTCCATGTCAAAAGGTGGATTTTGGGGTGAACCATCACAAAATGGTATAAAATTAAACACATTTTGTCTGGGGGGAAAAAAGTGTCCCAAAAAATTTAGAGGTAAAGCATTAATATAAGTTCGTCTAAATGGGATATTTGCATTTCAAAATAGTATTTTGAGACTATCTAAAATTAATTTGAAAATGTGAAGCCCTTGCCCCCACTGCTGTCTTGATTAAAAAAAAATGAATTGAAGTAAAACAATTAGGGTCAAATTAAACATTCTTTTAATCTAAAATAAGTGTTCTTAACTTTAAGAGAAAAAATTAAAGAACTTTGCTTATGGGTCGGACAAACTTGTTTTCTCCAAAATAAGGGAGAACAAGTCAACTCGCTCTGTGGGACAGTGGATGGTCGGTGGGGAGGACGCGGGGTGCCCTGGGCAGGACGGGCACTGGGGTGGCTCTGATCTGTGCCAGCACCCGTGGAAAAGGGGTTTTGCTGCCCTGATTTTTTCTCCCCATTGGTTTAAATATGGCTTTTTTGGGGGTACAAGCACAGATGCACTGCACTTGGAGGGTTCATCCAGGTTTGGCATTTTTATTTTTCTCTTACATTGCGCGCATCCGCTTTTAGCTTAATTCTTGGTTAATTATCTTAAAGTCATCCTCAACCTTCCAAGCTCACCATTAAAAGGTGAGAGGTCTTTTCTGGACAAGCCATTTTCCAGGGCAATTTGTACAACTCTGCCAGGTTTTCCTTGAGAAGGTGAGACAAATGGGACCGTAGCACTACAAAAATGCATGCGAGGTGGCTGGGATTCCCTGAAACAAAGGGGTTCTCATTGAAAACAGACTTTTTTTTGAGTGTGGAAAAGCTAGCTGCCGATTTTGTGCCTCTTCTCAATATTATTTAGGTCTCTTCAGCGTTTTCTTTCGGTCAGAGGAAAACACAAACTCCATTTGCAGACAAGTTCATCGCTCTGAAAAGCCGGTCATCACCATTTGTGATAATGGTTTGCATTCAATTAGGTGAGTAACCATTTGAAAAGTAATTCTGGGCACTTCATCATGAAAATGGCTTCAGTTTTTCTGCTGCTGTTGCAAATATGGGGACCGGGGTCTGCTGGACCCAAGAGAGCTGCCTATGCACCAGCCCGCTGTGCTGCCCACCCTGCCTCTCCCCCGGCACCTTTTGGAGCCGCCCGTGAAAATCAAGGCTTTGATTTTTGTGTTTTCCCCATTGATTTTTCGTTCCCCTGAAGTCCTTTATCTCGTACCTTATCTTCCTGCGAGTCTAAAGGTGGTTGCGTGGGGAGAAGCGGGGACAGAAAAGTTACTGGGACAAGCAAAAACCTCACATCTCCATTTCATCCATTAAAAAGTGGGATTTTCTTTTTTTTAAACTTAAAAAATTAAAATATCATCTATTAAAGGCAAAAAAAATTATTTGGAATCAACCAAACTTTTGCATATCTAACCAAAATTTTTCTAATTTACAAACTCAAGGAAAGGCTTGCGGTTTAAACCCAAGCCTGAAAAACATAAGCCCGCCTAGGTCTGCGCCCTGTATTCCCAGCGAGTTCATCTCTTTCCTAAGCTCTAACGTGAGCAGGCGCTCGCTGCCGTTCGGCTGCTCCTCTACGCCGTGCGGGAGCCGGCATCGCTGAACCGCAAAGCGCGGCCGCGCAGTCTGTGAAGCTGCATCATACGTAGGGGTCTCCAAAAGCCAGCTTTAGAGTAAATTCCCAGGGATAAGTGGGATCGAAAAATACACAGGCTAATATGTGTACACACATGGGGAGCAAAGCTGTTCTCCTAACACTTTAAATAGTGCAAGGCAGCCAGGGATGAATTTTGATCGTTGCAGTTCATCTTCATCCGTGACGCTCCGGTGCCGTGGCCGAGCCGCTGCCGTGGCTCGCTGCTGCTGGGAGGACCAGGTCCAGAGTGCTTTCGGTAGCCAAAAAACAGGTACCGAGAAGGGGTTTGCTATTGGCTTGGTGGGATAAAATCAGCCCAGCGAGATGGTGCTGGGACATTGCCGGTGCGAGAGGGGACAGCTAATGAGGGCTGTGCCTCGTTTGGAAAATGAACATGTGGAAACTGTGGCTTTTTGGAGAAAGCGGCCGATTTTGGGATGGATATTACTGATTCCCAGCTGCAAACCGGCGGTGGAAATAATAACTTGCGAATAGTGCCTTGCGTGCATGATTCTCAACTTCCCTGGCCAAATTTGGCTGGGGAGCGATTAACTACATATCCCGGTCAGCCCCATCGTCTTGCTGGAGCTGATGAGGGCTGGCTGCTGGATCTCCTTTTCTTGCTTTCCCCCAAATGGCTTTCCCCACATGGAAATGCAGCCCTCACTCGAGAGAAGCCGTGACACCTTCTTTCCCTCCGGTGACAGCCCTTTGCAGGGATGCCAGGTGTGAGGAGCACCTTGTCCCCTGAGAACCCCACTTTCGGAGGCTGGTGTGCAATTACCCAAGCTGGAAAGCAGCCGGGGCCGGTGAGGGATCCCTAAAAGCCCTCATGGGCCACCTCTTAACCATCCCAGCCCTGCCAGGGAGAGACAACCCCAGCAAGGCAAGGACATGGGACCCCAGTCCTCATGCGTGAAGATCAGACCGGGTCCCCGTAGGGTTTGGGCTGGAGGTTGGAAATCGAGCTGAGTTTCCTGGCCCGTGGCTCGATGGCATGGAAACAGAAACGCCCCAGCAGGTTAAGAACAGGCTCTTCCACCTAAAGGATGAAAAGAAGGGGGGAAAAAAAAGAGAGAGAAAGAGCCGCTGCCATTGAATAATTGATGAGTTTCAGACCAATCAATGCGACAGCAGAGCAGGGCTAATTAAAGGTTTCTAAGGAATCCCTGTAGTAATTTACTTGAATGTAAGAAGTTCATTCTCTCTCTCCCTTTTTTCCCCCTCCCTGTTCCCAGGAATTCCAGTTTTAGGCTTCGGCGGTCTCTAACCACCGCTCACTTTTTCCCTCCAGGGGGGTGTTTGCTATGGAAATATGCAATTAATATTGCAGCGATCATAATTGCTAATTATTAAAACAATGCTACCCCCTTTTTCATGGCCTACTTTCTTGTTCAAAATCATTTAAATAACAGGGAAAAGGAAAAAAAAAAAAAAAAAGGCAGAGACAAGGTAGCTGGGGCTCAGCTGAGCCAGGATTAAACGCTGAGCGTGGCTGGGCTTGGCTGTAATTTGGTGCGTTCCCACCATGTCTGCCTGAAAACTCAGGGCAAGGCAGTGCTGCCGGCGGGTGCAGCTTGAGCCATGCCGAAATAATGCCCCGTGATGCCGGAGTGACCCTAACCCATTTAGTGATCAGGCTGTCTGGATGGTCCACCCGTGTTTCTGAAGCAGCCGTCGCGGTGGAGTCCTGGTGCTGACTGCTGCTATGAAATATTAATAGTCGGTGATGAGGAATTAACTGTCAGAGGTGTAGGCTGCCAAGGGAAAGGCGAATCAGGCAGGGGAGAATCAGGCAGGGTGCCAGGGACCTGGTCTGGGGAGGGGATGGAATTCTCTCCCATGCCTGGCCAGGACCTGTCATCCCACCAAAGAAATATGGGGCTTTTGGGTAGCCCAGATGTTGGGAATCCTGGGGGAACAGAGGAGAGCACAGCCAGCTCCTGGTGCTTCCTGCAGGAATTAAAACCCCAAGGTCATACTCTGCTGGGCAAAAGCCAAAATATTGTGGGGCTGAGTCAGGAGAGGAACGCTGGGGCTGGCTCTGGTTGCTCCCCATGCTTTGCATCCCAACCCTTTCCTGACCCATTGCTTGAGTCGCATCCTGGGGGACCTGGATGAGGCTGGGATGGGATGGAAGGAGCATGCCCATGGTGTCATACGAGGTTGCATGGATTTGGGCACGAGCGAGAGGCCGTGGTAAGAGCTGCTGGTGCGGGGAGCTCTCGTGGAGCTCCTTGGAGGACCTTGGAGGACCTCCTCCACGCGTTGGTAGCTGCTGCAGTCGCGAAGGTAGGGGACTTAAATAATAGACCGCACTTAAAAATAGCACAACCAAAATGTGAAGAGCACTGGCGTGGTTTCATCGCCCACGTGAACGCGGAGCAAGAAAGGATGAAAAACCCGCTCCCGAGGGTGCTGGCGGCGTGTCGCACGCAGCCGTTTGTGCACTGAGCATCAGACTGCAGGAATCCGGAGGGGATCTGCTGGGGGTTTCTGGAAGCAATGTATGTGGAAATAAGGCTAAAAAAAAGTCCCCTTGTGTGTTGAGGCTAGCAAAGCAGCCATTTTCTCCCGCTCGTAAATGAAAGCAAAAATCGGCAGGGTTATAATAAAACATGAAAGGCTTATGTGTAAGCTAGGAAGCAAGGCTTTGAATGGGTTCCTGGTGGTCTCAGGTGGTTGAAGGTGTAGCTATAATACAGCAAGCAATTAGAAACAGGTTTTCTATTAACTAGCTTACTTTGCTGGCTGCTTTGATGGAGCTGACCTTTTCCTCCTAGCCCGTCCTGGAGCAGGCGACAGGTTGGAGACTGCCTGGCCCTCACCCCTCTGTGTTAAGCACAGGATTCGGTCCCTCATATCTTATCTTTTCCTGCCGGTGGGGAAAGATGTGGTGTCTGTAGAGCTGGTGGTGTGACGGCTGAGTCCTGGCTCTTACGGTGGCATTTAGGCAGTGCAAACCTGCGATCGGGAAAGCAGGAGGAATGGGCAGAGCTCCCCTTCGTTCCTTCTAGAGCAAAAAAAAACCCTGGTGGGTCTGGGATGTTTTTAGGAACTTTTTTTCTTTCCCTTATGACAGTGGATGCTTCACCTCTTTAAAAAAATCCCTATTTATGTTGTAAAACTATCAAAGGTTCATTATAAATGTTACCAGCTGATTTGTCTGCAATTGCATCCGTTTATCCCAGGAATGAATGGGAGACTCTGTATGAGACAGAAATTTTCCTGATTTGCTGAGATTTCATCTTCAAAGGACTTGAACCTAAGTAATCTTTTCCTGAAGCTCACGAAGCTGCCCGGAACTTACCTGATCTAGTTTCAAACCCACCACTGATCCTGCTGGGATTTGAGCCAGCAATTTGAAGAAAAGCTCTCTGCTGTTTTTCTTAGGTGTGCTTTGCTTTCCACCACCAGCCATCTCGTTGGGTCATCCGTGATGAACAGGCGGAGCGGTCAGTCGGTGGATTGACTTCAGCAAAGGGAGAAAGGGAATTGCTCCCAGCTCTAGTTTGTAGGGGCAAATTGGTTTTGGACTGGGCATGGCAGAGGTGCAAGAGCTGCCTCCGTTACAGCTCCAGCCAGGTGGCTCCTGTTCCCATGTTGATGTTCACCACGCCTGAAGCTGCACCTTTTGGGCCTGAATAAATGCAAAACACAGATGCAGAAGCAACTGCCAGGAGTCACTCAAGGCTGCTGAGAAACCAGGCAGGTAACTGAGTCTGCTTCAGATCTTTTTAACCTTGTGCTAGTCAGAGGTTTGACTAACACATCTTCCAAATCTGTACCCTTTGATTGGTGTCTTCCTCGTTTCCATCACCGACAATACCTCAGTTGCAGCTCTCTCCATCTGCAGCTTTGGGAAAGGTCCATAGTCAATTATTTAAAATAATTCCTACTGTTGGTACTTGCAGGCTCGAGGACCCCTCCAAAATGCTGTCAAGAAGATCCACACCAGGCTCCCAGTGCTGTGTCCAACTCCTCTCCTTCCCAAGCCGAACCATTACTTCTTCACCCAGAGTTGGTAGGTGAGGAGCTCAGACCTGCCCCTGACTTCTGAGGGTATCAGAGCCCATTGCTGGTTTTTAGGGGGAAATCGAAGCATGGACAAGGCCATCCCCACCTCGGTTTGGGCTGGTGGGCTGCTGGGACCATGTGTGCCAGGAGCCAACTCTGCTCTTGGAGAGCAGCAGATGGTCGAACAAACTAGACTGTTAATCCAGCCAAATTATGGCAACAGATGTTTGAAGATGTTCACATTCAAATTCAAACTGTTCGCCCTCTTGGATGAACTAGGCGGGATGAGGGTGTTTGTTAATTAAAAGGTGGGGAGAAGAAAAAACAAAACAAACCCCAAAAAATAGGTGGTGGTGCCAAAATGGCAGAAGGTTTTTCACCACCTGCAATCCGGTGTAAAAGGAGGAGAGATGAACCTTGCACGATAAAAGAGCAGCCCCTGCGCTCTTCCTGCAACCCTCCCGGGATGGATGGAGCATCCCCGAAGGAGAGGAACTGGTTAAAACCGCAGCTCCTGTGTAGCAGCAGGATCCGCCGCGCGAGCGGTGAAAGATTGGTGGGCTGTAATGATGCGCGCGGGCTGTATGGAAATGCCCACCAGCCCTCAGCAGCGGCCGCGGCGCAGACGGGGGGACGCGGCATCGAGAGGCAGAGGGAGCGTTATTGATGCGCTCGCCTCGGGGAGGGAAGCGGATAATGGATGTGGGATGTTGGCCGTGCTTTGTCATCAAACGAGGGGCCTGAAAGATGGTGCGCTGGAATATTATCAGTCATTCCTTGATCAAGATGTAATGCTCTCGGGGTCCTTCTCTTTTTCTCTTTCTCCCCCACTGCACCGGCGAACGCTTTTATTTCTCACTCTTTGACCTTTTTGCTCCGGCATTTGGGATGCTCGGATCCGTTCCCCTTTTAACCAGGAGCATGCCGCCCTCCCCTATCCTCTTCCCTCCCTTCCCCCAAGCTTGAAGATACTGGTGTGAACTCAAGGAAATCGCGTTTCCCGATCTGCGTGGCCTCATCTTGAAAAGACCTTTTGCTTTTTATTCCCCCACGCCGTCGTTAATAGATTGTGTGTATGCATACACATACTTAAGTTTTATTTCTACGGTACTATAGGTAAGAATAGTGCTTCATAGACAAATAAAAAGGTCAGTCCCTGCTTGGAGATTGCCATAACACAGCAAGGGATGGCAAATAAGGGGTTTTATTACATCTCACCTGTATTTAGGCAAATCAAACAATTGCATTTTTTACAGCCCTGTGTAATGGCCTGATGCAACCAAATGAGACCTCTCTCCCGGGGAGTTTAAGCAGCATATTAGCTTTATCACTTGATGACCCATAAAATGGTTGTGCACCCCTTAGTGATTACCTGACTTACTCAGTACAGCTCTGCAGGGAGGATATTTAAACATTTTTTGCATTATCAATTTCATAATGTCATAGCTCTAGTCGTCAGCCTTTTAAAGGCGGTGCCTTTCCTTTGTACGGGGTAGTAAACCGAGGAAGATGGGAATGGAAAGATAAAAACAAGGTTTCTCCATATCTTGGAGGTGGAACTAGAATTTGGGGCATCTTCTCTTCCATCCTGTCTCCTCTGATGACGTTTCATTGCAGGAGAAACTTGGTAGTAGTGAACCTAACAGGGATGATGGACAGGGTAAATGGAGAAATGTTCCCTCCCATGGCGTGTAGCAGAGCATCGCTGCGTGTTGCAGAGCGGTTAAGATGCAGAAGAGAAAAGCAGTGAGAGTAAATCCTGCACATCATCTCTGCAGGCTGCACGTGGCAGGAGAGCCCCAGCACGTGGGCTGGTCTTCTGGGCTGTGGAGCACTTCACTCACCTTCACATTCTGCAACCAATTTTTGTGCATTTATCATCATTTCTTCACAATTTATCCATAAGCACAAGGTGCCACCTCACCTTGTTCTTGTGTCTCCATAGCTTGACCAGGGTTCGTTTGCAGAAATCCCAGCTTAGGGGCTGCTCCCAGGTAAAGGCTGTCCACTGGAGCAGATGCTGAGCAAACCCTCACCAGCATCCCGTTAATTCATCTCTCATAAACAAGAAGTGTCGCTTTTCTGTGGCTGACAGAGAAATTTGTAATTAGAGAAACTCCCTGGGTTGGTATGAGAAGGAGCATTTCAAAACGCTTATGGCCAAATGTCTCGTCCACTACACTTGGGGTTGTTTCTCCTTTCTTGTGAATAACTCGCACTCTGAATATTCCCAAATAAAGCTGGAAATGCAGGGAAAAGTGATGCAAAAGGAAATACGCTTCAGAGCAGCTTTTGAGAGAAGAGCAATAAATGGAGAGGAACAAGATCCAAAACCAGAGTCTTGGGACAAGAATTTCTAATGACAGTGGTTTTGAGCATCTCAGTTTTGGGGAGCCGCTTTGCCTGTAAAGCAGGTTGGAGAAATTTTGTTAAAAACTTCAAGGTTTCAAAATTCACATTTTACCAAATTTGGATGAAAAGTCAATATTTTGGTGCATTTTTAAAATTAGATTTTGGGAAAAAGTCTGTCTGACAACTATTTCATTGAAAAAAAACCTAAATTTAAATTAGGGGAGAGGGGAGGTTCTGCTACAAAGATGACATGAAATAAAGTATGTCTCAAGATGAAATGAAAATGTTTGGAAAATAATTGAAATGAGACACTTCAGTATTCTAAAAAGTTTTTCCATTTCTTTACAAAAAAATCTTGTTGCAGTCGGTATAGACATGAGAAACTCTTCAGTGTTGCCAGAAGTTCATTGCTCCTTGAAAACGTCTTTTAATGACAAACTTTTTGACCACTCTGCTTTTTAGGTAGGTACCCCCTGTTCCCCCTCTCTAATTCAGGTAGCCAAAGTTTCTCTGGTTGTTTTTGGAAACCAAGATCTTTGCTTTAGGGACTGTTTGCCTAGAAAGGAGATGAAACTGCGAGCCTGGAGACTTGGTGCTGGGCCAGAAGCAGCAGTTATTTGGGAGTGGAAAAAGCACTCACTTTCACATGTTGCGATTGTTTTCCAGTTGCACCATAGGTGTTGCCAATTCCCATGCCCCAGCTTTTATCCTGTATGTTTCCAAAAGCTTTATTCTGCTCTTGTTCACTTTTGTACTTAAGTGGGGTTGAATACGCTAGCAACGAAGTCCGCGGTGAAATGAGTCTAGTGTCCAGGTCTTCCCTTTTAGATCTGCTCAAAGAACAAAGATGGGAGCTGCCGACATGGTGAATGTCACTTTGCTCCAATGGAAAAGTTCCTCCGTTGTATCTTTTAATCTCTACATGGTTTTTTGTCTGGAGTCACCTGGAACAAATCTGTGCAAATCTGCTCAGTGTGGCTGAGCGGTAGTTCTTGCAAGGCAACAGGTATTACAGTTTCACTGGGAATATATTTTTTTTTTTTCCCCCACTTGTACTTGCAGGGTGGATCTCAAGGGAGTTTATTTCCTCTGGCATGGGCTGCTTTTGTGGCCCGGAAGTCCCCTCAGTTTGTCCCAGTCATCACGCTTGTGTGGGCAATGACTGGACTACAATCTGCAGGGCCTGGAGTTGAATTCAGGTGAAAACCCAGGTGTTCACTCACATCTGAGGTGCCTCAATGCACCCAACGGGGTCACCAGCTGCTGTGCAAGGCGTGTCTCCTGGAGGTCATGTCTTCAATCTGCCATGCCCTTAGCGATGTTTTGACTAGTCTTATGGCATCTGGCACTGGATACCTGTGCTTGGGCACTTCATTCTCACCCTCTTTGCAGTTTGGTCAAGAGAGGCTGTCCAACCTCTCTTAATTGGAAGACGCATTGAGATCAGTTGACACTCCATCCAGCTGACCTCCATCGTTGCGTGGTGGATGAGATGTCCGAACATCAAGGCTACCTAAAGCTCCTGCACCACATTGCCAATGAGCCCAAATGTCACCAAACTTGACGTTGAGTCCAAAATCACACCACCTTTGGTCTGCGAAGGAGGTTAATAGTGGGGGTTCTCCTGTTGGCCTCTCAGCACAGCATCTCCCTCTGCCCATGCTTTGAGAAGCACCAAATGCTGAAGGGTAATCTTCCAATCTTTGTGGAAAATTTTGAGGGGATGGGGTGAGCTATCTTTTCTTAAATAATTCTGAAACTCCGCAGACCTCCCTATTTTTATTGATTCTCTTTCATCAATCACATTGAAACTTCATCAGTCTCTGTGGGAATTCAGTAAGTAGATATCACAAAGGGTTTGCATGGCACAGTGATAGATCATCTATCCTGAAGTACGCACGCTAAGCGTATCAGTAGTAAGATTTACCCCCAAGAGCAGCCCCCAGAGATAGATCTCAGGCCTTAGTTAAAGACCGCTGTCTCTATTCATTATCTTGTCACTGGTTCCAGAATTGGTTTGATCTATAGATGGTTGTATAGGGAGCTGAGCTTAATAACCAGAGAAGGAGAGCGCTTTGGGGTTCTGTCACTGACTAGGTGGAGTCACCTTGGGCAAATCACTTGCTCCTACATCATCAAAAATACATTAGCACTTCAAACTTGTTGATGTGGATGGGAGATTGTGGGTTTCTGAGGATGTGGAGCCTTTGCTTGTGTCGTATTAGTCAGTGTGTACTCCCCTTTCAGCTCCTGAGGTTGAGTCCGCTGGAGATGGAGGAGGTGGAAAGGCTGCAGGGTCTTACAGCAGGAGCTGTAAGAGAAGGCGTCACTTGGTGATATCTAGAGCAACATTGGGATGCTGCTGTCCACTGAAGCAATGTGCCTTGGGGCAGCTGTTGGGAAGGGATTTGTAGGGAAAGGAGGTTGGCAAATATGTGCTGGCGGTCCCATTTTACTTGGAGATTTCCTGCAGGTGTGGAGGAGCAGAGATGTTAGCTACTACTTCCATTTTTATTGAATGTTTTCTCAAAATCCTCTCTAACGCACAAGGCAGTCATCTCTGCACTCCTAACTTGATTTTGTAGGCAGTTGGACTAGATGATCATTGTAGGTCCCTTCCATATTCTATTATTTTTAGTTTTGACCCTATCTATCGTTTTCATATCTGTTAAATTCACAGTAAACAAACAACCCATCCGGCCATCCTAATTTTTCCTTCCCTGGAAAAATTTCAAAGGGCTGAAGACTGCTGTCTGCAAGTCACCAACTGGAAAATACTCACGTGAGTAAGGGGAAAACTGAGGTAGGTGGCACTTGACCCATTTCTAATTTGCTCACAGTAACATACGTTCTCTTTCCATATGCACCAAAGACTGAAGCTTCCTTGGCTTTTTCCATTTTTTGCTGCTCCACCAAAAGTGCCTATCACCTTAGAAATTACTCACATAATTTTTAGCTTGCTTTTGGATGTCAAACCAAACAAAAAGCCAGACTTCTGAGATAAACGTGTCTTTTTAAGAAATATTTTTGTTAGTCTTTATTATAAAACTTCACCCAAATGCTTCCTAAATCAGGACTCTGCTTTGGCTTTGACGATTCTTCGGTGATTTCTGAGACTTATAGCGAATAATGCAGCTGGCTGGTGGGGGGTCTGCTGTGGGTGTTAGTTTGTGGAAACAAATTCCTAACTATTCTGGTCTGTAAATCTTCGACCTAATGCCATGAGACTTGCACCAGCAAGTTCACTCCCAGCGTATGGGCATTTTAAGTTTTGACAATCCCATTTACCCGTCTATATTGATTGTGGGTTTTGGTATATACAAAGGAAGCTTTTCCGGGGGAATTTGAATTACACTGGAGTAGAAGGAAAGCCCCAGATCACTTCAGCGCACTTTGATATTTAATTTGCAATCCTGGGATAGTGTAACTTCAATTAAAGTGAAGTCATCCCACATACCCGTCTACTGACCTGAGTTCCTGCATGAATATGACAATGTTTGACAATGAGCGAGGAGAGCACACAGCAAAACAAGCCCAAAGTATCGAGTCTCCTCAGGGCACCCTTTCCTTTTGTTTTGGTTTTTTTTTATTATTATTATTGTTATTTTTTCCCCTGTAGTGGCTTTACCCACCTGTAATTGCAATAGAAAGAAGGAGCCAGGAGATATTTCTTTGCAGACGAGACAGTGGTTGTGTTATTATGGTGTATTATGTTACTTTCCATTAGACCAAAAACTTTTCATCGCTAACCCTGGGAGGTGACCTACAGTAAATACAGTGTCGTATTTAGCTTTTGTAGATAGCTTAGCTCTCATGAATGTTTTATAGTGGGGTAAATATCACGTTCTCTCCACTTATTTACATCCGCACAGCATCACAGAAGACTTGTTGGTATTAAATATTAATTGTGAGCTTCAGTGAATCTATGCTTTTGTCAAGAGTGCACTGGGCCACACATCTTTTTTGGCCTCACACATTGAGAAACCGCATGATCTTCTGAAGAAAGAACTGGAAGTGCATTATCAGTGTTTTTAACCAAACTGCCCCTCAGCTTGATGGCTACAGCTTCCATTGCTTTCGCTCAGCTGGGAGGAGGGAGGGAAGTCTCAGACAAAGATGTACATGGCTGACCCAACACTTTGACCTTAGTCTATGTATCCTTTGCATCCCAGGGCAAGTCCCTGTGGAAGGATTTCAGAGATTTATGATGGCCAGAATGGATCAGCCAGTCTGGCTTGCTCTGTATCTCGGTCCAGTGACCTCCTTGATTGAGCCAAGAACTTGTGTCTGCCTGAAGTATATCTTCCAGAGAAGCAACCACGCTTTTGGCTGGAAGACATCAATCAATGGGGAATTTGCCATATCCCTTGGTACACTGCTATTACTTGATGCATGGTTAATTAATTTTAAAATTACCAATGATTTCTAATGCCATGCTACGATTTTCCTGGCTTTCGCTTCCAGCCGTGGGTTTTTGTTGTGCCTGTCCTGGTAGAGTTGTAGATCTTGTCTAGTACCTTGTACTTTCTCCCTGGGAAGGGCAGGTTCTTGGTCTCATGGTGGAGGGTAATAATTAATCTCTTTCTTTTGATATGCTAAATGCATGGAGCTCTTGCTCTCTGTCCGAAGTTTTCTCCAGTCACAAATTGTCCATGGCACTTTTTTGTATCTCAGTCAATTTTTGCATCTCATCTGTTTTAGAGCTGGGGGATGTAGTCAGTACTCCAGGATCAGTCTCTCCTTGCTGCATGAAATACATTCCTCTGAGGGGCTCGAGGCTGCTTTTTCAGTATTGAGTCTTCCTCCAGAGTGACCATGACTCATTACAAGTTTTGGTTGCCAAGGATTATCTTTATTTTATCAAATCCAGAGTTTTTCATAGAGAAATTCTTGAGAAACTGCTCTGAAGTGACACCCAACTTTGGACATGAATGGGACTCTGAGAGGTGCTATTACTATTGTCTATGAGCACAGCTTAGGTTTCCCCCCAAATTTCAGAATAACTTTTCTCAGGCAATGATGAGCATGGATTATTGATAATCCACATGCTCTATATACCCAAATAAATTTGCACCAAAGTGTCATTTCAGACATGTAAGTAGGGATGCAGAGAGCTGTCAGCATCTGTGGTGTTGACTTTGGTGGCTTCTCACTGACCTAACGTTCATTGATTTCATGTTCACCCATATTGGTGCATCTCTGTCGCCTTCCCTCAAATCTCTGCTGAATTATACAAATGTGGGAGAGTAGAAAAGAAGCAAATTGGGCTGAGGAGGTTAAAGAGCAGCTCTCAGTGGAGGGGACAAAGACTTTATGTCTTTGAGGTATTCATTTTTAAATAACCCTCCAAGAATGCTTCATCTGAAAGATGACTCCTCTCTTTTCCTGGCTGTTGCTGGTGCCGGTTGGGGTCACTGTTTATGCTCTGGTGGGTATCGGAAAGGTGGTTGCTTAGGCATGGAGGAAAGCTGGTGTAATGGAGTTTAACAGCATTGATTTTACACGGAAGGCTCATTCTGCACTTAAACCCCTCCTTTCCCCCTGAATACCTTATTTAAATGGTTGGTATATAATTTTTTAATGAGATGTTCCTTAATCCATCCGACCAAAGACTAGGAAGACTACGACTATACAAGAGGGACAAAAAGCTTCTGGTTTTGTTAACTGTCTGATTTTCTGATTCATTGACTTTGGTGGCCTTTATTTGGCAAGAAATGCCTTTTCTGCCCCACCTGACCCCAACCCATTAAAATGATTGCAGCAACCAGAGCAGTTGCTGGTACATGCTGGAGTTTGTCAAGTGACTCTTAGCCCAGAATACTAGCCGGGTTATTTTTAATCAATGCAAATCAAGTTTTGAAGCATCCATTATGTCCTGGTCCAGGGGCAAACTAAACTACATTACAAAACACTTAAACCCCGTAAAATTTCCTGACCTCTGAAATCTCTTATGACCTAGTTGCAGTTTCACAATGCCTAGCGCTAATCTCTCCATTAAAGCCTTTTCACCTATTTCCTAAACTGCCGCACGATGTATGTATTTTGACAAAAGCAGCAGCTTTCAAAGCCATTAAAGGCTCAGGCCAAAAGTAAAGATGATTTTCTTATGGCTGAGGATGTCTGACAGCCCAGGGGGGTGGAACAACACTATGTTCTTCAGCTGACCCTTATTTAAGATAACCTGTGAGTGTCAGGATTATGGTGCTAAGATTACTGTGGTATTTAAATATTATGTTATTAGTCAAATACTGGCATGTATAAACCCAAGATAATTTGGGGGGGGGGGTAGGGGAAGGGGGGAATTCACTGTCAAGGCTCAGATTTAAGCTTAGATTCAGCTCACAATTGAATCTTTAAAAATACGCTCTTCCCCTCTTGTAAACTGCTATTTATATTTATGGCACCAAATTAAAGTTTGGTGACCCTGACATGCTTTCTTTTCATTTACTAATCAGCAAATGACCTTTCTAATTAAATCAAGTGTGTTCCATTTGTGGGAGGGTGTGTTATATCGGTCTCCTTGCTTGGAGGAAAGGAGAACCTGAAATCTGTATTATTCTCCCCAAGTTTTTAAATTCCTGAAACTCCCAGAACTGAAAGAGTGGTCAGGCCTTGGAACAGGCTGCCCAGGGAAGTGGTGGAGTCACCATCCCTGGAGGTATTTAAAAGACGTGGAGATGAGGCGCTTAGGGACATGGTTTAGTGGTCATGGTGGTGTTGGGTTGATGGTTGGACTCGATGATCTTAGAGGTCTTTTCCAACCTTAATGATTCTATGATTCTATGAAGTAGGACTTGCCTGACGCCCTGAGAATTTTGCAAACTTCAGTGCATCTCCTCTTTTAGATTTGACGCCATCCTTCAGGGCGTCGCTAGTTTAGACACCTCATTTGTGGGAGCCTTGGGTTCCTCCTCCGTAAAACAGGGATGGTTGCAAAGCCCCTCAAGACCTACTGGTGCAAAATGCAAGAACCAGAGCAAGTTATTTTAGAGCAGCAGACACAGGGAGGCACGGCGGAGGGAAGGGAGTTTCCCGCGGGAAGCCGCTGGCATTGCCTGCACAGCCGGAGGTTGTGTCATTCGCCTTCCCTTAATCTCCTGCTTTTTATTGGAGTTTTTTTAGTTGTCATTCTTCACAGCGCTGTGGTCTCAGGATCCAGTTAAGCAAACCCCGCATTATCCACACTACCTAACAGTGTGACATCTGTGAATGGCTTTCTAATTACTCAAATAAATCAGCGTGATTGGAAATTCTTGAGATTTTATTGGGAAGGAAATTTATAGTAATTAAACCCAATTAATTTTGGATTTCTGTTAATCCAAAGAAGGTTTCGGAAGCTTTGGGTTAGACCTGCATTGTCTTCAGGAAGTGATGTGGGTGGAAGGATGAGAAATTAATTGATTTTGGACAATATGATGATAATAGGAGAATTTTTCAAATGAGTTTGTTATGCATCTTGCATCAATTGATGTGTCTCTTTTCTGGCATCTAAAAATATCGTTCAGGGCTTTTACTAAAGATTCAAACAGACTGAAAGGAATCTTTTTTAATCAAAATAAAGAACCCTTTTTAATTACTCAGACTCCTTCACAGTTGGAGGTAATAATTGTCTTACATTCTTAAGTAGTGCTGTTATTAGCCTGCCCTGGGGCTCTTCTATTTTCCAGAAGTTAGCATCGCTCTCTGTTGAATGCCAGGATAGAGCGTGCGTCAGCTTAAATATCTCTGTATCTTCAATGCTGGGAATGATGCGGATTGAACCCAGCCTCTTCCTTTGGTGCTGCCGTTCCCAAAACGTCTGTACACACCAACAGCATCCTGGGAGCAGTGGTACACACCAAGGGATGGTAAGACCATGTTTTGCAGAAATGCAGGTCCTTAGGTCCAGCTGTAAGACCATCATCTTATGTTTTTTTCTTAAGCACTTTTTTTGTTGTCGGATTAGGTTTTTTTGGGGCAAATAAGTGCCAGTCAAGTGAGTAAATATTTTCCCTCTCTGTTTTTTGCTATGTGTTTTAAGCCTTTCCTCCAATGCTGATGGAGGGGGAAGAAGAGCATCCAGGCAGTGTTGTGGCCCTCCTCTGTAGCGGCACAAGTGGAAGTTTGCAGACTGTGCTGCAGAATTATCAGGATGGGAGTAAACATTTTATGGGGAAAAAACGGAATTTATGGGACCGGGGATTACTGTTCTTCTCAAAGACCTGCTCGATGCCTACTAGAAATCTAGCTATTAATAACTCACATCAAATTAACAGCTCCTGATGGAGGGAGAGTATTGCAGACCCTGAGAAAGGCTTTTGAACATTTATGCAGATGTTTCTCCTCTTCATGTTCTTGGCATTGGATATTGCTCCTGTGTCCATCTACTTTTTGTCAAAACACTTTTCAGTTGATACTTCTGGTGCCCATTGGTTTTTGTGGCTTCTTCCAATGCTGAGCAGCATGAAGTTGCTCTTGATTGCAGTTGAAGTCAGTGAAAGCAGAACTAGCCAGCAAGCCTTTATACCTGCCATGCACCGAAACACATAAAATAGGTATAATATAGGTGGATTTGGATCTGCCACTTCAGCAGCTGTAATCTATTTATTCACCAGTATTCCTAATGAAGCACTCTTGCCCCTTCCTCTGTAGGTGAAAAAATTAGGCGAAATAAAATGAGGCTCACCCCAAACTGCTCAGAGGAGAGGTTGGATGCAGAACCAAGACATCCTGACACCCACGTTACGGCTGTGAACCGATCAGCTGTCCAGCTCGGCACCTCCTGGCTCGTGCAGTCTGTCTTCTATAGACTACCTTAATTACAGAATAATTTTGGTTGGAAGGAACCAAATGTGTTTCATTGCTATGAGAAGGGAAGCACCCAAGACTGTCAAGGAAAATAAGTAATCCGTCATGTACAGCAAGACCCACGGACTATATGAAGGCCTACTGAGAGAGGGAAAGAAAGAAGAAAGCGAAAAAAGGGTTTGGTGGAGGGCCAATGTCTTTGAATTAACATTTCCCAACCATCTTTGGCCGGGAGCTAGCTGCACTGCCCAGCTGCTGTGACAGGCTGAAAGGGCGATGTTTCCACATTTCCCGTAAAAGCCAAGAAAAGCCTTGTGCAATATTACTGGAAAGAAGAAACTGATTTGGAAGACATCGCAAGCTTCACGTGCACCGGCAACCGGTGTAACCGCTGCATTGCAAACCCTCGGTATAGACGAGCAAAGACCTTCTGCTGAGGCAACTTCATAGGGCTTGAAATATCACATTTTCAGTATCTCTGGCTATAACCAAGGCAAGGTCTGGGTGAAGACCCAGGAGGCAAAGAGTTAAGCTGCTTTCACGTTCCAGGTACTTTCCACTAAAGGAGCCCCATATCAGAGGGTTGTATCTTTCTGAATGTGAGTTTAGACTGCTTTTGTGCTAATGCATTTACATGGTGATTGTGAAAAGCTTTTTTTAAAGAGGAAGATAAATCTTACCCAAATCTGATAATCATTTTTAAAAATCTCTGCTCAGAGATTTATGTTGCTTTTTTCCCCCTTCCCCGGGAAAAAAAAAAAAAGAAAAAAAAAAAAAGGAAAACCAACCACCCTACTGCATCAAAGACAGAAATAATGGCTTGTAAGTACTTAAAAGCTTATGGATAGGAAACTTAAAAAAACTGGTCGGATTCAAACCAAATCCTATCAGATTTTCTTCGTTCTCATAAACCTTTAATCAGCTCTCATGGGGCATTTTTGCTAACCATAAAACATGTGATTAGAAGACACATGAACTACTGGAATTATGACAGCGAGATGGGCTTTGACTTTAGTCCGACTTAAGAACGGGAATCCAAGAAGCCGTTGCAGCGATAGCGGTAGGCGGCTGCCCCGGGAGGGAGCACAGCACACCGCCGTTTCTGTCGCGAGAAGCCAAACCGGTGGTGAGACCCTCATTCACCGTGTCTGGGGCCTACGAGGGGTTTTCAGAGTCCAGGCATCCTCCTCGGTGAAACCCCGGTGCGTTCAGCGTGGGATGCACGTTGCAAGGTGCTGGTCCCTGATAGCCTACTGCTGTTAATGGGGTACAGGAACGGGACAACCCAGAAGGGAAAACAGCACAGTATTTCCAGCAGGGGACTGGGATGATCCTAATTGCAGAGGCATTTTTCACCGACCCTTTCGACAAGATGATGTTTGGCTGACAAGGGTGGGGTGTGGCCCGGGGTCCCTGGTAGCATCCTGCCCCATCCAGGACCTGGTACTTGCTCTAATACCAGCCTATGAGCTTGGCTCAGCTGCTTTCCACCTCAGGGCTTTGTTGGTTTAAAATACCAGTTTTCTGGAGCATGAATTCCCTCGTATGAGGCAGGGCTATGGAGTTGAATGCAATTCAGTCAGGATCTCCGGGTGCTTTTGTCATATAAATAATATCTGTTGGGGCACAGTCACTCAGTCTGCTACAAGAAGAGATTCTGAATTAGGCTGGGAACGGCTCCTTGGTCCCTTTATGGGAGAAGATAAGTGTTTTATAATCTATGTGTAAAGGTATCAGACTTCGGCGGGACAGAAATATGCTGTAAATAGCATAGAAATTACCAGGAAGCTAGACATAGGCAGGCATTTCTCTCTGTTAGATGTCACTGACAAACGTGTGATTGACGTGAGAATTTGTATTTCTGTCATTCAAAAGATGCTTTATCTGGAAAAAGCATCCATCTAGATAGAGATGAATGGGTCTTTGTAGGACACTGCAGGTTTGACATGGGGGTCCATGAGACTGGGGACAGTTTTGAGGGTCTTTACTCTTTAGCAACTAGTTGTGAAGTCTCCATGAGGTGGCCACAACTGGAGCAGAAGCAGCTTTGGATTATAGTGGCCTGAAGGCACATAGGTGTATCACCAAGCTGCTGATTGAGCCTATTCTGGAAGGACCCTCGTTGCTTTAGAAGATGCATTATTCACTCTTGAAGGCCATGATGTTCCTGGTTTGTCAGCTGGGAAAACTCTAGTTTGGGGTCCCCACCTAATCAGCTGGGATGATGCTTTGTGGACTGTGAGGAAATATATATTCCTTGCAGGCTTCAAGGGGCTGCAAGTTTGGAGACAGGCAGCAGCTCTTGTGCATCCCTCAATGCTTCTCACTATTGTCCTGTGGGAGCTACTGCCGGCAGCTGTAGGACTTGGACAGAAAAACAGGGCTTTATCCTGGGTCCTGCTGCTTTGACGTGAATCTACAGAGCCCTCGGACACCTGAATGGGCATCAGAAAGCGTGGGGCAACGTTGCAACCTCCGATATAAGAAGCGGAAGGTGGTAACCAGCCTGAACTGATCACGCAGGGCAGATACTGGAAAAGGAGCTGCTGGCAGATTTTTCCATGAAAGACATTTTATTTTGTAATTCACTTTGCTGGTTCTGAAATTATATCATTCCTCTTAGTATTTAGGAAATGTTGCATGTCCTGTCTTTTTAGCTGGGTGAATACTCAAGGCTGGTATTTTAAAGGACAAATAGATGTAGTATGGACAGACCTGTACCTCTGGTTGGGTAATTTCAGATTAGGGAAAACTGCTGATCTTTTAACTGATACCAGTGCAATTTCAAAATTACCTCACAAAGCACATTTCTTCTTTGTACGTGGATATAATAAAAATTCCACTTAAATAAAATAGAGCCAACATAATATCTCTGCTAGGATCCCAGCAAACAACTTGAGTCTATTACCAACACCTAACTTAACATAATCATTTCAGCATACCATGCTAAAATAATTTTAGATAATTCTGTATATATGACTCTATTTTACCCAGCTGCTAGAACACTGCACAAATAACTTGGTTCGTCGCTCTGGTCTTTTCCAAATTCTGCAGGAACTTTCCTGAGTGTATCTGGGAGGATTATATAGGTTTATGTTACACAAGCTACTGCAACACTCTTTACTATAAGATAAATTTGTAATTCCTAATGCTGCAATGTCTGCCGGAGGATTATTGTGTGTTAATGTGATTGGACTGTATACTGGCTGGAACAATATAGAAATGATAGAAAAGCCTGATATTGTGAGTTACAAAATACGGAATTACTGGTACGAGTGAACTCCTGAAGAAATACCAAACTCTACAAGCGTTACTTAGAGCAAAGGTAAAACTGGAAGCACAAGGTTCATATCCAGATCAAGGTCCGGCTCAAATGCACCCCTGTACTGGGTATTTGTCCTTAGGAGTTTGGTTTGGCCGGGCAGAAGAGGCATTGTGGCCATTGGCTGGGTCTAGTTACCCAGAGAGGTGGTAGATGCCCCATCCCTGGAAACATTCAAGGTCAGGTTGGACGGGGCTCTGAGCAACCTGATCTAGTTGAAGATGTCCCTGCTCCTTGCAGGGGGGTTGGACTAGATGGCCTTCAGAGGTCCCTTCCAACCTAAACCATTCTATGATTCTGGCGGACGGACAAAGTTTGGGAGCTTCTGGGATACTCCCTTCCCATGATGGGACCTTTTGAGGTGCCAAGATATGGTCTGCAGCCACTTGAGTCAAAAGCAGGACTGCGGTTTGAAGAACAGCCCTCTGCACTGTGCCACACATTTTGCACGCAAAGGACAGCGGGTTGATCTTCGCCAGCCCTTCGCACGACGTGGCTCTGCTTTCAGCTTAGGGAACACGGGGCATCGATCTGAGCAGCTCTGCGAGACCTGGTGTCAATTCTCAGCCTTTTTTTTTTTTTTTCTTTTTTTCTTTTTCTTTTCCCCTGCGTTTGCAGACATTTCTCTGATTTTGCAAGCAGTGCTGATCTCTTAGCAGGAACCCGCTAAGGAGATTGCAGCAGTGACCACCGGTTCACCGTACAGGTCACCAGAACACTTCATAGAATCATAGAATCATTAAGGTTGGAAAAGACCTCTAAGATCATCGAGCCCAACCGTCAACCCAACACCACCATGCCCACTACACCATGTCCCACTGCTCTCTGTTGAGGGTGAGCGGTCGCCTTCCAGCCCGGGATCGTTTCGGAGAGCCGTGGTCGATGCCCTGAGCCAGATGAGCTGCTGGGACGTGGTCCATCTGTTCCAGGCGGGTGGCTAAGAGCAAAGCACCATCACCGGCATCCTCTGATGGGGTGCTGGGGCCAGGCTGGAGCATCACCATCCATCCACCCTCTGTGGATGTTTCGGGGAAGGTGCTGCGTCAGCGTGCCCTGTTATTCCCAATGCATGGGAAATTTGGAGGTTGCTCAGAAAATGCAGTCCAGCTGCGCAGGTAAGAAACAGGTCCTCCATCAGGACCCCAAATGAAGGCTACGCACACGTTTTCTGGGAAATCACAGGGAAAAAAAAACCCATCTCATTGTATTTTCGTGCAGCCACGCGGCGATGGCTCACACAGAAATACTTAGGTCACTTGGACTGGAGTCTTCAACTCGCAATGACTTTTAACAGGCAACATCTGACAGTACCAAAGCCCTTTGCAGCCCTGGGTGAAATTATGATAACAAGAGAAAAAAGCTATTACTGCCACCATGCTTTCATTATGCAAATGATATTAAGATAGGCTGTGCAGATCGCCTGTGGCTATGCTATAATCTCCATGCAGTGATTATAATGTGTCAAACTTAGTCATTTTGATTATGACATGTTAATTACATGCCATCCTCATGCAGACATGAATATTACTCGCAGTCAAACAAAACACAAATTGGGGGCATTGTTTTTTGTTGTTGTTGTTGTCTTGTCCTTTTTTTTTGTTTGTTTGTTTGAAATTCTGTTGATTAAATGGATTAAAAGATAAAGAGATACGTAACATTGTAAACTCATTAAACATTGGCCAAGTCGGCCCTGGATGTCTGGGTGGAGAAGGGGGCTTCTGTCACAAAACCAGTCTGCAGCGTTATTGGGTTTGTTTTTTTTTTTCTGTCCCAGCAGGGGCGGCGTTTTAAAAAATATATATTTTATAAACTGGAGAGCTGCGTGGGGTTGAAGAGCGTTTGATCTTTTAACTCTTTCTGGTGTTTATCAGAAGAGGGTGCAGACGGCCAGGGTGTCCCCATCTCCATCGTGGTGCAGTGCCCACGGGTCACCCTGCTGTGGATGTTTCGCCTCATCATCCCCATCCTCAGGTACCTTTATTTCAGAGGCTGTTGGTTTTTTTTTTTTAATCAAATAATGTTCCAAAGTTTTCTGAGGACAAGCCCTTTTTCCTGCTGCCCCACTCTCTCCTTAAGGCCGATCCTGCCTAATCCTCCTGGAAGAAGAGACGAATTTTTTTTTTTCTATGTTTTCCAGCAAAAACATGTTTTAAAATATTGCTATTTTGAATGTAGCTCACTGTAAAAAAAAAAAACAAACAAACAATTTCAGGGGAGATATTTCAATAAAATATTCCCCCATGATGAAATATGCCATTAAATATAGAAACAGATCAGATATCAGATCTTCCCACTGAGATTCCCCCGGATGAGATATCTAGGTAAGAGGCTGAATTACTGAGACACCTCAGTAAGTATGGGAGGGGAGGGGGAAAAAAAAAAAGACACCTCACGAGGGAGCAACACTTAACTAGACTTATAAATAGCTGGGGCTGCAACTTGCGTGATTAATTTGGGGGGAATAAGCCCTCACTGAAAGCGTTTTGCAAATTCATCAGATTTCCTTACTCCTTTAGCCCTCGCTAATGTTTAAAAATAAAATATTAGCATCAAAGCTAAGACTTTGTTTTAGGTAATTAAATGCTTTGAGTTACTGTTTCATTAACAGGGATCTCTCCTAACATTGTCTCCTCCGAGTTAAAAAAAAAGGAGAAGAAGAACAAAGAGATAATGGCAATCAAATAAAAATGTGCACGATAGACCATTTGCAGCTAAAATTTGCATGGCGCCAGGTGGGACAGGACTGAGATGAGGGAAGGAGCCAAAGAATATCCAAATATCAAGGGAGAAGCTTAAAATCTATGATAGTTCCACCCAAAAAGCAAACTCTGTCTGACTTCCTTGGAGGAAAGTCGTAGCAAAACTGTTCCTCCTGCTTCCACTTACACAGCAGGGTTGGAGGTACCAGCACCACCGGAGAGACCTGTCTCACTGGTGTGATGAGCACAGCAGGGCTGAGCTTGCTTTTGGGTGGACTTCGGGGCATCTGGGGTGCCGACTGACCTTTGCCATGATTGCTGATTTTTCAACTTCATACCACAGTCACCATTTTGGCAGCTCGTAGGCGAGTTGGCTGTTTGCTTTTAATGCGCAAAATAAATTTTAAATAAAATAAAAAGCATCCCCCTAAACATTGTGTTTTTACAGAGGGACATTTCAAGGCAAGTTTTACACAGGTTCAGCCCAGAGGGAAATTAAACTCTACATGTAAATGGAGATTACACACAAAGGAATCCATTACTTTCAATATTTCTCAGCAGGAGGGTTCAGAGTTATTTAAATAAGTTTAGATATTAAACCTAAAGTAGCCATTAAAGGAATGTGGATTTGTTTGCCTAGTTTTTATAGAAATCTTTTTTTTTTTTCCAGCTGACTGAAAAATCCATTGCTTGCATGATGGTGAATATTTTTAATGCATAAAAAAATCAAAGAACTTTCAATATAATACTTCCTTTGAATTTTTAAGCACCAAATTACAGAATACTTATTATAGCAAAATGTCTTCTTTAGGAGAGATTAAACTGCAAACATTTTCCTTACTTTTTTTCCCTTTTCCATCTATTCTTTAGAAGAGAGCTAATATAAACACTGACATTAAACCATATTGGCTATGTAAGGCACTTTGATTGTCATTGAGATTATTTTAAAAGTTATTTAGGTCCCCGTGTTACATCTTTGCAACTGCATGGAAAATGTTTCACCATGTTTCTCTTCGCAACATTTCTTTGGGGATTCATAAATATTGATTGTACCGTAAAAAATTGATGGAATCTTGAAACAGACTGCAGTCTTGGTAGCTGGGGAATTTACTCAATTTTTCTCAATAGCTGCAGTCTATAAAAAGAGGAGATTTTGCAAATTGTTTCTCACCTTGTCTTTTTAGTATTTAATAGCTCTCAATTCTGTAGCCTTCTGAACCATGCACCGGGTGCGTTTTCCATCAAAACTGTATCAGGCCTATTCAAAGGGAATTAAAAGGCAAGGTGTCACCAAGGGGTTAAACCGCCTTCCCGGCTGGCAAGCCTGACTTTCATTACTGGTGGCAGTGTAGAGCCATCCCGGTGCTTGTTGTGTTAAAACTTTTGTTAAAAAAAAAAAATGTCCTTAATGTTAATGGGTGTATGCAGAGACAGGGGAAAAAAAAACCCAGGTAGTTCTCTCGCTTGGTTTAAAAAAAAAAGAAAAAAAAAAAAAAGGCATTTCCCTGGATGCCAAGGAATCCCTCAGCATCTTAGTGTTAAGCACAGGATATTCGCTTTTTGTCATTGAAAAGCTTTAACTCCCTTCACCCGGGATCAGCCACAAAGGAGACGTCCTTGGCAAAGCCCCGGGATGGAGCCTGCGGCCAAACCCCGACCTCCCTCATCGCATCCCACTGCACCAGGTCTGGGCTGTCCTTGCTGGAGCCCCTTTGGCTGACACTTGGGATATTTTGGTAAATGCTGGAATAGTTTGGTAAATGCTATAAAAAGGACCTGTTTATTTCCCTCTCAAGCCTCTGGTGAACTTTCTGTGCTCCCCTGCGACCCACAGGCAGAGCCAAGCTTGGAGGCAGCGGCAACCTCTCATCGTTTCGATCCTGGCTGTGCTTGGGTGGCCATGGGGGATGATTCCCTCTTCCCCAGCTGTAAATACAGACTTTCCTTTGGATTATTAAGCTCTCCCAAGGAAAACACTGACGTACACCACCGGTGTACACCACCAGGCAGGTAGGGCTGTGCACAGGCAGCAGTATCTTTGCTTTGTTGCTAATTCAATTAATGAACATCCCATGAATAAACCGGAATAAAAGGGGTGGTGGATGATCTCTGTGATGCTGGTGGGCTTTGCTTTCATTCATTCAGGCTGGGTGCAGGCTGGGATGTTTTGTGAGGTGATGCCTGGGTGTGCTGTGGAGCCACGTTTTGCTGGAAAGCTGCTCTGAGGCTCTGCCCCAGGGTCAGTTTTTTGCAAAAGCACCAGCGAAAGGGCTCAATTGAAGATCCAGGAACCATCCTGCTCTGCTCTATCACTCCATTAGGTTAAACCTAAAATTAGTGTGAAGATCTGGAGAACAGATCACCCAAGCGGAGCAATAAACACTGGGCAGTAGGCAAGAATGGAGTGAAAATAACTGGGCCCTTGTGTTGGGAGAAATAATAACTTAGAAAAGTATTTTATATGCCGTCACCTCTGCCACGTGCACCCAGCACTGCGGCTTCATGTATTTAATTTGGGTCCCATGCATCAGCCAACAATAAGCAACTGTGCTGCTGTTGGGAAAAAACACTCTAGTTATTCAAGAAACGCATAAAAATCTCTTTTTAAGTAGGCATCGAGGTGTCCAGAAGAAAGGTCCACAAGATGTCCATCGGGGTCCATCCAGGTGTCCAGAAGAAAGGTCCACAAGATGTCGATCAGGGTCCATCCAGGTGTCCAGAAGAAAGGTCCACAAGATGTCGATCAGGGTCCATCCAGGTGTCCAGAAGAAAGGTCCACAAGATGTCGATCAGCGTCCATCCAGGTGTCCAGAAGAAAGGTCCACAAGATGTCCATCAGGGGTTCCATCCAGGTGTCCACAAGAAACGACCTCCTCAATGACTGATGGATTTTTCACGCGCCAGGTTTCTGCTTCCCTACCTGTTACATACTGCAATGTGCATCAGACTTTGAGACAGTGCAATAATACGAACGTTGCCCATCTGACAACGAATGCTTTTCCTGTTGGCTTTGAAACCCACTCACTGCAATTAGAAAGGCCTGAAGGATTTTCGATAACCTTAAGCCAGGACATGCTCTGTAAAGAAAGCAGCAGTGCTATAAAGGTTGCCGTTCCTCAGGGCCTTTGCTGCTGCTCTTGGAGTGCAACACCCATTAACATGAACATAAACATTAATGGCCATTCAGTACGCATACGAGCTACGGAAAAAGCCTGCATAAAAGTTGGGCACGCTGCAGTAATGGCTTGTGAGGCCTCTTTTATGTACTCAATACCTTAAGGTTTTATTCTTACAAATTGGAGTTGGAAACCCAACGGCTGGAACCAAGCAGCAGAGATGTGCTGCTGCTGGCTTCAGCGTGAGCAGGGTTGGCAATGGGACTGTAATTGTGGGGGTTAGGTTGGGCTTGTGGTGGACCATCATAGACGTGTGGCCAGTATATGCATACTTGTGCTAGGGCTTGCTGGCACACAACCGGACTGCACACAGTTAGGTCCTGTTCGTGGCTATCCTGTCCACAGGTCATCTCTCGTTGGGCTGGGACCCAATGCAAGGTCTCTTTGCAAAGCCATAGGTAGGAACGTCTTCACAAGAGCTTGTGCCATCACATCTGCTCATGTTACTGTGCTTTAAAAGGTCAAAAGCAGCTCAAAGTCTGAAATTTAAGGCCAGGAAGTTAACGTAATCAAGGAGTGAAGAAGTAATGTTAGTGAAGGAAGGTGGGACAAGAGGGAGAGGGTGTTGCTGCAGGGCTGTGTAGCCCCCACGTTTCATCACAAAAAATGCAGAAGCAAGGTTTCCTCAGGGGCAAGTGAGCAAGGCAGGATACCTGCGCTGGGGAGCAGCCTTGGGTGGCTCTGGCAGTCGTGTTCAGCAAGAGGAGAGGGAAACACAGCCCTCAGACCTGCCAGGCCAGCCACGAGGCATGGGGCAAATGAGCCAGCCCTGCCAGCCGAGACCACCTCACCACCAAGTGCAATCGCAGTGCCACCACCTTGTGCTTTGGAGACTATGCTTTTTAAATGAAGATGTTCCTTCATCCTTGAGTCTTGGGTTTGGCTGTGGCAGAGGCATCAGTGGTGGAGAGGCGCAGTCCCAAGTGCCAGCTAGCCAGCAGGTTCTGGTTGCCCAGGCAGACAGAGGGTAGCCCATTGATGGGCTGGCAACCGTCTGCTGTGTGTTGAGGGACCAGAGCCTGAAACTGGGGGGGTGTCCACGAACAAACACATCAGAGAATATCCAAGAGCGGTGCATTAGCACCAGTGCCTCCTTGGCTCCAAACCTGACAGCACCCAACTTTTCAGGAGCAGGTGCTTTACCAGCAAAGAGCAGCTGCAATGACCAGACCAAATCCTGCCCAAAAGACATTCACATCTGGTAAGAAACAGAGAAGATGATACCCCAAAAAGATGCAGAGCGGGGACACACAAGGTATCAGAGAACTGGGAACTGGTCACGTACAGTTACCTTAAAGAACCAACACAAACTCTAGGAGAAATTGCTGAAACATTATATTATTGTTGTAACTCCTGTTTTTCCTGCAGAAATATTTGTCTCCTGCACTGTCGGGGTGGGGGCTTGAGCATGGGCATCCCTAAACCTTCCAGCTCCTTAGCCTGCACGTGAGTATGAGCCATCATGTCTTTCTTGGGGGATGGCATCTGTGAACGATAAACATTTTTGCTGCACACCTTTCCGGTCATTGAATCAAGGCTGGGACCGATGGTTTGAAAGGCTGCGGGTGATAACACCCAAGGTCACTTTTGCACAGATCCAGCCCTGGTTTCCAGACGTTCCTTTCATTGCCACCAAATCAGGATAACCTGATGGCATAATTTACCAAAACTTCCTTGGGTTTGAATTTGGGTGATTCTAAATTCCTTACTCAGTTACTGTAGTGCAAAGGGTTTTTTTTTTTTATTTCCTTCAAGACCCAGATCTCTGTTTAGGGACTGAAATGCATCCTTATTTATTTTTTTTTCCTAGAGACAGCAGAAATGTGTTCCTCAAAAAATACTTGGCTTTGCTTTGTCCGATCTGCCAGTCACTGCTGATGTTACGTGATTTTGTAAGCTTTCCTTAGGCTGCTTTACCCAAGTAAAACAGCTCAAATTTTTGTATATTTTCTGTCGAGACCCAGACTGAGTTTTCCATCACTTAGTCTCCTCTTGCTGCACTTCCTTGAAAGAGAAATGGAGAAGATCAAAGAAAGCTCATCTTTTGCAGTGAGACAGGTTAGGGCAGATGTGGTTTGGGCTCGGGGAGATGGCAGCCACGGGGCTGAGCTCAGTGAAAAATTCATTTTCTTGGCCATTGCAGAACTTCATCCAGATAGTCTTAGATGGTGGTGAAGTTTCACAGATTGTCTAAGGAACTGTATGTAGGCTGATATAGAAAAGCATGAAGGGTAAGAAATATTTGGCTGCTATTTAGCCGGAATTTCTGTGGATTTAAAATTATTCCGAAGGTCTAGGTTTTCTGGATTTTTTTGGCATTGCTCTATGGAAAACCAAGCCCTCAATTCCCAAACTTTGGCATGAAAAAGTTGTACTGCCAAATGGTGGGAATCACAGGAGCAATGCTGTTATCGCGTCAGCTCGCCTGAATGTAGCAGATGGAGAGATGGGAAAGACTGTGAATATGGGGATTAGAGGAGAAAGCGATTCATTGCAGCTCCTATAGGAATCCCCCTCAAATATAGCTTAAACAATTTGATCCTGGGGAATGGGACCATTCCAGCAACTCGTGGAGGCACAAATGCAACATGAATCGTGAAGAGCAAAGTGCAGGTGTGATGGTCCCCAGAGCAGAACCCAAACTCGGTGCTCCAGCCTTCCCATCCAGACACCAGTTTCCTCCTAACCTCTGGTCAAAGCTCTGGTCTTTGCTTCCTTCTCTCCCCTCTCTTCTGTTGGGATTGAAGCAGAGATGGTTTTTTTGCACGGCACAGCACTGTGCTTTGATCTCTTGGTGATAGGCACATGGATGGTCTCTCCCTCTATTGGATCCCCCCTTCCCAAGCTCGGTGATGAGGACGATCCTCAACATTTAATATTATGCTAATCCCTGCCTCACTTGGAACCTGGCCAATTCATTTTCATGCTACACTGCTCATTTCCAGCTTCTAACATAGTTTTAAAGTTGCATTAAATAAAGAATGGATGTAAAAATCGAATTAATTACTGGACACTCCATGCTACTTAATTTTAAGGCTCCCATTCCACCACTATTTCTTGTAAGCACAACAAGCTGCAGAGTGCCGGGATGGCCGTATTGCTCTTAAATATGTTGATTAGAGACAAATATAAAATGGGGATAAGTGTTGGAGCATTGATTTGCAATATTATTTGGAACTGTTATTTGCAGTTTGCTTCCCTAAGTTACATAAAGCATCTACTACCTTAGGTAGCACCCAGAAACTGAGTCCCTCCATTTGTTACCCCAGGGAGGGGACCCCCAATTGCTCTACAAGCTGGATTTGCCAGCGCAGCAGAGTCTGTACCGCTGCTCCGGCCCATCCGCCTCATTTCGTGGCCCATCCGCCTCATTTCGTGGCCCATCCAACGATCAGAAGGAAAGACCCATGTTAACAGAGTGAAACGATTTATGTGATGCTCTTCATCTACAAGCTTTCAGGCAGACCTTGAGAAATCCTTTTCTTTGGGGGAGATAGTTCAAAGCATGGAAGAAGACGTGCTGGAGAGATGCACTTCTACGTATGCTTGGTAAGAGGCAAGACAAAAACATCTTGGGTGACAGGTGATGGGATTCAAAACACACTTTATGATAAACTTAGGGCTTTCTCTGATTGCTAAATTGGGGTGAACTGTAACATTCAAGCTCCGTTAGATAGAAAGGTGCTCTGATCTTCTATTTTTTTTTCAAGAACTTGTGGCATTTAAGATTTTCTTTTTCTTTGTCATGTGTTTAATCACTACAAAATTCCAGTATTGTATTTTTATAGATTTTTTTTATTACAGATATATTTATTATAGATATATTTTATTATAGTTGGAATTTGCCAAAAGGGTGGATTTGTTTTGCTTTATGTATAATTTTCAAAGACGGATATATCTTTTTGGTGGGAAAAGTGTCACAGATAACATTGCTTGCCAAGTCATAGTCTTTTTCTTCCATTCAGCTCAGATCTGTAGCTAAAATCTGCCAGACATCAACGGGGAGAGCCTCTTCTCTCCTCTTTGTTCCTCTCTTCTCTCCTTAGAAAACACCTCCCTTTTTGCATTTTCTATTTGACTTAATTTAATCCTTGCACTCCTATACGCGATTTTAAAAATTTTTTTAAAATATTGCTGGTTTTGTGCCACTGCTGGGTGCTGAGGGCCTTTTTGCAGATGCTGCTGCCTGTAGAGGACAGCTGCAAAAGGCCCATCCTTCTGCACATGGATATTTTTCCATTTCCTTGGGCTTTTTCCACTTTACCGGGGTGCAGAGGGACTGATCCTGCACCCGTACCCTCCTGTGAATAAGAAGGAGTGGGGTAATCCCAATACATCCTCTCTTACAAACACCAAGCAGGGGGAGGATGCTTCAGTATTTCAAAAGAATCTGAGAGCAGAGCGGTCAACCGGGGCCTTTAAAACTAATGCAAGTTTATTTTTAGTATGATATTATTATCTTATTGTTTTTTAAAATGTATTATTTATTTTATTATCCTTGCAAGAAGGGGAAGGATGGAGACTTTAAATTCTGATGCTAAAAACGGACGAAGCAATGGCCCAGAAGGGGTTACACCTGCACAGCCATTCTTCACGCTGCAACTTCTTCCAGGACCCACACAAAAACTTATTAAGCGGCTGCCTGTCACCTCTCCTTAATAAATAAGAATCTCTTTTCAGCCTCTTTGTCTCCTTCACCTCTGGGGCCGGCGTCCTGTAAACACACTGCCAATTAAACCTCACGTCTAGCAAGGCCACAACTAATGAAAAGCAATAGAGAATTCACTGCCTTTTAATGAGGAAAACATTGCTTTTTACAGGGAACAATTTATTGGGCCAATTCCCCCCGTCCATCACCCTGGGGAACTGCTGCCTTTTTTACCCCCCGTTTGTTACTTTGTCAAGCGCGTGTAAAATTGCACGCTGAACACAGAGGTGAAGGCTCTGACTCAATTTATGGTGTGACATCTCTGATCTTGCTCCCTGGATCAGTAAGCGATCCTGGCAATGATATGCATGGAAATTAATTACTGTGCCCGCCAGCGATACAGCAGGCCCCTGCCGTTGATAATAGATCAGTTTGTAGGAGTTTGTTAGAGGGGCGGTCGTGTCTGCTTCTGTTTGCTCACATGCAGACAATGTCAGTTAAGTGCAAAGCACCAACATCATCGCGATGCGCAGCTGCGGGAGGGGAGAGGGCTCTTGCAGGAGAGCGCAAGAGCTGCTGGAGTACCCTTGGAAAAGACAAAACAGAAAAATGAGAGGAATGCAGGGATTTTTCATTTATTTTTCTTAAGAGCGAAAAGGCAGTGTTACACTGTAAGGGGAGCATAATAACTTTTACCAAGCCGAGACGATTAAAGTGTTATATATTTAAATGAAAAATGGGTGGAGAGGTCAAATTGCAAATAAAAGAAGTTTGGGAATAAATTCTGGATAAATACCTCCAGGATCATATCATCCGTGGGTATAATATGGGTTAGTTTTACAGCCCTTTTTTCCTAGACTTTGCGGTTTAAAATGCATTCCTAAGCTCTTGGCTGTGGTATTTTGTCTGCTCCTCCTGAGCAGCGTGGGTTTTTTTGCTGGTGGATGCAGCAGGTTTTACTTGGCTTAACTCACCCGTGGTTCAGGACACGAAGGGACACTCGGCACATCTGGGGGATGGCCAAGACGTGTCAACATGCTAAGCTATTTTTGGGGAAATGGGGGAATTGCCCCAGAGCCCCCTCGCTGAGCCGTTGGGCAGCGTGGTCCATGAGCACCCTTGCATCCCTTCCCAGGTCACCCCTCCAAGTAGGGAGCGGTGAAACCAGCCCCTTGTATGAGATGGGTGGAGGGGCACAGCTCCCCAGCCCTGTCCTACCACACCTCTGCTGCCCCTGGCACTGCCATCTTCTGCACCTCGGTTTTTTAGCTGTGGAAAAAGGGTACCGGCCACTTTCCTGCACTTTGGAAGAAGCATGAGGAGACCCAGAGGGTTAACAGGACGCCAGGGAAGCCAACCCTGCCAAGCACTGTCATCGGATGCCTTCATAAAATCCTGCTGGCAAGGTATTTTTGTTTGATATTTGACTTGGTTTTATCACATTATTTCTTACTCCTTTGGCAATACCTTTTTCTGCTTGGTCCTCAGACTGTTTACATACTCGTGGAATTAATTTGAAATCACGCTCAGCTCGGGTATCCCCTTCGCCAACCCCCTGCTTGTCTCATCCGTGGTGCTGCAGTTTGGGCACAGCTTTGCCAGCCTGTTTGAATTTTTTTCGTATTTCCTTTCATATTTTCATATTTCCTTTCATATCCCCTTCAGACTCTTGAAAATATTGGGATTTCCTTTATTTCTCACCACTTCCATCGTGGATTTGTACACTTTTAGGCCCCAAAGGCCTCTGTGTTGGCTTTTGGGACCAGACAAATAAGATGCCCCGGGGTCCCCCAAGCTCAAACCCCAGCTCTGGGGTACCAAGGCAAATAGGGGTGATGCCACACTTGGTCCAAACGTGGCAGGATTTCTCCCAAAAGTAAATATTCCCAAAAGAACGGGGGACCCCAGCTCCAACCTGTGATTTCAGGGTCCCTACTGGCCACCCAGCCTCTATCCTAGTCATAGTAATTTATTATTTTTTATTGAATACTTCCTATGGCCACTCTGTTTTTCAGTTCACCCTCTTTGAAACAGCCATAGCACTCTTTCATGGCAAGACAGGCACTTTAAAACTGTGTTTATAAAAAAAAAAAAAGGGAAACCATCAGAAATGGGTAATAATGAATATCTTGGAAAACGAGACAGATGGAGAGGAAACAGGGATACCCTTTAGCTGGCTTTCGATGCCTTGAGCGATGGCAGCGCTTGTTGCTTCCCTATCCCCACGGCTCTTGTGCTGTGACCCTCCACCCGCTGCCGCTTTGCATTTGGTAGGGGAACATTTCAGAAAATAGTGGGTGAATTAAAAGAATAAATCGCACTTTTGGATTTACCTGAGTATCTTTTTTGACCCAGTTTGCATATGCATCTAAGAGCAGAACTTGGTTCTTCCTATTTACCCCCTGCTAGTGAAATCTAGAAACTGCCTGAAATATATAAAAAGCCCAAGATTATTTCAAAGCTTTGGAAAAAAAAAAAAAAAGGGGGAGGGAGAGCTGTGGAAGATCATTTCTTTCCTAATGCGACTGTTAGATTTGGCTGCTTTAGCAATTAAACTTTTCCTTTATTTTTTACCCCTACAGACCCCTGGTTAGAATAGGATCCTGAAGTTGAGTCCGCCAGAGCATTGGGCTTACATGATTCAATTAACCTTTAAGGTAGCTCTGGAAGTTGGTACTCTAGGAGATCCTTTTGTTAATTGGCAGCCTGACACAGACAATTAAGTTTGATCAGATGAAGAGGGCATCAGGGACATCATTAGCATACTGTACTGAAGACTACGTGGTGTGTAAAAGTTGTTTAATTTCTGCCAAGGAAGAAAGCGGGGGGCTGGGGGAGCCCTCCTTGCACATACAGCGTTTTGCTTATTAAATATTTCATTTCCCTTGCCATAAGCCGTGAATGTTCCCATTTTTTACCCCTCCTTTTTGGTTTCTTCCCACTGCAGTGAAATCCACTGAATGATCATTCCTCTCTTATTAAAACTTCTGCATTTCACTTGAGGTATTGCATTAAAATAAAAACAAACAACCAAAAGACTGACAAAACAGAGAGACCAGCGAGAGATTTGCTTCAGAGACAGTCACAAAGGTGGACGGAGTACGAGCAGGGCATGGCTCAGCGGTTAAAGCCAGAGCTGGGCTGGGTGAGCTCTCCATACGTCCTTCGATCAGCAGGGAGCTACACAAAAATATACCTGTGGCTCTGACACGCAGCAGGTCTTATAATGGAGGCGGCCGTATGGCTCTGGGTTGCAGGGAGAGATACTGGGGTGAGGCTGGGATGTCCCGCGTGGCCGTGCACGTCTTTGCAGAGGCAGGAAGAGCAGATGTAGGAGGTGTTGGATTGATTGAGCCCACCAAGGGGATGCTTCCCCTGCGCTGGTGTTGTGAGCTTGGGTTTGTGTTTGAGAGAGGTGGTTTCTTTGAGTTTCTCTTGCCTGGTAGTAACAACAGTCACACTGTTGAGGCTTTGGAAATGTACTTTTTTTTAGCAGGCACCACCGCAGGGCGGAACAGGAGTGAGCCAACTTATAGCCGTCTGCAAGGTTTACTTGCCACCACCCTTTTAGTGAATAGGAGACATCCTGGATTCAAATCCTCTTGTTATCCTCCAACTTTCCATACCTAATGCAAAGAGCAGCCTGCCTGAGACTGTCTGCTCAGCTGCCTGCCAAAGACAAACATCTGCCCAGGCCTGAGCAGATGTGGTGAGGATCTTCTCGTTGTTGGGATGGATTGCCACAACTCCTCTCCCCACCGAGGTTTGCAGCCATGGTATCCAGGTGGGTTCAATACATTGTCACAAGCAGAAGCAACTTTAGCAGCTAAACTCGATGCATGAGTGGACATGAGCCCTGCCCCATCGCTCATGGCTTTTGGAGAGCCTCATGGGACTGTTGTCCCTCCCCAGCTCTCCTCTGTCCACCCTAGATGCTCCAGTTGGTTGCTGAGCCAAACCAACACAGAACTACAGGGCAACAGGTGAAACCAAACCACATTTGCTCAAAGACGGAACATTTCTCCCACCTCTGCCCACTTTTGCAGGTAATATCTTAGGGAGAATTAGCTGCAAGCGAGACTCATGCAGAAAGACATTTCCAATAGATAGAGAACCCCTTTCTCCCACCTACTGCTGTGCTGGTTTTTTTTGCTCACTCGTCTTCCTCCAGCCCTTTTTCTGGGAGCAAGAGAGAAGGCACCTGGAAAGGAAACAAGGCGCTGGTGAAGCCTGGTAGGTACACGGTATCAGGATTTTCCATCCTCGTATCGCATAGACAGGCTCTCCTTTAGCTTTCTCATTAGCCTTGCATAGTTGCTTCAGCAATTATGATATATATTGCATAATTCGTATAGCATTAGCCTTGCTACATAAGTCATTAATGTGCTAAGTTAGTGATAGCAGCAAATGTGGACTCTTGTGCTATGTGATGCTAATAATATCTATGAGATTTTAGTCCTAATCCAGCGAGACGTTTTTAGCCCTCTACTGCCATAGCGTCGTGTAATGGAAAATTAATGGGAAGTTGCAAGTGCGGAATGAGCATGTTTTGCTGTCTTGCTGGCTCGCCGTGCTGCTTCTAAGGGTGTAGAACAAGAACAAAAGAGCACAGACTAAAGATTAATCCAGACCACTATCCAACAGTGACCAACACTCAATGCCTTGGGGAGGATATAGGAACAGGGTGAGCATGCAGAGATTCCTCCCCAGGATACCGTCCCAGCCCCCAAAACCCTTTGGCTCTGGGACCTCCTTTGCTACAGGTCCAGCCTTCGTATTCATTAGGTCTCGATGTATTTTTCTTCTGTAAATTTTTCTGGGCTTTTTTGAACTCACATGAACTTCTATTTCAATGCCTCAGCTGGTAAATAATAGAAACAGGTAGTAAGTGTCCATAACTCTCCCATGGCAACTTGTAGGTGGCTTCAAGCTAGTGATAAGTGTTAAGTAAACGGGAATGCTGAGGTTTTTAGGTGTATTCATAAATCCGTGCCAATAAATCCCATTGTTGTTAGGCACTTGGTGAAAGACTTCAGGGCAACACTGAGCTTGGGAAGACTGAGTTGCTCTCTGTAGGTCTGTCTCTATCAAGGAGGGATGGAGATGGGGCAACTACACTCCAAAGCGAGCTGTCTCCTATAAGCACCTCCTTTTAGGTGGGATGAATCCAGACAAGTATGTTTCCGATATGGGGATCAAGTCAGTCATGTGCAGAGGGGCTCAGTCTGCCCATGCTTCCTCCCTGGCAGTCGGGGATTCCCATTTACACCATGTGATTTTTTCCACCTCCTCTTCCTATGGGGACCTCCCTGCAAAATGGGAAATCCAAGATTTTTGGTGTACCAAACTCTAAGCAGGGAAGCAAGCAAAGGTGAAGGGCTCCTCGGTCTGACATGGTCCTTGTGCAAGGACCAAGGTTCAGGGAGAACCAGGTGAATGGCAAAACTTTCAGCCCCTCACCCCAGGCATCCCTCATCTCAATCATAGAATCATTAAGGTTGGAAAAGACCTCTAAGATCATCGAGTCCAACCGTCAACCCAACACCACCATGCCCACTACACCATGTCCCTAAGCGCCTCATCTACACGTCTTTTAAATACTTCCAGGGATGGTGACTCCACCACTTCCCTGGGCAGCCTGTTCCAAGGCCTGACCACTCTTTCAGTAAAGAAATTTTTCCTAATGTCCAGTCTAAACCTCCCTTGGCTCAACTTGAAGCCATTTCCTCTCGTCCAATGTTGCAGAGGTCTGCTTAGTTTTTCCGTGAAATGGTAGGAAACCTGGGATAGCACGGAGAAAGCAGCACAATTCTTTCAAAATCTGTGTAGCTTTGGGGGGAAAGACAATTTCATAAGATCGCTGAGCATTCATTTGGATGTCATGGAAATGCTGAGAACCAGACTTTACCAATAAGCGGTGGTGAAAATTTTGTAAAGCAGAAATCCGTGACTCTGCAGCTCTTTACAGAGAGAGCAGGGAGAGGCAAGGAGGGGGACAGAAAAGGCTGTGAATCGTGAGTTTTTACCAATGGACATGAGTCTTCAGCTCACTGACAGCAGTGGGAGGGTATGTCAGAATATGAAATAGTGGAAAAAACATTTCTGCCAAGAGATGGAAACCATGCCCAATTCCTCTCCAGAAGTCACCCGTGGAGTGGGATTTTGCTGCTGTCCTGCGTGCGTCACGGGCAAGCAAACTCAGAGACAAACAGATGTTTTCAGGCTCCGTCTCTCAAATTAGGAGAGGGAGAAAAGGGCAAAATGGGATTTGTAAAGGCAAAAAAGTGCATCGAAAGCAAATCACTGCACTAGTGGGCTATGCTGACCGTCGGGTATCACTTGTGCAAGCCCGCGAGCACTTGTGCATGCCCCTCGCACCAGGACTGAGGTTGGCCTGATTCTGCATAGCTGCAGCAAAGGATGTTTTTGAACCATAAAGGACTAATACTTGAGATGTATTGGCTGTACAGTTTCATTAAGATGACATAACATCTTGGATAGATTATAATTTTATAATACCTTTGCACGCCACTGCTATTACTACTATGCTGTTTTATGACGATGTTAATATACAGATGTTGCTTTAATCTGTTTTTTAATTTACTTTGTATATCCCCTACGTACATTTTGTCGTAAGGTAGTTTATTTTGTAGCAGCTCATTTATTTTAAAAGTTGGAGGGTTTTTTATATCACTGCTAGCATGCTAATGACATTTATACATGTGTTCCCTTTAATCTCTCCCCTAGTTGCCTGGTACAGAGCACAGATATTATCATTTCTCTGATTTTTCTAAGCGCTGAAAACTGTTTTATTAGGGGTTTTATTTTAAGGTTTCATTTTTTATTTTGAGGTTTACTAAGTACAGCTCTGCAGTATCTTATTTTGGTGTGGTATGCCTTCCTTGTGTTTTCACTGATACTTTCATTATGTGATAAGCGCTATTACTGTAGAAGGGTTTGGTCGTGTTACCCTCCATCTGAGCATTTGATGCTCCCTAGGAAGCTCTTGGGAAAAAGGTTTTTTAGGTGGCCATGCACTCCCTCAAGTTAGGGGCAAGGCAAAGCGCAGAGCAGACTGAACAGGTATCGAACCTCTTAGCAGTCACATCTGAGTCAGGACCTGGATTTAAAAAAATTCACATTCCTCTAAAAAGCCAAAGCTAAGCCCAAAGTCTAGGATGTTCCCATGTTTGGATATAGATGCTATAAGCAGTGAATTGTCCCAGCTAGGTTCAGGTTGAGCAGGACTTTGTATTTGGGGTTGTACCAATAGAGAAAGCAGGTCAAATTGGGAAATAAGGATCCAACGACTGGAGGCTGGCAGAAAAAGAGGGGAAGGCACGATCTGGATTTCTGGACCCAGCTGAACAGCACCGCTAGCATGGAGGTGTGTGTTTAGTTGCAACAGTGACGTGAAGTCCCATTTCGGAAGGGGCTTTGTGCGGTGCAAAGAGATGTTAAGGAGGGGATGAAGTTGTTCGGGGGAGGAGGAAGAGGGAGCAGCATCATTCTGAGCAGCTTCCCATGCTGGACTTCTCAAATTATGTCTAATTAAGTCCGCTGCCCAGAATGTCATCAAATTAGCAAGTGAACAAATTGCATTGACTTTGGTGGGATGACTCCCTCGCTTCATCCTGCCCCACAGTGTGACTGCTCTGTCTACGGCTCTGCCTCGGTGAACTCCTGGTGAAACCCCTCCCAAAACAAGGCAAAATTAGCATCCACCCCTCTCTGCAGGCTTCGACTCCACCACCCTGCTGTAATATCCTGCCAGAGCTCTCCAGCCTCCTCGGGGAGACCTCCCCGCTTCCCCTAAAAAAACGTACATCGGGAGAGGCCTGAATATTTTTCCCATAACTTGGTGGGACGGAGCTTGAGAAATGCTGCCGTAGATGGTTTCATGTTGCCAAAATGTATTTGCTATTTGATGATGTGGGCTTCGGAAGGCCTGCTGTTCCCAATTGTCCATTGCATATTAAGGATGGTTATAGCCAAGAAGACTTTTCTATTTATTTGCTCCCTTTTCACTGTGACTTTATTATGCATGAGCAGCTTGACTGTGATACTTCTTTTGTTTTACATTTTGCATTCATTAAAAACCAGTCATCTGCATATTTTGTGAACCCTCAGGGGTCTCTTCTCCCCTTGATGCATGCATGCCAGTCCCATTAGCATGGATGGGAATTAGGAGCTCATACTGAAGGAAAAACACAGGCACCCCTCCCCCTGTTTCTCTCCGTATCACTCAACTAGGATATTAAAAAAAAAAAAAAAAAAAAAATCATTACAGAGGATATTCACTTTAGGTTTAAAAAAAAAAATTAAAAAAAAAAAAGGAAGGAAGGAAACTTGACCATGTACCTTAGGAGATTCTTCTTAGAGCCCAGGGCTAGAGGCCACATAGTCAGAGGGTGTAAATCATTTTAGCATCACTGAGGTTCATGGCTGTATCTTTACCAGTAAGTAAAGTGGGCCAGACCTGCTCCCCAGCCCACCGAGCAAGAGGTGCGGTATGGCTTGTGTTCACACCAGTGTCCTCTTCCCTCTCCAGTCTTTTAAGATGAGAGTGAGGTCTGTACTCTGCTTTCTGGCCTTGTTTTGGTCACTAAAAGTCACCAAGAAGAGTTTGATCCCATTTCCGTCACCTCCAAAATGGCTGCAGGCTGCACCGTGGTCCTCAGCAACTTCTTGATGAAGCTGAGGATGTGGATGAAGAAGTCACAGCAGTTTCCTAAAAGCAATCATTGGGAGATCTTGCGGGGTCCTTGCTGACCACCCCAAGGCTGGTCCACACCAAGCCACTGAGCTGAGGGACCACAGCACCCAGTGATGCTCCTGTGGTGGATGGGGAGGGCTGGTCCTGCACCATTTGCAGAGGGCTGCCCTCCTCCCTCCCCTGCTCCTGCCGAGCAGGGTTCAGGCTGTGCATTTTTACTCCCTGCCAACAAAGAAGCCAATTTTTTTTTTTTTTCCTTTTTCCATTTCAGTTAAAACTACCGGTGCATGGTGGCCTCCGGTACAGGGATCCCCTGTTCTCTCTGCCTCATCTCTGAGGGTTAGAGCAATCGCGCTTCTCCACCCCGACAGAAGTTTTGTATAAAACCTCCCCTGCTCCTCTGTGTTTCAAGTTTGGCAGTTCCCCCCTTTCACAAGTGTGTGCACGGGAAGACGCACAGAGAGATATGAATTTATTTTCTGCATTGTTAAAGCTTCAACATTGCCCTCAAATCATCCTGACACAAAGGCAATGCAGCTCGGTTCACCAACCAGCACATTTTGCCCTGAGCAAAGACACTTTCCCATGCATGGAATGATCTCCCACTGTTTCCCATAAGAGCGCCAGGCTGGTTGGAGAAATCTAATCGAAAGCTTTCCAACACAACAACCCGCCTGAAACAACTTGAAATAAATGAGGGCTCGGGCTGCGGCCGGACAACGCTGGTTGGAGCCGCGTGCTAATCGCGGGATTAGGCAATAACCCTGTGTCGTTGTTGCTGCCTTGGCTGGAGCATCCCATCCTCCACCGAGCATCCGCCTTGTCTTAGCAGCGCGTTCTTTGCTACGAGGACCAGGTCTCTCTGCCAGCACGTTTGCATACTTGTCCGTGAGTCCGTACATCACGGATACCGGCAGGTTTAGGCACAACGGGTGCTTTAGCAAGTCAACCACGTAGATGGAACCTATCTTCTCTGGCTAATGGTGGGTGGAGGGGGAGGGATAAATGGATTTGGAGAATGAGGCATTCTGTGTAGCGTGGCTTCCTGGTTGTTGGGGCTCTGCTTGCGGTCTAGATGCTCTCCCTAAATTAAAGTACCAGCCCAAGTGTCAGAGTGGGCTTTTGACCAGAGAAGGCCGATTCCCGAGTGCTTCTCAACTCTGTATCTCTCTGCTTTCTTTCTGCTGCTTTGTGTCCTTAGCAGCATACCCACAAGCAAAGAAAATACTTAGCAGGGACCCAAAACAAAAGGGGATCATTTTCCAGGGTAAGAGATGTCACTCAGCACTTGCTTGGGACCTATCTCGTCATTCAGGCTGCTTGGAGACAGCCTACAGGTAATGGAACAAAATAACAACCTCCCAATTCATGTTTTACTCACTCCTTTGGCCCATTGACATTTTTTTACTGACAGTTTTATCAGCTGAAACCTGGAACAAACAAACATTTGCATAATAATGACAAGTTAGGAGGCCATAAGCTGTCCTTAGGTTAGCTCTGAAGCTTGGGGACTTCTTGGCATCCTTTGCTTAAGGTACAGAGAGTTGCTGCTTGCCTACTTTGCACGTCTCACCAGCGTGGGATTTATATTCGTACCTTGACCTATTGCAGCCCAGCTGGTTACTCTCAGCCTGTATCTCCTGGATAACTTTGCTAAAGCATCTCCCATTCAGTGTCTTGTCCAACATGTGCTTCACTCCGGTTCAGTTTCTGGTTATATCCCACAATAATTGCACCTCAGCTGTGAGTCACAACCACATTTCAGAATCAAGTCTGAAGAAAACTTGAATCCAGCACTACTGACTCACTCTTACTCCACTAAAATAAAACAAACGAAAACAAAAAGGATGGGAAATGGTTTTACTGGAGCAGCATCAGCTTCTCCATTTGTGAATCGGTTTGTTAAGAGAACAAGGCTCCATTTAGCTAAAAGGTGATAGCTAAATTGCATGACTGGCCTTCACGTCTACAGCCCTCTACGTACCAGCTTTGACTCAGCAGTCTGCAATAGTAAATCATTCATGGTCCCATAAGAAGGGCAAGCTAGTTCATAACAGGAGTTGGAAATGGGAAAAGGAGATGGGCAGAAGAACAGACTTTCCATTCCCAAAATAAAGCATCACGGTCCTCTTGAATATATGGAGAGCGCACGGAAAGCCGGAGGCGTTCCCTTTGTTAAATATTTACCATGCAAGTATTACTCCACAGAACATTTCTGGGACTTTATCTAAGCAGGACGGAGTAAGTGAAACATTCCGATGGGTCAATAGGACCATTTGCCAGAGTGGCTTGTTCTTAAATGGGAATCAAAAGCTGACCAGAGAGAGCTCTCTAATGTTTGACTACTAAAAGCATTGCTCGCAACGACGCAGCGCCGCGCTGGCTCCAAGAGACCAGCAAACAGCCTGTCTCACCGGCATGGCCAGGGCAGGATTTCCTCTTCATTACCGACAATACAAACTCCTGGACGTGAGCAGGGCATGGGAACGAGCTCCTGTTGGCTTGGTAGGAACCTGAGGGTGCAGAGGAAGGGATCAATGAGGACGTGCAAAGTGTTCCACCAAAATCACATTTACTACTCATAGGAATGATGTGTGTTTAGAATGGGTTTAACCCACCACAGGTCCTATCGTCCTCCCTGCAAACACCAGGGCTCAGGTCCAGCGTTACCCAGATGACATTTGAACCTTCTCCCCAGCACCCAAGACTTTGCTCATAGATAGAATTAAATTACAGATAACTCGGAGCCATCCAAGTATGCAAAGCTACCAGGAACAGACAGAAGATTGTCTTATGGATCCGTGTGAGGACACTGCAGAAAGTGCTACTCCGTAGATGCAAAACCAAAGTAAAGACATCGTTTTGTGAAATTAAAATAAAAAAGGGGGAAAAATGGTTATTTTAGGTTTCACTTTAAAATGAATGAGGTTTTCTTTTCTCCCCAGATGTTTTCAAGGAAATTTTTACTGGATTAACTGCAAGCTAAATTACTCCCATTATCTACTTAGGAGCAAGCAACTGTATTGCCCATGAAGTCGTTCAGGAGTAAAATAAAAGTTCTTATGGGCACAGCTTGGCATTGGGCAGCTATCAAGGCTGCTTCTGCATCTCCTTCTGGCTGGAGGCTCTTGGAGAGCTTTCTGGGCACGGGAGAAGGGTGTCTGTGGGGTGATTAGTGTCAATACTTGTTTAGGAGGTGCTGACTGAGATGCCACGCATACTTACTTTTCTCCAAGGTTATAGGACTTCTGGAAATTTGTCCAAAACCTTATTTAATTTTAATATGAGATTACACTGTTGCAGAACATTTACTGTTTAAAATGTTTGGGTTTCTCAGCATTTTTGCATTTCGGCTATATTCTTATCCCCGTATTTGGCCAGCCTCATTTTTTTCCCCCATAATCTTGGAAAAGAAATACTTTTTCAAACTTCCTATTGGGAAAAAAAATACTTGTGAGTGTTCTTTGTTAATCTCAGCCTGCATCCTACTGCCAAGCTTGCAGGGAAATGGGAGAAAGGCTATAAAGGGTATGGCTCCAGCAGACTGTCTGGAGGAAAGGGGGATGGTGGCTGATGCTGTGTCCCTGGAGAAGGACTGGAGAGGACTCTAAAGGAGGGATTTGTCACCTGTGGGTGCCAAGTGAGAGGTTTGTCCTTTGGGAAGGCATGTGTTGATGGGGCGTACAGTGGTAAAAGAGCCTTTGCTTCGGCCCTTCAGGCATGGGAGACAATTAGTCTGGATTATACAATGAAAACTGTGCTGCAGAATCACCCTAACCTTGGAGAAGGAATTTATCCCTGTGCAACAAACGGTCTTTTCCATGTCTTACAGGGCAAGACCCTACCTGTGGGTCAGGGCAGAAATGCCACCAGATCTTCAGGTGCCAGAACCTTCTCATGGGACCCTCCCAGCACCTCGGATGCTCTTCTTGACCCCAGGCAGGTCCGTATCAGCAGCAGAAGAATAGCCTTGGAGGAGGAGGTGCTGCCGTGGAGCTACGCTATGGAATTGGGCTGATTGGAGACTGTTCGGCAGAAAAGCGAGCATCTACGGTATTTCCTAGCTATGTTTTCTTGCTAGTGTATGTCAGAAGTCTCATGGGAATTGAAAATGTTTTGGGGATTCAGTTGTGATGCCATTTTTTTCTTTCTACCTCTTTTAAGACAAAACCAAATCTCCCATAGCATGGAAAATACTTGATTTTTGCTAGGGAAAAGACCATAACAAAGGATGGTATACAAAACATCCAAAACGGGATTAAAATCACTAAAGAAATTATGAAGAGTCCCACGAAGGAAAGCCAGCAGTTATGCTTTTTGCATCATGAGAGCTGGGTGAAGCAAAAATGTCCACCAGCGGAGGGAGGGCAAGTCTGCCAGATCCAGATGGGTGACGCTGATGTCTACCACAGACTTCTCCTGCACAGCTTCCCACCACAGCAGAGACCTATGGAAACTCACAGGTCAATGGGTTTGAGTCCACCTTTCGTCTTTAAAATATCAACGCATATTAAGGCTAATTCAATATATGCGATGCTTCCTCTGAACTCTCTCCCAGCTCCCCAAAATTTCCATTTTTCGTGCAACCTGAGCTAAATATGGTTGCTCTGTGCAAATTACCTCCCTTCCATGAGCTCATCTGTCTCCCCTTGAGTTCAGGCAGACTTTGAGCATCCAGTGTGATTTAAGGAAGCCAGGCGTGACAAATAAGGACAAGTCGGATTTTTTTTTTTTAAATTATAAAGTGGAAAACACATCGGCAGCTAATTCTGATTCACAAATACACTGGAGAAACTTGTAACCTAGGAACGCTTGGTAAGCGGGAAGAAGGGCTCAAAATTTGTCATGCCTGAGGAACCACTCAGCTCCTTTGCACTTCCAAAATTTACATCACGCTGGGCAGGTATGCGATACAGCCCAAGTTCAGGGAATCCAGCCCTTGCTGGGGAATTACTTTGATTTGAGTCACTTCAGACTTCTGAGTAGCATCCAAAAATTAAAAATGCTGTGAAACGTTTTTTGAGATCGCTCTCCATTCAGTGAATTTCAAAAACCAGCCCCTCATCTTCTGTCAAATATTGTTGGGTTTTATATCGTATATGAACAGCTCTCCAGCTGTGTAGGCTCCATATTGTTAGAAACAACATTTGATGAAAAATTTCTATTTTTATTTGTGATTTCTTGGGTTGCACTTACCCTGGTTCTTGAGCAGCAGGACTTCTGAAACATTTTTTCCCAAAACTTGCATTCCTAATGTTTCCCTTCTGTGTCTAATAATATAGTTAAGCTCATCTTGGGCCTTTCTTCCAGGAGAACAAGAAGATAATTTGGTGCCCTTCTTTATTTTTAACTGGCTATTTTTTTCCCCAGAAAATTTACAAGAACTTACTTAATATATTTGATATATTTGTGATTGTTAACCTTCTGTCATACTTGGTTGAAACTGTTTAACAGCTTCAGAAGTTATCATCAGCCTCATTTCCTTAAGCAACATCGTTAAAAATATTACTGTGAAAGGATGGCGTATTTTTTCTTTAACCTGATGGCAGGTAATGATTGGCAAAGGTATAGTCTAGTCTCTGCTCTTCTATATTTCTCCTGGCAATATATCCTTACTTTTGTTTTCTTTTTAGCCATTTGTATTCTGACCACCTTTCTCTTCACAACAGGCAACAGCAAATGCCGTACCAGGCAAGAGCAGAATCTGGTAGACCTTTTCATTCCGTCCTTGCAATGCCTTCCAGTTTGCTGCTATCTGCAAAATTAAGACTTTTACATTATTTTCCATAATCTAAGAGTGGCCATACTGCCTTAGACCAAGGGTCTGTCTCGCTGAGATTCCAGTCCCCAACCAGATGTAGTTCTGAGATACATCAGAAATATTTTTCTATTTGTTGGATTGGATCTATTAATGTTCTGTGATGTTTTTAGCCTGGATTCCTAAGGAAATGAGACTTTTGCAAATGAACCACTTATCCTGCTATAAAAGCTTTTGAATCTCTTGCTCACCTTCAGCCACTGGTTTCCTACAAGCTTTGTTAAAATATTTAAGTAGAGCTGAAAATGCTCCAAAGAACCTATGCAGAAGAGCAAAATTAGAAATATCCTAATCGCAGGAAGCGGGATTCCAGAAACAGGTTTCTAGGCTGCTTATGGCACAGCTTGTTTAACCAGTGTTGTACTGAAAAGTCAAATATTTTGCTAAACTCTCAGCTAATCTCTGCAATTACCTTCATCAACCCATCAAGCAGTCTCATCAAAGAGCAGAGGAGAGTTTTTTTTGAAGAATGTTTCTATAAAACCACATGTTGAACCACAGCAACTCCTCACTTGGCTGATTTTTCACTATCCAGATTCCTGGTTGTCCAAACATAAATATCCTATTTTCCACTAAATAAATGACAAATATGTACTTTCTAAATTTGCAGTGGAGGGTTGCAGAAAAGACTCTCACTTCTGAGAGCAATGCTGGTGGACCTGTAAAGGTGATGAAATGACAGAGGGCAGTGATTTCAGGGAAGCATATGCATAACTGGGGATGGGCTTCATCTCCATCCAGTTGGCAGCTCTTGCTGTTAGTAATAAAGGAAGATCAAAATGGGGGTACATGGACAGGTCGGGAGGAGGCCCCCACCAATTCTGGTATTCACTCTCATTTATCATATAGGATACAGCGATTTGGCCTTTGATACCAGTTTTTACTACTGGAGACACGACAAAAGAGGCTGAGAACAAGAGGAAGAGTGTGTCCAAGAGACACACGTGCCCTACAGTCTGACCAGCAGCAAAAGTCCCCACGCACAGAGGTGGGACACAATACCCATGCCCGTCGCTTGCCACCTACATCATACACCCTTTCCCCCCAAGCATCTACTTGGGGTGCAACTTGGATGGAGAAGAACGGGTTGAATGAGATCCTTACATTCAGAAGAAGCTCTTACAGAGGCGTAGATTATAGCTGGTGTATATTATTGACATGACAGGTTTGTTCAGCCTGGATTATTTGCCAGCCATAATTACACAGCACAGAGGCGACTTTAAACGCAGGACCCCTCGCTTGCTCTGCTGTAGCCTGGGTAGGCAGGAGGCATATTAGGAAATTGCTCAGATAATGTTAAAGAGGATGGATTTGTGACTATGGTGTTTTGACCCACCTGGTAGTCTGCCCTTGGAGCTCTACTTAACAGGTCTTCCCTGTGTCTTTTGAAGCAGTTAATTTTGTGGCCAAGTCCCTGAACTCTCTCTCCGTTCCTTTTTCACGTGTAGGGTTGTTTGCTTCTCTGCCATCCAGTCATCTTGCGAATGCTTTCAAGGACACCGTGGAAGATTTGTGCTAATAATGAAAAGCTTGAAGGGGGCAAGAGATTTTGCCCAGGAAAAAGAATGTCGATCGACGCTATTGTGTCTCTGTCCCATGGAGAAGAGAGAGCTAATAACAGAAAGGTTGGCTAATGGGCTGGCTTTAAGGGGTTGTGGCCGTGTGAATTAATGCATTATATTTGTCTGAACAAAATTCTCTGCTACCTTGTAGAGATTTTAGAATATTTGCTTCTCCTGTTTGTTTATTTTTAATTTACAAAGATATTTTTCCAGTCTTGCCATCTCCTTCTGTCACAGACCGACAACCAGGAAAAGAGAGCGGGATTTTCCTGCGCCGCTTCTTTGCTTAATATTGGGATATTTTCAGCAGTCAATGGGGAATATACTTCTAGGTTTGGGGGCTGAGGCTCTTTTTTTGTTTGTGTGTTTGTTTCTTTTTGCACCACAAACCGCACGAAGGGGCCGGGAGGATTGCGCATTACATAAGAGTGGCCCTCCACGCTTTAATGTGGGTCTGCGCCGTGCCATGCAGCGAACATAATGTGTCCTCCCAGGGACAATTTGCATAAAGGATAAATAAGAGAATCACAATGTGAAGTTTATTCATTTTTAAATCCTGCAGCGTTTGTGATTGAAGGCCCAAGCTCAGATGTTTTCCTGATGTGTACCATTAAGAGTCAGGGCTTTGCCTAATGTCTCTTCTGTTACTGCAGGGGGATGTAATGTGCAGTATTTCTCCACACTGGAGTATCATTTTCAGTGTATACCACTCAGCTAGGGAGTGAGGAACTGCAGGCTGCATTATCTTGTACCGGGCCCACTCTCCTTAATTTGCTGTATCCGAGCCAGCACATTAAATACAAAACATATTGATGTTCTCTGAGAACCCTTGAGGGTCTTTACCCTTCCTTGTCAAAGGAACTGCGCAATCCAGGAGGAAAGAAAAAAGGCATTTTGCCACGGTGAAAATAGTTGCGCTGCTGGCATGCCGCGGCTGACATAACGCTGCGCTTCCATTTACTTCACTTAGAGGGGAAAGTCATAACAAAAGCCGTTGTATCTCCTAACTGCAAATCAGGGTCAGTGGGGAGAGGTGATCTGAACCTCAACTCAGGTGATGTTCGTAGCAAAGGCATTGTACCATACACTAAAAGATTTGCTGAAGTCATAGAATCATAGAATCGTTTAGGTTGGAAATGTCCCTTAAGATCATCGAGTCCAACCGTTGACCCGACACTGCCAATTCCACCACTAAACCATGTCCATCCTGATGATCCCACAGTTGAAATCTGGTGGTGAAAGGGTCTGGTCCTGACCGGGCACCACAGGCAGGAACTGGTACAGGACATCCCAGCGATCCTCTGATATAGGTTAGTAGACTTGGGCCAATGTGGTGACCCACATTCAGATCTGATTTTGGTTGTCCTGGGTAAGCTTCCTTTTTAGGCCTGCTGCCCAAAAAATCAATGCAAGTCATTAGTGAGAACAAAAGCAAGAGTGTACATGTCCTGCCAGATCTGCTTGTGTCCCATCACCAGTAAGAGATGTAACAGAGGTAGCCCAACATCCCAATGCCCTGCGTCGGCTTGCAAGCTCCAGCACTGCATGTCTGCAGATGGTTGCCTTGCATTGTCCAAAGTGGTTTTTGTGGGTTTGGGGACCACGATTTTAGCGCAAAACTTTCAACGCATTAAATGTGAACACTTGAAACTATAACAACTACTTCTTTGTCACTGGTGAGTTTGGGCTTTCCTCCTCTTTAGATCTGAAATCTCTCTGGTTAGAGTCGAGTTGTGTCTTTTGAAGGTGATTAACACCAACTATCTCACTGGTACCAGAACTGATGAAATGTGGTGGTTTGTGGATTTGTGTCCTGTGATTGACAGTCTTTGGTGTCTAAGATGGAATGAACTCAGCTAAAAGGTTTTCTGTATTTGGAGGAATTTGTAAGGTCTCTCATGTTGGCGCTCTTGAGGTCCTCTAAGATATGAATTTCAGCCTTCCCATATTCAGAAGGTCTCTGCCCTCAGCCTGCTTGTGCTCATGTAATTTGTAAAGACGGGGCAATCTTGGAGATTTCTATCTTGTTATTAATTTTGGATGAAACAAAAAAATACAATAAAAATGTATCAGGGAAACACTCAGATGGAGATGCACACACACGGGTAGTGCGCAAACCCAAGGCAGCGTTTCTAAGCTTGATACGTTGATTTTTTTGTTTTTCCTACTGAAAGCTCACGTCTGGCTCATTAAGTTACACAATATTTGCCATGGGTAATGTTCATTCCAAACTATTTTATGCATCTCTAACCACAATCCTTCAGATCTTGTCTTTAATATTAGTAAGCCTTTGTGTAGCGAGAGGATATTAATTGCCTCCGCAGCCATCGGTTGTAGAGGTCTCTTGCACTGCATACATCGGCATTTCCCTTTCGCATGCTTTCAATATGGAGGGAAAGATTTTACATAAGTCAGAAAATATTTTGTAAAATACGGTTCAAGGAGTGCGGTGGAAACCTCTTAGGTGAGAAAGTGCTTAGGTGAGATTGCTGTCATTTACAAGCAGTAATAAGGAGCCACGTAGAAATTCTTGGTTTTGATTATTTGAAATAATTTTTGCAGTTGATCCAACATGGCCCATTCCTTTCTATGGATCAGGAAGACCCATTTTCCACCTTCACTGCCTGGTGAAAATGGCAGAGCCCTCTTGAAGCCAACTGATGTCATGAAGGAAGCCAGAAGAAGTAAGCAGGAAATAAATGCATACGGACAAGATACAGACTTCGCAGATTTGGGCTTTAGTGTTTTTTCTGTAGCCTTTCAAAAAGCAATTTTTTTGTCTAATGATCTTTGGTTTCACTGGACTTGGGTGATGCCTAACAGGCAGACTGACCGGTGGCTGGGCACTGCTGAGCTGCTTGGTGGATCTGCTCCTGTGCTATAGGTGAGCCCATGTTGGACAGCTGGTGGATCTGCCCCCACCAGGTCCCACATCCTCCCATCCCAGCTCTTTCCTACCCTGCATCACCTCTGATTCCTCCAACCGCTCCTCACCCCAGCCCTTGCACCACCCCATACCAGGCAGCAGTTCCCGGTCGTCACCAGGGCACCCCCAAAACGTCTCCACAGGTGACATGGGTTTGATCCGTGTTGGTGGTGTACAAGAACAGGACATCCGTGGGGAGACCTGCCCCATAACAGCAGTAACACCTCAGCTGTTTAATTCACACGTGGCCTGGGGCCCCTGGAGAGGTTCTTCCATGCTCAGTAATTATTCCAGTAGAGCAGCCAAATGCCACCTCCAGCTGACACCAGTTCCTTAGCTTATTGAGGTACTAATTTTGAATATTGATTAATGAGCATCCTGAAGAAGGTAACATACTGTTGTGAACTTCTTGTGTGGTGTGGCACAACATAACTTTCACTGACACCTCCAAAAAAACTATTTTTCTTAAAATTCCTTCTTTTGGTTTCCCTGTGAGCTCTGTGCGGCAGGTCATCTCCAGGCTGTGTGTCTGTACAGCACCTGGCACCATGGAGGGCTTGAGTCCAGGGCTTCCAAGCAATCCTGGAAGGGAATTGCAAGAAATAGTTTAAGGTCAGCATTGGTTTTCCTCCCTTGGAGATTAAATGCAACAGAAACTTATTATATGAACTGTCTCGGTCAGGGGAGATTTCTTGTTATTCATAGTAAAATTCATCTGTGGGAATTTCACAAGTTCTCTTGCAAGATGGGAAGTAGCAGCACTTTATGAACTCAGGCAATGAGATCCCTTATACAATGAGGACGCTGTTTTTGAATCTCTGGTGGCACTGAAATACAGGGATGATAACTTTTCTTCTCCATGCTCCCACAGATGCACTCCAGTTCCTCTCCCTGGTGCCAGGAGGACCTCAGGAACACCTCAGGAATGAGCAGGAGCGTGACGTTGGGACATCTGGCCGTCAAGGCAAGGGACACTATGTACACTCTTTACTGTGCTTTGCAAACCTCCCGTCACATTGAACCCCCACCCCAGGGTCACCTCACCCCACCGCCCCCTCCCAGAGCCACCAGCCCCGACACCTGCTCCAGGGGACAAGTCCCACACGATGCTCGCCTGGGGAAGCAAATGCAAAAAAGACCAGTGGGGAGTTCCAACGTAGGCTTAAAAATTGAGTGGACGATTCATCCATGTCTTCCCTGCAAAATACACCCCAAGCTCAGCCTCTGTCTCTGCTCTCTCCCTCCCCACACCCCCAGCAAAGCCCTAATGCTCACGGTTTAGTCCTATCGAGGGGAGTGCGCGTGTGTATTTTTTTTTTTCAGAGTGACTTGTTTGTGCTGTCATCAGCCGTTGTTTTGGTAAATGGTGAGTTAAACAGATATATCCAAGCGTAAAATCTAAAAAATGTTCCCTGTGGGCGCCTGGGGGGTGTTGTTTGAAATCAACTACATATCAATTGAGCGGCGGCGAGCGGATCCGATGATAAATTCCAGTCCACAGACGCCTTATAAATTACATTTTTTTGTTCACGATCTAGCCTCATCTCAGCTCCCCAGAGGCCCTTAGACTGAGAACTATGATTGTGTTGGAGAAACGTTTGCTCAGCTTGAGCGATGCCATTAGTGTTACATGTGCCAGGCCGCTCTCGCCAGCACCCCCCACTTCCATCCCTCCATCCCCCCAATCCCAATCCGATCCTCCCCCCCGCCTCTTCTTCCCTTCAACAAAATGCAATATGTGTCTGGTAATTTTTCTGTTCATTATCTCATTGTTTTCTGTAAGTACAAGGTTAGATTGAATTACTGCAGGCTCTATTGTCTATTTGTAATTCTCCTTCCATGCCGCGCTACTAATGAATGGGCAATTTAGTCAAATCTTTGTAACGGCTTCTTCTGTGCGTCAGCCACTTAATTACTCTGAGCTTTTCTCACTGCTGCTTTATTGCATGGAAACTCAGGCTGCTTCCAGGTCTTTGCTAGGGGATCTCCAGCTCCGAAAGGGAAAAAAAAAAAAATCATAACAATAACCAGCCCGGATCATCTTGATCCTCAGCACGCAGGACTTTCCCCTCCCATATGGTTTATTTGCTCTATTAGCGGTTTTGTTATTGTCGTGTGCACAGAGAAAACTGTCACCGTGTAAATTAGGCAAAGTACATCTAAGGTGAAGGCAGTCTAGACCCTTTAACATGATGGGAGCTGGAAAGAAAGGCAAATTAAATAAATGCACAGGACCTTGTATGGAATATGCTCCACTCCATGCAATGCCACTGAAACAGAGATGTTAATCTCGATCTATTTTGGGATAGCCAAAATCTAAATTTAGCTTGATTTTGGTACCAGGGATAAGAATTGTGCTTTTTTTTGTTTGTTTGCAAAAAGGATATGTTCACCTTTGTGTTTAGTATCCACTACTTCAATCTGCCAATGAGGGGCAGGGCATGGGAATAAATACATTTTATAATTCATTTAATAATATTAAATGCCATCATTTATAACTAGCAGTCAGATAGGTGTGTGTAGAAAGCTTTAAAACAGCCCCTTTGCATGATAAATACTTTTTCTTTTCCTTAATAACAGGATACAAAGAATGGAAATAAGAGGAAATGAAGGAGTTTAAAATAAAATGTTGTGAATAATAAATAATATCCTGGCAGATTATCTCCATACATGATCTGACTCACCTATTTAAATTCCTAAAGGGACTCTGTATCTTTCTTCAGTGACTGAAATACTTAGAGTCTGATGAATTGCAGGATCGGGCCCCAAATCACAGGTAAGTGGACTCCATGTGTATTTGAACTTCTTTATCTGTGTATTTAAACTGGACACCAATGCCTTATATCAACCACATTTTTAGCAAACCGCGCTGCCTCTTTACAACGTTAGTGTATTTTATTTTTTTTCACTTTTGCACAGGGTTTATTATCTTCAGGGAGGAGATGCTCTAACAGTCTTTCTCTGATCCTGTTCCAGTTTATATCTACGTGTTGTTACATGAAATCCAAACCTTTGGTTGTACTTCTCTGTCATGTTTCTCGGTTTCTAATTCAAAATTGAAACTTTGAATTTGTTCAGTGATTCATTAATTTCTGTCAAGTTGACCTTTTACAGAGGGTTTCATATCCATATGACAGACAGGTATAGACTTCACATTTCTTTTGCACAGAGGGTCTCCATGCTCAGTGATCTAAACAGGTATTTGATATACAAACACTAAGTGCAACAATAAAAAGATGTTTTCTTTCCAGCTCCTATGACTGGAAAAGAGATTTAAATTAAAATTATATTCTACAGGATTTCTGGGGAATGGGTTTATCCCTCAGAACTCTTACAAATTGATGGGGAAGATCTTGTGAGCTTTGTAAGAGTACAAAAAGGCCGATAATAAATTACTGTAATTATTAATGATTATAAAGGTCTTTCAAAAGATTTTTCAAGGAATTTTCCTATAGGGGAATTTCCCAACTCGCAGAGACAGATTGCTGAAGAGAGGTGCAAGCTGAAAACCCAGCTCAAAGACATTGTAGACTTTTGAGAGGTTTTGACTAACGCTGATGCTCATCCTTGACCCTACAAGTCAAAACCTTCACCCATCCAGGAGCAGTCAGCAGGTGGAGAGGGGCTACATCTCCCCTCCACGCGGCACTGGGATGGGACAGGATGGTGTGTGTGCCTGGGGCAACCTGCAGTGTCCATCCCACGAGCTCCTGGCTGCTCTCTTGTCCCTTGGCCGGGATTTGAATTACCAGCTCTCGTGGTGGGACCTCACTTGAGCTTCACGATATATAGCTTTAGCCCCCCCTCTCCCCCAGGCCCTAAAGGTAGTGGCCACCCAATGCCTATTGCACACAACAGGAGTTGGGGTCTGACTTACCTCAGGGATCTGCTCCTAAAAGCTTAAAGTTCTTAAATTTCAGTAGAAATCAAAATAACCCAGTTTTTACATGATTACAAACAGGATTCACTGCGCAGACACCACAGACTTTGGCCAGGACACAAATGTGAACCTCTGTGCCAACCTCCAAAGCAAATCCTTGTTTCAGTAAATGTGCATTTGAATCACAGCAGTGTTATCAGGTCAGGCTGACCATCACTTTGATGTGGTTTTTTCCTCTTCAGGCCCAAGGAAGTGTGCTGAGCTCCATGTGACCCGAACACTATCCCAACATGCTTCTCCTCCTGCCCTGTCCCCATGCGCACATGTGCTTCCCTGGCAATTCTCACCGTAATCCTTCCTCTCCTCGTGCACAAGGGTGGTCTTCATGTCCACCTTGGAGATGCTGCAAACAGCGAGATCCCACCCGGGGATTTGAGTTCAATCCTGGATGCCACCAAGAAGGAAACTGTTGCATGGCCACGGCATTGCATGGCCACGCCAGAAGGGGTTGCCCAGGTCTCACTGGACCAGTGGCTCTATGATGGACTCTGCTGCAGTGCTTGGTGTGGAGGAATAAGGGGACTTCTGCTGACGTCCGGATCAGTGAGTGCTGAATTTCGTACCACCCCTCCTCATGCCACTCACAGAACTGAAAATGCCACATGCCTTCAGAAACACCTATCATTAAATAGCAGCTTATTTCTATTTGTCATTAGAAAATAGCTGAAGACGGGGAGAGAGGCAGCCTGGGAGCAAGCTGGTGCCTCGTAGACCCAGATAGGCTCTTCGCCTGCTTTGTTATAATACTTCATTGGAACTGACACATTGATAGCCACAGTTTTTCTAGGAAGTGACCTTCATGCTGCCCATTGATTCCCAGTGGCCATCAACTCCTTGCAATTGGAATGACAGGCCAGGTTAAAGGTCAGTCCTTAAATAAAGCTTCTGGATTACTAAACACCTGAAGTTCAAATGAAAATGGAAATCTGCACCTCATTTTATGTGACATGTTACTGCTAATGACACTTCGGGATCTTAAACGGCTCCTGCTCTTTAACTTATGTGTGTGTTTCACTCGATAACCCCTTAAACCAGCTCCTCTCCCCGCCGCTGCTGGACCCTTACAGGACAGGCAGCAAGGGAAAGCAATCTCCCTGGGATATATGGCTTCTGGGAAAAAAGGCTTTTGCAGGAAAAGACATCAGAACCAATTAAAACATTTGCCTTTCAAGTGATGGCCAGAAACAATCATTCCCTTAATTAAGATTCACAGTAAAAGGATTTTATTTACATGAGCAGTGGCATTAAAAAGGCCCCAATAGTACAACCGTGCCAGGGAATTTGGATGTTTTTTGTTTGCCTGTGCACGGCGGGGCAGCCCTGGACCCCTCGGCTGTGCCTGGCTATGGGGATGGGCAGTGGGGTGTTTGTACAGGGAAGAGGAGAGGGTTGCTGTCTCCCCACGCCTTACGGAGCGGCTGCTCCAGTCGTCCTCATGCCTTGGTCCCAGAGCCAGGTGCCCTCAGCCTCAGCGGGACCCAGCTCACCGTCTGCGGGGCACCCTGAGCTCCCCCGGGGCTCCCAGCACCTTCCCCTGCCCCAGGGCACCCCCAGGCACCCTGAGGGCAGTGGGCTCAAATTTACCTCTTTATCTTCTCCTCCGAATTTTTATGCATTTTCTGCAGCTTGACTTGAATGGGGAGACAGGACAGTAAACTTGTCATTGCATCTTCAAGAGTATTTACACTTATTCTGTAGCTTTTGCAAAAAATATTTTGTCAGATTCTGCAAATTTACTTCTATGCTATTATAACATCTCTAGTTTCCAGCTGAGATTAGCGTGCCCTTGTGCCAGCTGCAGTATATATGTAAGATATAGCACCTGTCCCAAAAATCGTAGTCTAGATAATAACATGAAGCTATTTGCCCCAGGGTAGGTTCATCTTCTTCTGCGGTGTGTCAGGTGCCAGAATCTGCTGGACATTGCAACATGCTCATATTTCTTAATCCAGAGTCCCCAGTGTTTAATAAATGACCATATAATAAGTTAAACGTGGCTGGGGCTCTTTGCTGGCACTGCAGCCAGCTGGCGTGGTATGGCCTCCACCCATGCTCTTGATTTCATCATCCAAAGCAGGGCTGCCCTGTCCAAAATACTTGCTTGGAGGGATCTCTGGACCACCCTAAGTCTCAAGTCATGCCTGGAATTGGCTGAGGACTAGTTGCTTGGCCAAAACAAGGCCAAGATCCGTTCTGACAGTCTGAAGTGTAGTGACCAAGTTCCCATGCCTGGGGATGTCCCCACTCTTTAATTTGCCATGTAATATTTATCATTAAATTTTCAAATACAATCATATAGGTGTGCACCAGACAGGATTTCCATTTGTGCTAGGTGTTTTCATTGTTTTGGAGGGTCAGCGTGGGGGAAAATGACTGGATGAGGCAGGAAGAAACAGACTTAATCCCAAAATCTCACAGGTCCTCTACAGTCTCTGTTGTATGCACCGTTAGGTCACCCAGTTGAAGGATGTTTTGGAAAGCAGGCTTCTGAAATATGGACAGACCCTTTTTGGTTAGACAATAATGCCAGAGCGTAACTTAAATAATTCCATAGGCAACGGGATATTCCTAGTACCGAACCCCCACCAGCAGGGATTGCACGGATCGATGGCAGAAGATGCAGTAGGTTATGGTGACTTCTACTTCAGGGTCAACGCTGGCCCTGTCACTGCTCTATCGGAAGCCTGCAGGACTTCCCGGCGGTCATTTTTGGAGGGATTCTGGTCACCATCTGCAACAGGAATAGTTTAATTGCTGTCCAGGCCGGTATCCCTCGCCGCGGGGCTGGATGGGCACGGGGTTGAGTTACACTCTTGTTGCTCAGTGTGGTACCTCCAGGCAGTGGCTGTGGGAAGAGGGAGCTGCTGTGTCGTAACCGTCCAGGTGATGAATAGTCTCCCACCCCCGCCGCTGTCAGTCTGACACCACTCACCAGCGCTAAATTAATCTAAACAACAGTGTGTATCACGGATGCTGCTGGGGTTTGCTAATGCCCGGCTAATAAAGTAGGAATAGCAGAGTCGCTGAGCACAGTTTCATAAAGTGCTTTAAATGCACATGAACCTGACAGAGTGTGGTGTAATGGGCTGGGGACACTTACACCAAAACCTGTGTTCACTGATGATGTTCTTTAAATGTTTGTTAGTTCTGGTGGTACTTCTTAATGTAAATGCTGGGGTTTCTGGTAGAAAAAACAAATTTCTAAGGGAATATTTTAAAATGTCTAAAGATATAACCTAAAAATAAGGTGATCTCTCAAAATAACCCTTTGTTTCTGTTCATTTAAAAAAAAAAATTCAAGTTTCATCTAGTAAAATCTAAGGAAAGCTTCTGTGTAACGTCGGTATAATAGAACTTGTTTCAAACAAGCTTTCAAAAAATGTTTAAAACGTTTCCCCTGGCCAGAGACCCTACACTGAATTTCAGCCAGCAGCAAATTTTTTTGCAGCCGGTGTTATAAATCAAAACTGGGTTTCTAATGAAAGTGCTGACACAACTTTAACTGTAACGGTACTTTCAGGCAAAACTGTAAAGAAATGAAAGTCCTACATTCAGCATGCTGGGGCCATATCCAGAACTGCTTTTTTTTAATCTTTCTCCAGAGTGCTTCTCTGTATCAGAGCAAGACTGCGAGTTAATGTAATCCTCATGTAATGCAAAATGTAGATATCTGCTATACCTAGTTACCTTCTGCAATATAAAGCCTTTTGTTAGAAATATTAAGAGATCAAATGATCGATTTTTTTAATGAGTTCTCTATGAAATAATAGCTCTGTGTGGGAGCAGCTACCCAGATCACTCAGTGTCACATTTACTTCCTGACTGGACAACTGACATCTTTAAAATATTAGAAAAGAGTAACCGATGGTCAAAAACCTGTTCTTGGCCCAACATCTAGGTAGAGCAACCATTTGCTCCAACGTTCTTGGGGGACACTGCAAACATTTCCATGAATATCTGGCAGTTGTCTACTGGAAACACATGACTCCTTTGAGGCAGAGAGACCCTGGCCTGGGTCCTGCTCCAGCAAAACAGGTAAGTGATATAATTTTGGGAACATCAGTGGTCTCGTGGAAGCCACTTGTGCATTAAAGGTTGCACAAGTACAGAGATGTTCCAGGTGACATTGACCGCTGGAGCTGTGTGAGCCTTGCGCTTTCCATCACCTGGGATGTTACGGCACTTCAAAGTGGGTTTGTTTGGAAATAGAATGAACATTAGGATTCTGGCGAAAATTTGAAACCTCTCAAAAAGCACTGGTTTAGGGACTATCAGAAGGATTCTACTCAAAGCTATCCGCCTCAGAAGGGGTCTGGAAATTCTCCAGCAACAATTAAAAAAAAAATCCCTAATTCTTCTGAGCAGAAACATTTCTCAGAGTACAAGTTCATTTTCAGTGAAATTCCACTGAAACACAAGAAGGTTTTCCATTGGAAACTTGCCTGGTTCCCTACCAGTTTACTACTGTGTTTCAGAGTCTATAATATAAGCACGTATCGTCATGAGGGTTTCAAAGACTCTTCCTGCCTATCATCAAAGGAAGGCCTTTGAAATCAATTTTCCTGCCTGTTCCCCATGAATTTTGGTCAGAGTCCAGTTAAAAGACACAACACCATGCTTCTTCAAATCCAGAAACTGGGAAAGTGCTTTGAAATATGGTTCTAAGTAGCCTAAAGACCTTGTTTACCTTTTTAGTGGTGATCAATTCAGTTCTTCCCTCTTGGAGTTTCTGGATTAAAGGCACCCAAGACACAGAGGGCAACTGTTAGGACAATACAGGGCCACTTTTAAAAACACCAAACCATTTACAGGTATTAAAACTGGCTGTCTAATTGCTGATCCTGCAATGCTGTGTCCTGCAGGGATGTTGGGAGCTCCTTTTTCTTGCTTTCCTCACCCACAACATGGCATTCACGTCATTGCATATAGAGTGGTGGGTCTGAGTTATCTTTCCAAGGTTGAGTTACTTGAGTTAATGGTTTTATGTGACTCTTTCTCGGTAGGATATGAGCTAGAAGGGAATCTGGTTTGCTTTCCTGTGGCAATATGGTTTCTCTAGTGGTTACAGAGGTGAAAATAGGTTTGTCCCTCGGAATGCAATTCCAACATGTTTGGATTAAATGCTGTTCAAGGATGGGCATCTCTGAGGACCACCTCAGAGGTCTCTAAGGTCTATAGTAAAGGCTGTGGCTCCAATTTTCAGCAGCTGGAAGTGGGCAGAGCTGAAATCAGTGCCACTGTCCAGCTGAGGTCTTAAATAGGGCTTGTCTGGTACCTACTTGTGCTCAGTCTTTTTGCCTCCGAAAACTGTTGTTGAGTAAAATAGTGTCACTTGTCCCTTTACTGACAGCCACCACAATTTTAAAAGGCGACCATAAAACAAATGCAGGAATCACTAACAAGAAATAGCTTCAAGGAACAAAATAATTCATAGAGATATTTTTGTGAATAACTGATTTTTGACTGAACTACTACAAGGAAAGAATTAATTTATGGGAGTATAAATCCTATCCTGAATGTTTCAGAGTATTCAGTGGCTTGGAAATGATAGGTTTTTAGGTGCAGATGGGGCATGTCAAAGACTCAGACAAAATGTCTCTGTCCTTTGGAAGATTTTCTAACAAAAGCAAAGTAAAAATATAGGTAGAGATGGCATCTGAAGCCAAGAAATCCATACCCTAACTAACAGGCTGTAAGTCATCTGTCCTCCTATATGCTCATTTATACCCACTGTGAACCTACCAGAGAACAGATGAAGCCTTTTTGTTTGATTCTTTCCAATTAGGTGAGAGCACTACATTAACTCCGAATTTCCAAAAAGTTTTGGTTGACCCAAAACTGCATTTCTTCACAGGTAGACCATTTTTCTTAAGAAAGCAGAACCCCCCAAAAATTACCAAAATTGCTTCATTGTGTATTAAAACCCTTGCTGTCCTTGTCTCGGTGTTTATAAAGTTGCATATATGTGATATTCTGATTAAATTCTATTTTTTTTGGGTAATGACTTCAGGCCAGTGAGGTAGTTTCTGAGGCCAGAGGCCAAGGACCCTTCATTGTTTGCATGCTGATGTTAACTCTTCATCTACAAAGCAGAACAAGAAAGGGACACGTGGTCCCAGCACCCTCTTATGACTATGTCCAATATCAGTAGTAAATGCCAAAACCAAAGTGGCTGATATGAGGCAGTTTTCAGTAGATTTTTTTTGGACAAACCCCTGTGTTTCTGCTGTGTTTCTTTTGGTGCCTTTATAACATCTCACAAAGATCTCTGGACTTTCGGGAGATCTGTGTCCAGGGTCCTCCTCTTTGACTTTCAGTCTGCTATCAAAACTTGTAGTTTTATTTCTGTTACATTGATGGGAAAGAAATTTTAATACAGTACTGTGTATTTACTTTATCTGCTTGTCTTTACAAATCACTCTACAATCCAAGGGTTTGGTGTGAGACAGAGAGCGAGCGAGCAAGAAGTAGTATTTATAGTAAAACATGGATAGCATGTGGGAAAACAACTGAAACTGAAAATGGTCCCAAAGGTAATTTGCAAATCTGCTGAAATCCCGAACAAGCTTTGATTTAACCGAAGCTTGAAATGGCTTTTATTTACTGTCTATTGTGGAATAAATGACATCTCATAAACAGGCTTTATCCATTACCACAGAATGGAGATCACTGTGTTAGGGACATTTTATCCTCTTGATATAAAACAAGATATGCTATAGTGTGTTATTACAAATAGAAAAATCAATGCTGAGACACACACCTCTGAAATTTCATTTTTGCGGAACCCCATTTTCAAAAATGTATTCTCTAATAAAAACGTCTCCATAACCGGGGGGATTTACAAAACACTGAGCAACAAAGAACAATAACAAACAATGAATAAAGTGGCTCCATCCTGAGTCTTTTTGCCGTACATTAGTCACACACTTGCATACATTTCTGAGCGCTGAGCAGAGCTCCCACCAGGCAGGAAAGTAAAACAGCTGAATTACCTTCTCTTTTAAGCGCTTTGTGGAGAACATACGCTGCATGCCAAGTTGTGCTGGAGAGGAAAACTTTGCAGTAAAAAGAGCCTGATCCAGGAATGGAGACATCGAAAGAAAGACTCCCATTATTTTCTCTAAGGTCTGGATCAAAAAACTGGTTAAAAGTAGTTAAAACTTGGCTGATGCTGGTGTTGGCAATTACTTTTCATTCACAGCAGGTCTGATATATTTGCCCCTTTTCACTGTTCATTACTTAATGCTGATTCATAGGATTCTGTTCCTCTGATAAATTTTCACCTGAAAATGCCTGGAAACAGATTTTCCTCCAGTCAGTCAGTTATGAATTGTTCAGAGTGTACAGTACCTAACCGGTCCCCAAAATACAGTAGTGTAACTGGAATCTGACTGGATGCCTGTAAAAGTAAAATTAGATAAAATAGTGAATGGCAAATAACAAACGATGTTTGCATTGATCTTTTTTTTTTTTTTTTTCCTAATGCATGACTATTTGTCTCTGGAATGATTCTTCTGAGATTTTGAGACTCATCAATCAAGTAAGTGGAACAGGGAGTGGGTCTGCCCCGATACCATAGCATGTGAGCTATAAATAATTGTGGAGCAACTGCCCTGAACACGCCTGAAAATGCAGATAAATTGCTTTTGAATTATTCAGTCGCCAGAAATCAAGATCGGATAGTCACCTCCGGTGGGTCAGCAGTATCCCAGGGATGCCAACCTGAACTAGGAAAGAGGGTCCCCTGCTCACGCAGCTGCTACTGGAGAAGGCAACACAAATCCCATGAAAAGCCCCATTTCCCACAGCGAGGGAGAAGTCACCATCCAACTCCAGTTGGCAGGAGATACGTTCCTGTCCTCATAAATCAAGGAACAGCTACTTCCAAGAAGCAGTTTCTGACATTTTGGTTTATAGCCTGATCTGGGCATTGCTTTAATATACATGACTTGGTTCACGTAGATTAGTTCCTTAGCTACTTCTAATAGTCTCTGTCTAAAATTATCTCGCGACATTGAGTTCCACGGCCGAGCACACGCGACGGGTGGAAGGATTTTCCCGGACTCTGCGAAGGCAGATGTCAAAGACCAGATTTGTGGCCGCTCTTCAGGATGTATGGCTCTCTCCTCCTCAGGCAGATAAGTGAATTTATTAGGATGACTTGCAAAGTACAGTGATCCTTAATGTGAGCACTCGTGATGAGGTCACATTTACATTGAAAATGATCTCATAGCCCCCGGGGGTTTCACACCCAGCACTGGGAAATAGTCCTTGCCCCTCGCTGCGCAAAATGCAGACTAGGGAAGCTGCATGAGCAGACGGAGTGGTGATGCTGCTCTGAAACAGAGTCTCAGCAGAAGTTTCAAGAGGAGGTGAAGAGCTCCTTGGGTTTTGTCTCTGATGCAGTCAAAATTTGCTGGGGCCCAAGGGCCGGCTGCAATTCCCTACAGGAGACACCACCTTTGAGAAATGCAGGTCTGCTGGCTGCATTCATGTAGACTTTTGCTTGCTGCAGACACAAATGGGAGCCTGTAGGGGTGTTTTCAGGATGCAATTAAGAAAATGTCTTTGGCCTAGAGAAGTCTCTTCTCTCTGTTTCTTTTTGCCCTGTGCCAAGAGTGTAAATGAGGACAACATCCTTGTGACTTCAATCACATTGATGTCAAAACTCCCAAGTAAGTGTCTTTTAAATATAAAAAATGGAAGGAAAAAAAAAGGATATGAGGGCAGTGATGCCCTCTCTCAAAACAAGGCCAATGTGGGGAACTGCAGCTGTCCTGCCCTCGGGGAAGGGAGTGAGACTTCAGGCTGAGGGTTGCAATGGTGCAAATAAATATCAAGCATCAGTGAAACATTTGTGATAAATGCAATTTCTGGTCAAACCCCCACAAATAGTTACTTTGATGCAGAATTGAAGGACCTTATTATCACTGCACAAAAAAATATACAGTGGTTCGTGGTTCATGGTTCAAGTTCCTCCAGTTCCAAGGACTTACCTGCTGCCCATGTTAGGGACTGGTTAGTGACAGAGGTGATTCACAATGACCCATGGACACCTCTGACCGCTGCATCTGTGCGCAGCGTTTCAGGTGACGTGGTGGGTGCTTCAAGTGCATGAAACCAAGATAATTCAAGTGACCAAAGCGATTGAAAGAATATGGAATAATCTGATTTTTCCCTTGCCATGCCAAAGGAAATGGCTGAACCATTGTGCCTCTGGCCCTAACCCAGACAGTCAGCCCCATGAGGAGTCCTATAATGCCCAAAAGCTTCTGGGATACAGTGAGCTTGGCAATGCACATGGACCAGGACCTTATAATGCTGATTTGACAGCCTGCACTGTTGCCAGCCTACAAATATTTAGCCGCTTGCATGGTGATTCAGTTGCATAAACCCCTTTCACTGTCTTGGACAGTCTAACAGAAGCTTCGTCTTTCCTGTGGTATGACTGAGGCAATGCTCACCCCTCTGTATATATCTGCTTTTGGAGCTGCTTCCAGGGGAATAGTCTCAAAGCAAAGAGAAAAAAAAAACCTCTTTGCTGAGCAGTTGGCTCTGCAAAGGTTCACAGGCTGATGAAGGAAATGACAAACTGCCACATTTGGCCTCAATTGTGTCCTTGTTTTGCCGGCTCTCAATCTGGCTCGCTTTATTCCAAAGGTATTTTCTTCCATTTGATGCTCATGAACAATCCGTGGCGCGTTTTTGCCCAGCGCTGCCTCCTCGCCGACGCTCACTGGACCACAGTGAGTTCAAATGAGATGCAGATCTGCAGATTGCATCTCTTGCTAGAGATCCGTCATGCATATGGATCAGGCTGCCTCCTCGGGTGGGGAAGAGCTCTGTGCACAGAGAGTATTTAAGGAGCGGGTGCCTAATGGAAAACTTTGAAAAACAGTCTACTTTTAGAAACAGTTCTGCTTGCGCCTCCAATATACTGGATATTGCTCTTCATTTCTTTGTTATCGCTAAGGACATTTGCATGAAAATAGGATTGTTGTTTTTTTAAACATTCATCTGTTCCTGCTGCTTGTTGCTCGCTTGGAGACTTAATGCCTGTGGAGTCCCAAGCCACGGCTGTATGGGAAATGAGTGGGTCATTGCAGAAAAAGGAGAAGGTCAGGGATGGGAAGGGAAGGCCTGGAGAAACATAACGGTTGAGTTTGTGGTTTGCTGCCTGACTCTTCAGGCAACTTATATTGAGATAATATGGCAGAAGTAGACCAGGAAAGAGTCTATCAAGCTTGAATCTTTGAACCCCTGTGGGTACCTACAGGTACCTACATGCAAGCATGATAACATCATACTGCATACAAAAGCCTCTCTTGGTCCAAAATCTTGTCTCCAATGGTGGCCAGCAATAGCCTAATAGGAAAGGATATAAGAAAAGGATAAACGTGTTGTGCTACCCAGCCTACCTTCACTGCCTTCAACAGCTCATGGCTCAGGACTCCCTGAATCAAAGCTGATGTCTGGCAGTAGTAACTTCATGTAGGAGCCCACAAGGGATTTTTACTTTCATGTTTTTCTGCAATACCTTTTTGCACTGTAAGAAACAGTCTGCATCAAGGAGTTTCCCAGTGGAGTAGTGTGGAATGTTCGAGCTCACAGTGTTGAGGTGGCCAGAGGAGGTGGCCTCTTTCCTTCTTACCCAGTCCTCTCCTCCAGGAAAGGTCTTTATATATTTTTGCTGCAAAGCAGTGAGCTTATCCTCATAAATATATCATTAGGCTTCAGAGTTAACACTCAGTTGAGATAACTGGTGTGTGGGGTGGGAGGGGTGCAGTTTCCACACTGCCTCATAGCTGTAGCTTCAGTTGGATTTTAACAGACCCATGCATATATCAGCTGACTCTTTTTCAGAACGGGAGGGGTTAGGACGAGGGAGGGTCCTGCCTGTCTCCCAGCCTGTTGTGGTCCGATTCTGCATCATGAGCCAGGCATAGCAACCAGACCTCGCAAAGGCACCTCCTCCAAACATTGGCAACCAAAAGAGCATTGTTTCATTATAATATTATATCTTATATTGCGGTTATGGGTAAATCGAGGGCAAAGCAGCCTTGCTCTTCTGACAGTCGGTGGAGGAAGAGGATGAGTAAGAAAAGTCTGTCCTGTTTTACAGCCAAAGCTGTGCTACCTACCCAGGGCACTATCTAATGGTGCATCTGAATGGTTTATAAACACTAATTAACCAATGAGACAGGCTTACAACATCTTTCAGATATGCATCTATGGACAGGCTTAGTGTGCACTGCAGTTTTGTCAGGAGGGGAAATGGAAAATACATAAGGCCCCTTTCATCACCGATTCAGCCCCAGCTGGTCTCACCTTTAATGCCGTTGTGGCAAGGGTCCTTCCCACTGGCTGGCTGCATGTTGCACAACTCGCTGCTTCTAAGCTGTTTACCACAGAAAAATGTTTAAGTAGGATTCAGATATCCCTCGGCAAAGGGAGAGAGGAAAAGAAAAGGTGAAGAAAAAAAAGCCTTCACAAAATATAAAACAGAAGTTGCTGCAGGCAAAGACGCCTTTGAGCGGTCTCAAGCTAAGACTTTCCATTTCCATGTAAAAATGCCTGTCGAAAGGGCAAGGTACATTTACAATGAGCAAAGTTTTATAGCTTACACAGGCATGAGCACCTGCTAGGAAGATGGGGAAAAGATTCAATTTACCTTTGGGTTGCAATGCTCAGATTCCCATTTAAAAGTCTAAGACCCCTGATTATTTATTGATGTCTTTCTTTTCATAGCTGTCTGCATCTTTACTGGCTTGCAAGATGCAACAGTGTGGCCTAAAGGATTTTTTGAATTAAGTTCTTTCAAGTCATTTTTCCCCTTCAGGTGTTTAGCCAACGAGGCTGAAGTTTGACAGGCCTCCTCCGCATTCAGGGGGGGTGATATATTTATATATTTATTGGCCAACAGTCAAATTAACTGTGCCTGAGCCGTTATTAAACACTAGGTTACGACAGGGTTACTGGATTTTCTACTTTTTTATTTACAGGAGGGAGGGAAGGCAGCGTCAGTGGGAGTAACGCGCTAAAGCAACCCACGTTTTACAGTGAATATGCTTCAAGTTCCCATAAGGCAGCGACAGACAAAATTTAATACCAAAGTCTCTATCAATATCCCTTCCCCTCTCCCAGAAAGAATAAAAGTGGCAGCTTGTACATTTTCTTTAACTTACAGGAGCCAAGGAGACTTTTACTGAAGACACCTAAAAAGATATCACAAGGCACCTCTGGCAATGAAATGAGTATTTCCTTATTTCAGCAAGAAGAATGGAAACTCTGACTCTTCTTTCTTCACAATAATAAGAGCCATGGTAAAAGAAAAAAGAAAAAAACCAAACTGGTGTTGCAATTAATTTTGGTACTTGTAGCACCCTGGAAAATCAAACCTGCCACCCTAGGTAAAAGCAGCGGAGCAAACACTAACCCGAGTGGTGGCTTATTTAATTTGTTTATTTTTCTGGAAAAAAGCAGTCAAAAAGGGTAAGCTCATACTGGTCAAAGAACAGGCACATAAACTCCGCTTTCCTGCACCTACTGTCAGTTAACAAAGGTGATGATAGCAGCTACCCCAAATTAGTAGAAACAGGGTTTGACTGGAAAATGATACCAACGGGCTGGATCCAATTCAACAAGTTACCCCAGGGTGAGAATCATTAAAGGGCACCAAAATAGGGTTTTTATTAGGCAAGAAGCTAGAGCAATGGTCTACCCTAGCCCCAAAGTGTGTTCATCCTCCCAGTGCAGATGAACACGTGTGTTGGTGGTGGCTGCCACTTGGCTGGAGATGGGTCCTCCTCCTCTTAACGTTGCCTTTTTCTGGCATGCTGGGAATGCACCTGGGTCCTCCAGAGCTGAAGATCTTCAATAACCATGTGGTAAGGACAGAGATCCTCAACCATGTAGCTTCAGGATCTAGCACTGCAGTGGATCTGCACAAGTCAAGGTTGAGGTCTGGTTTACGCCATGTCTCCAGCCCTGAGCAGCTGGTGCAGGAAGGGACCAAGCTTCAAATGAGGAATGGGCTGGAGCTGTCAACATTAATCACAGGGCTCAAAAGGCTTGTTTCTGGGACTCACCTCACCTAAATTTCCCTACCCCGGGCATGATTGCCTTAGGCACCCTTTTAGTCAGTGGAAAGAGGCCCTCGGGGCATGATTCTGACCTATCTTGAGCATCTTCAGAGAATGAATCACAGTTGTAAAGTGCCTGTCCTTCCCTTTCCTAAAGGTAATTTATGGTAACTGCTCAGGTGTCTCCTGCTCCTGAAGTTACAGCATGACTGTAGTGAACCTCTCCACCCGAGGTCGGCCGAACAAAGCTGCGAGCCAGCCCCATGCAGGTGCACCTTCTCCCTGGCTAAGGCAAAACCCCTCCAGCTCTGCTCCATGTAATCCTCTTTGGTGACAGCAAGCAGCCCGCAGAGGTTTTGATCAAACCATAGTGGAGATGTGCTTGGGTTTTCCATGGGTAGAAGTCTCTGGAGTTACAAGACCTCAGTCGAGTTGCCTGGTTGGTCTTGCTCAGCTGTGAGCATCCACCACCACGGCCGGGGCTTTCTGACACATGGACAAGGGACTTGAGGTACCTGTTGACAGTGACTGAATACTGCTGCCAAATAACATTCCAGAGAGGGATATTTATGGGCTCCAATGTGAAATTAAGTAACTGTCCAATCCATTTATCAGCACGCTCACAATTACAAAATGAGTGAAGAAATAATAGTTATCACAGTAAAATTGATTAGCGCCATGCAAAGCGTTTTGGTAAGTCACAGTCCAGAAAAGATGGCAGATTATTGTTGTAATCTGTTATTTGGTGGAAATGGGTATTTCTGGAAGGGGATTTGGGTCTTCTCAAGGGCTCGTGGGACCCTGGGGGTGGGACAAATGCAGAATGAAAAGCTTACCCCGCTCTGGAGGTCCTCTGGTCTGCTCTCCACCAGATCCAGACAAGGATTTCTCTGTGTGTCCCAGCCGAAGGCAGCTGCGGAGCAGCTATCCCAGTAACGCCGGGGGAGGCAGACGTGCGACGCGATTGAGTAACGTGAACCTGTGTTTGCAAAAATGATTTTAAAAAGAGGGTTTTACATACATGATGGATCCCAGGCCCCTCCAAAGCCGCTCGGCTGCTTTCTTCCCTAGATGGGAGGTTAATAGGTATCTGCATTAATGTAATGACCTCTTTATTGACACACTTTCATTTCACTTCTCTTTAACCACCACGAGAGTAAAACCCAGAAGAACTGTTCAGAGAAGAGTGACTACATTTAGAAAAGTAAAACAAATATCATTACATGGAGTGCACTAAAACCAGGTAATTAGTAAAATGATGTCATGGACTCTCTATTATTAATAGATGCATGCACGACTTATGTTGTTCTCCTACAGATAATTTCAAAGAGGTGTTTACAAGAACCTCTTTCTTTTCCTTATAGGACATATATATTACAGATATGTCTGTATCTAAATATACATTTCACTCGCAAATATGTATAGAACCAGCTGAGACCGTAAAGATCTCCTCTTTGTATGTACATAAAAACTACATTAATGCATCTCAGTTGTTATATGAGAAGGACATTTGCTAGTATAATAAAAGTGGGCTTTGAAAAAATGAAACCCCCGTCTGATTTGAGATATGTATATATGTCAGTGGTTTATGGAAGACATCCCTCAGTCTGTTTCCGAAGCACAGCCTTACCTGTCGACTACATGAAATATTTTGTGGTTGGGGATATTTTTGGTGGGTATTTTTCCTGGATGACTTCTCACTGCTTTTTAAAAGTGAGCTGTGCCAAGCAGGAGAAAGGAGAGAAATCTGTGTTGTTAGAGAGTGTGTGATTCAGCTGGATTTTGGCTGAATTGTTTTCTCTGAATGAAAGCGCCAGGTTTATTCACTAGATTACAAATCCTTAAATGGTTCCATTTTCCTGCCCTCGTGATCATTGCTATTGATTACTGTGTGTTCTTGAATCTATTTTGTGCAGCCCTTGTTTAATATTTAAGAGACATAAGGAGCAGCGTGTTGTAATATTTAAGAGGTTAACTTACTGCAGAGAGATAAAGAAAAGACACAGCTCCAAATGAGGTGGAACTTTGGACCATTTTATTGATGTGCTACGATATACGTTTAGGGATGTACGCTGCACTGTAATATAGATCCTTGTTTTACAACATGGTAAAATACTGGTTATATCTGGGATTTTTTAGCTTTAGTAAAGGCAGTGCCAAGGTGCTCAGCACCTGACTGGGGAGGTGACGGCGATCAGCCCTGGTGTGTGGGTCCATGTGTCCCGTGGGGCACAGTCTGGATCACAGGTACGGTAATTCAGAGTCTGGGATGATAAACCAGCAGAAAGCTGGCTTGATGGCAGACAAGGTGGCCTGCTTCGGCACTGACTGTGCAACAGTTTGGCTTGCACCATCCTGCCCTGCATATGCAGGTCAAATCAGCCTATCCGCCAGTAAGTGCTTTTATTTCACGTGGCTACATAAGCTTTTCATAAGTTGAAAGGAGTTACTAGGGTCAAAGGGCTGATGCTGATGCACAGAATAGCAGAATTTTGTGCGTGTTAATTCAGGATCCATGACTGTGATACTTTGCAAAGCCACTAGAAATGCTTGGACATGGCACGGGCCAAGCCAATTTGATGTATCACCTGGTGTCTACGTGCCTGCCAGATCTTTTTGTGCATACAAATATTTAGTACAGACATGGCAAACGATAATTACAGATTTTCATCACTTTTTAAATGCAGTGGGGTTTAGCTGTCTCTCTGTGGCTTGTTCATGCCCTCCATCACTGGAGTGGGGGGCTGACTGATACATTTATTCACGTTACTCCTTGGGAATTTGGGGAAAGCGATGACTGTCATTTGACAGAGAAGCAACCAAGTAGCTTGAGGACAGATTTTTAAATGGTATTTAAGAGACCTGCTTAGTTTTCCATTGAACTCAGAGGTAATTAGGCACCTCAGATTTAAGAAATCCGGTCCTTGGTGGCTTGAGTGAGGTCTGGATTAATGCAGGGAACTGAACTTGTATTTCCCACGGCCAAAGCAGGTGCTTCAACCGTGGGACAGGCTGTCCTGTTCCTTGACTGTGCTGTGTAGGAGGAAACCACAGATTTTAATGAGATTTATAAGGATGGTTTAGCCCCTTTTTGGGACTCGAGCATGTTAAGCATCAACAGAAGTGAGCAGGTATCCTGCTCCAGTCCCTGGTACTGGGCACCGACTTTCACAGCTGGTCAGTAAACACTCTTTATTTCACCTTTTTCCTGGCAAAACACTGGTCATAAGCCTCACAAGGTGGTGTGGAGTGATGTTAGGTAATTAGTATGTGATAAAGGTAATTAATATGGAACTATAGTTAGGTTTATAACATGAAATTGTGGTGCTGAGGTTAAAGGCCCTAAATAGGAATCCTAAAATGATCAGAAATAGAAATAAAAAAGGCTGATCCATCTTCTTGCCACTGTAATAAACCAAATAGCCTTACAAGTGAGTGCAACATGTCTTCTTCCAGGGGAGAAAAGAAGGACCTGGGGATTGGTATAAAGTTGTACATCATGGGATGCAACAAATTCCAGGAAAAGTGGCAGAGAGAGGAATAAATCCACGCAGAGGTTTTAATTTAGGGATCTGATCTGCAGGGTGGAGTTTGCCACCTGAGTTATGTTGGCAGCTAGTGGTGACTGGTCCCTACCGCAGGTTTTGGAGATGTTGGGTGCAGCAACCATAGCTGAAGAAGAAGGTGGCCCTGGAGAGACAACACCACATCTCAGGCCAGCACCCATTCTTGCATGCAACGCCCAGAGATGCTGCACGAATTCAGTTCAGGAGCGGCAGGTTGGAAATCACACCAACTTTTCTTTTCAAACCCTCAAACCACCTCCTCCCCTTCCCTGGGCAAATCAGTGCAATCTGCTTGGCGTGCAGCACGGTAGGTGCAATTAGACTCCATGTCATCCAGGGATAGCCGGTGTCCCGCAGGAGCAAAAAAGATTTGCAGTTAGATAGATCCATGCCTAGTGAGTTATTACCACGCCTTATGGCTGCAAGATCACTTATGAGATAAAAAGTCCATCTCATAAAATGCACGGATGTGCCTTTAGTGCCACACCTTCCTTCCACGGGCAACGCACGCCAAGACCGTTATAATTATTGCGGTGACGTGCTGATATATCCTTGGTGTGTATGGGATTATGTAAATGTTCTCATTTGCTGGACCCGACCTGCAAACCCCAGGGCAGCGGAGATTTGCGGCCGTTTCTCCTGCAATCAAGCTCCAGTATGAATTGTGTCACTCCCGCTCCTAAGCAAGGCTTGGGGTAGGTTTGGTGCCTCGTGTTATTTCCTCACTCTCCTGCAGATGAAGAAACACTAGAGCACTTTAATGAAACTGCTTGTCCTTATTAAGGTGAAAATGGAAATACACCTTTCCCCCGTTGGAGGCATAACTGGAATGGCACAAGGCTGCGGAGTTTTATTATCTTGGTCTCAACTTAAAATACTAAGAAGCTCTTCTTTAAGAAAGTTTAAGAGAAGTTCTATAAACCATGTCTATATATAATCCCTTTTGTAAGCATCTAGGAAACTGCAGGACGGAAAGGTTGCCTGCCAGACCTCAGAAAGCAAATACTAATTCAGCAGTCTAGTCACTCTGTCAAACATTTAGTGTATCAGGGTTGATTGTTCCCTGGTAGGTATAGCTCTGGTATATCCGCCAGGCCTTTTGTCATGTTAACTGCAACCGATCAATGGATTGAGGTCAGGACTTCTGATGTAGGTGCAAGCTTAGAGGGAAAAAAGTCTCAAAGATTCATTTTTTCTCGTCTGGTAGCACTCCGGTCACTTATTTTTTCTCAGTTAGCCTCTGCTGCTCTAAAGTGGATATTGATCAGTGCTTTAATGCAAACCTGTCAAATTAATTTTGCAGAGCTGGGATATGACTGGCCTAAAATTGCTTCTGCATCTGTTCTCTGCAGCAAGCCTATGAATTTTAATCATGACCAGAATGGGCTGTTGGCTTTTTTTGTTAGAAACTTGAATAGGAAAGGTTTAAACTGTAAATGCCATGAAATGATGCTGTTTTGTTCTTTTCAGAAACTCATGTGGCTGAGGTCAAAGAAATTATTATGTCTGTGCATTCTTGTCAGATGCTTGGGGAGCTGTGCAGGGTTTTCTTCTTTTGCAAAGCAAAGCAAAGGTATGTAGTGAGCTTGTTAAACATTCCCAGGCCAATGAGGGAACAGCAGGCTTCGTGTCTCCTGCAATGCCAGATGCATTAGTATTAATGTACAATTTCCTCTCCAGCCCCCACTCTATGATCTGATTATTCCTGATAACTTTATCTCACAGGGTGGAGAGGGAGACAAATTGGGGGGACAGCATTTATTTCTTGAGTACAAATTAAAGAGAAATAAATTCAGAGCATCCCGCACACTATTAGGGGGTTAGCGTGGCTGTCACTGAAGAGCAGCGTCCTTACGGACCGGGGGAAATGCAGATGGTTACAGAGGTTTTTCTTCATCATGCAAAGCAGGCTATTCTTCTGCTCTTCATCACCTGAGACTGACTGTACAGGTCTCTGTTGTGATGTCAACATTGTACGAAGTAAATAATGATTTTTAAGCTTTGCTCCACACAGACAAAAATGTTATTCATACAAAAAAATGCATCAAGTCTAATCTGCTCTGGAAAATCTGCATCAGGCAGGACCCATCCTTCAAAATCCAAAGAGTGGCAATGACCGTAAGAGTTTGATTTTGTGCTGACTCTTTTGTCAGATGAGTTGAAAGCATTCAGAGTATTAATTATTAAGTGCTGCTTGATCTCTAGGAGGTAGTGAAGAATTTGAAACTCTGATTTTAGAGTGGGGAAAGCTGACACTTGAGGCAGGATTTGGAGCAAACCCACGCGGTGCTGGAGCAGCCGGGGAGCTCTCCCTAGGGCAGGTCCTGGATCTCGATTGAAGGAATAGCATCAAACAGCTGACGTCTGAGACCTTACACCTCTCCAGCTATTTCAGAAGACAATTTGTAACTACTGCCAGAAATGTCAGCCAACAAAAAGATCTACGCTTTTCCCTGGTGAAATAACTGGCAAAACTTGTATTAGCTACGACAGTGCAGCACTAGAGCAGAAGGGCTGATCTGGGAAACTCCTGGCTTAGTCTCCTGCCCCGTCCAGCTGCTCCCTGGCATCCAGCAGTACCTGAAACTGTACCTTGTGAGAGTTTGTTGGTGGCCAAGTCCCCCATCGATGCAGTTCTCAGGAAGGATGGTTTCATGAAGGCTATCAGCTTTTGGGTTCAATTCTTCTGTCATTCCTCATCCCTTTACAGTTAATTTAAGGCGATCACTGTGGTTTTATCTGCAGCCTTGCAATGCTCAATGGTCCAGGGCTCAAAAAGGGATATCTGAAGAGCAAGGGTGATGGTGGGAAAAGGGAAAGACCTTTGGCATCCTCATCTGAAAGTATTTACAGCAGTCTACAGCAACCAATCTCGGTATTTGAGCACCTTGGGTGAGCCAGGCCAGCCCCGACAAAGCCCACTGCTGCCAGAGGCACACCGTTTTTGGTGTCTGAGCAGACTTTTTGTCATATAAGCTTGTGTGTCTCTGCAATCCTATGAAGAGAGGCTGAGAGAGTTGGGATTATTCAGCCTGGAGAAGAGAAGGCTCCAGGGAGACCTTATTGCAGCCTTTCAATACTTAAAGGGGGCTTATGAGAAAGATGGGAACAAACTTTTTAGCAGGGCCTGTAGCGACAGGACAAGGGGCAATGGTTTTAAACTAAAAGAGGGGAGATTAAGGAAGAAATTTTTTGCAATGCGGGTGGTGAAACCCTGGCACAGGTTGCCCAGAGAGGTGGTAGATGCCCCATCCCTGGAAACATTCAAGGTCAGGTTGGACAGGGCTCTGAGCAATCTGATCTAGTTGAAGATGTCCCTGCCCGTGGCAGAGGGGGTGGACTAGATGGCCTTTAAAGGTCCCTTCCAACCCAAACCATTTTGTGATTCTATGAATCCCCTGCAGACTGCCAGGTGGACATACCCAAGGTCCAGAGGTGGAGGTTTTGACTAACTGAGTTGCAAACAGATTTTCCCTCTAGAGACCTTCATCATCTCCTACCTCCATGGTATGGACAGGAAACCGAGCCCTTTGCTGCTCCTCGATGTGCTTGGAATTGAAGCTCGCGTTAGGTGAGTTGGGTGCACAGGCTGCACCCAACCCTCAGCACGTCTCATGAGGTCATCAGGGAGGACAGCTTGGATGGCCCCTGTTGGTGTTATTAAAGAAACTAATAACATCATTAGTTTTGTAGAGGAGGATATTCCATTTTGGAATGAATCAAATTAGGATTAGATGGTGTCTTTGGTAATACTGGTCCCACAAGCACAAATACAAGCGGTTCACATGCACTGATTTATAAAACACATTTCTAAAGGTGAAGGACGGTGCACAAGAAAGCAAAAAGCAAAGGCAGAGTGTCGCAGCAAAGACAGCAATAGCAATCCTCTGAGTAGCTCTAACGGAGTGTCAGGCAGGAAAGCCAATGGGTCTGGGCTGAGTCCATGACCTGGGCTGGCTGTAACGCACCTCAGTGTTTGCTTAGCCTGGAGCACACTTGCTTTCTGTGTCCACACTGCTTTAACAAACATTAATTTCATTAACGTTAAGTCTGATCACCACCATAAAAACTAAAGGCATTTTATTCTTTTGGTTTGCTACTATTATTCCAGAATCACTCTTCTGTTTGAAGTATTTGGGTTGGGGCTGTCTCAAGGCTTCCAGTGACCTGGTTACAAGCATTGGGCAAGTCAATATCTACAATATTTAAGGATACAGAAGACATCAGGCTTAATTTATCACCTTTTGTAAACTCTGAGATGCTCAGAATAAAGGCACTGGAAGAGCTTATATTTAGGATCACGCTGATGAGTATCCAGAGCTAAAAAATCTCTGCTTATCCAAGGCTGGAACTCAAGATGTGCATGTGATAATACCAGTGCTGCTTTCCAGACACTTGAATCACATGAAACATCTAAATGTTGCATTAGCTTTGACTTAAAGTCTAGTTTGAACACAGGCCTCCAGAGGTGAGCCCTCACTAAGCCATACAGATAAAAAGGTGGACGGGAGATGCTAAGGGTCTCCCCCAACTCAATGGAGGGCCCACCTCTTTGGGGAGTCTGTGGGGAAAACTAACTGCTTTGAAAGATATGAAAAGCTTTTTGTACATCAAAGAGGAAGATTAAAGGCTGTGATGATGTTCTGGCTCCTCCGATGTTAGTGGCAAATTTTCCATGAGCTTCCCAGGAGGTAAGATTTCAGCCCCAGACTTCAACTTGTTGCGGCTAAATAGAGACCATGACGCACTGTCCGGCACACGTGTATCTTCCCTGGCTGGTTGACAAAATTTGAAGAAATAAGGGGCTCAGGGTTGTTGGCTAGAACAGAGAAACTTCTGTTCAGGTCAACCCAAGGAAATTTTTTCCATTATTTTGATTGCATGGAAGAAAAGAAATGTTATAGGTCAAGTCAAGACTGAATATTTTGGTCAATACAAAATGAGATGTTTATTTCGGAAGCTATTTAATCTTTATGAAATCTTTAGGGTTTTGTTAAGAAAGAGACTAAAAATGTGATTTTAAAATGAAAAATGAAATATTTTTTTCAGATAGATTGTTTGGGCTTTTTTTTTCTTTGTCTATACATGTGGTGCAGTTTTTCCTGACATCATGAATAATTTTCGTCCCTTCAGTAAAATTATTTTTTGTCAAATATGTCTATCCCAGCTATAGATTTGACTTATTTCCAAGCAGCAAAGGTTCATTTTTTTAGTCCCAGAAGATGAAACTTCGTTCCTCTGGCAGCTTCAGAAAGAGGAAGGTTTTAAAAAGGCAGTTGGTTCCAGGAGTGATAAAGGTGGTAATTACTTAACTTTTTTTTTATTGGATCTCAAAGCAGTGTATTGGAATTTCCTGTAACAAAGAGATCAACAGACTATGTCTCTTTTAGGAAATAGATCTGCAACTCTATAATGATACACGTTTGTTTTAAGTCCTCTGTCCTTGGCATCTTCAGCTACCACCTCTGTTGGCTTCTACTGCTCAGTAACACATTGACCCTTGGAAACTCAAAGTTGCTTTAGTCAAACACCAAGCGTGCAGAGCCTGAGCACAGTGACACTATCGACACTGTTATCTGAAGCCACAGAAGCAAAGGGCTCTTCCCCCAGAGCGACAGATGCCAGAAGTGATTTGCTGGGGTGGAACGACTTTGCCAGGAAAAGGTGACGCACGTATGACCACCTGCAGATGCTGGGCTACTCCATCAGAGTGGGGTTATGTTGGAGAAAGAGGTGGAGTGGATAGAAGATGTCACTGTGAGCCTCCAAAACCCATCTTAAGCTACCAGACTGAGGGGCAGTACCGAGGATAACCTTATGCTTCTGCACAAAAGTCATCGCCTCTTGCTGTAGGACAGGGAAGACGTTAGAGGAGCAGATGCTACTTCCCAGTCAGAAGTGACTTTCCTGTAGCTAGAGGAGGCTTTAAGAGAAACTGCGAATTATTTCTTCAGGAACAGCACTGTTCTGTTTCATAGGCAAAAAGAAAAATGGGTGATACTCTTTGCAAGCAAGCACAAAGTTAGCCGTCGCCCTTCAAGCCCCAGTGATTTCATCTAGTCGCAACACTCTAAAATGCAGCAGAGCTAAGGCAGGGCTCAGGCTGCTCCCTCGGTGGCACGCTGCACACACGATGGCACTGATGGATTCAGCTTCTTAGGGGCCAGATCCACGTATTAACTGGCATCGGAGTGGCATTGGAGGATGTCAGCAGCCCCAACTACCAGCTCGAAGGATATAATTGTATTGTAAACGCCGCGTGTGTGGGTGATGGATAAGCACGCCTCTGCAGTCTGACTGCTAGGATGTACGGGGCAAGCCATCCTCTAATTCGCCACCAAGAGGGTCTCTTGCACTAAACAGCCTCTCTTAAATCAAAGCATTCAATCCCGTGAAGGTGGGAGTTGGGAGGAAAGAGCTGGAAAAAACAAAGTAAGACGATAAAAAAATCAATAGTGCTTCCCTATAAAATAGATAGAGATTTGCAGAATTCACTTCCACTTGACGTCAGAGGTGCCAATTCGGCAAATTCACTTAAGATCAAATTGAAAACTTATCTTGTAGTCTGGTTTGCTGGACTGTAGCATGGGCCACTCATGGGGGCTTTGGTCATTATTGTATGTAAAACACTTTGAGGTGTCGTACTGTGAGTGTCACGAACAACAGCTCCAGCTTTCACCTTGTGTCACGGTGGTGAGCACACCGTGCTGCACCCTGCCTTGCACAGATGGCTGCTGGCAATGCTACGAGGCAGTGAAACACAACCATGCTCCTGCTGACCTTGCTTTGCTTCTCTCCACACCCAAAGGCCGACATTGACCCATGTCCTGTACTTCATCCCCTTGGAAGGAGTTGGATGGTGACCATGCTGGATCTTGTGTTCAGGAGGAGCTCCCAGAGGACCAGTCTTCTATGCTCTTGGAAGGGGTCTGTAAGCCCTGACCTTCTGGCTGTTTACTGAAGAGGGTTGCAAAACTGCAGCCTGAGCCATTGCGGGTTTTCTACCATTAGCCCTCGATAATGCCCTTGTCTTCTGGGAAAGAGACATAGGTAAGTAGACATGGGGCCCCATCAATCCTACAACATATTGAGGGTATCTGCATGTCATGTCTTCTGAAGCAAAGCCATTGATGGGCTAAGGTTGTATGTGGTCAGATCTGTGGACATGAGCTTCCATTGCCCTGCACAGGGCAAAGCGTATGTGAAAGGTTACCAAATCACTACGGTCCCATTTAACATGGGGAAATTATTTACAATATATAATTTTGTTATCATCAATTTAAACAAAAAAAAAAATTTATTATGTAACTTCCACCCTATCACTTAAGCCAAAATTTTCATTCATGAATATTTAAAGTTAGGGCTCTAGAAACCCACCTAGAAGAAAATGAACTGGTTAACGTTTCCCTTCAAGTGAAAAATTCCATCCTCCTTCAATGCTCCCTCTAGTGCACAAGTCATACTGCTTATTAGGCCAGATACATTTTGCATGTAAAATTGTAGCTTCAACCTTTTTCCATTCGACCAGATCCTCTCCGGTAGCACATCAGAGGTGTATGTCCACAGTGAACCACTAATCCTTCTGTTTTCGCAGCATTTGTAGTAGAGATTATTCTGCTAGTTCATTAAATATTCCGATGTTTCGAGTTCCAGTTTTGCTCTCTTTATACACGAAACAAAATGTTATTAATTTCTACGTTGAAAGGGAAGAACAAATTTCCACAAGAAGAGAAGTTCCAGGATTAGCACTTGCACCATCTGAACACTAAGAAGAGCACCGTTATACCACAGGTCTTGCACCATCCGCAACAGCATAGATGTTGTGGCTTTTATGAACAGCTCTTGGGTACCATTTTACTGGAGAGAGGGGAAAATTCTGCCACCCTCAAGGTGACCCTACCCCTCCCAGGGCTGGAGCAGAAAGACCATGCAATGGCACAGTATAGGCTCTCAGGGGGACAGAGAGAGTCAAAGAGAGCAGAAAGATGTGCTACCGCTGAGTGAAGGCTACGTGCAGAGCCAGACAGCACAAATCAAAGCTCAAAGCCACTGCGTGGATACTGGTATCAGCATGTGGTTACTGTGGTTTGGTATCAGGTGCACTCATAGGCACGGTATTAATGCAGTGCTGGTCTATGACCCATCATTATACAGCTAATGACCCTGCTGCAGAATGGGATTTGTTCTCTGTGACCTGGGGAAAGTGAAGGAAAGGTATGCGAAATTCCTCCTTTTTTTTTTTTTTCTTGTAGAAGAAGAGAGAGTTTTTATTAAAGTTTCTCCTTGTGGCCCTGCTGAAGAATTTGCATTGTCCCCAGAAGAAGACAGAAAAATTTGCAGTCTCCCCAGCTGCACATTCCTTGAAGATTTTCAAATGCTGAGCATCTTTGCAAGAAACCCCAGAAACCGTGATCATTGGTGCCAAAATGGGACTCAAAAAAGGTAAGGGGTTGGCTTTTGGCTCATGCACGTACTTGGCTGTCTAAGGAGGGAGAGGCTCTGAGGGGTTTCATCTCTCAGGTTATGTCTACATTAATAAAGAAAACAAGACTCAGGCGCTGGCCTCAGATTGTCTACACTGCTTAATTGTGTAGAGGTCCCAATAAGTAGAAAATCTGTCTCTAGCCAAGGACTACTGCCCCACCAGGTACAGTGCACAGAAGAGGACCAAATCTAGTGGACTTGGAGCGGAGTCTGTAGACCCCAGGTCTCCATCACAGTGCTAGAGTTAAATCTTACCTGGCACCTGATGGGCACCATGTGGGCTTGAGATTTTTTTAAGGTCTGGGGGGTAAGATTGATGTTTCTGCTACCCAGTGGGTATCTCCTAGAAATCCTCCTTCTTCAGCTCCAGGGTTTTTAACTGCAGCGATACAAGAGACAGCTTAAATCTGCTGAATATCTGTTGATATTCTGAAACCACATGAAAAGTCTCCCCTAGTCTTGAAGGCAAACTGCAAAACCACCTTGTTCAGGATATTCACTACAGAGATGTTAGGTATTTAACCAACTGCAAATGGACATGGCTTTGGATATAAATGTCACTGAGACTGTAAAGGGGATGCTTAGGGGCAAATGACCGCCTTAGTAACAGGTAAAATTTCTGTCATGTCTACAAGAGAGTTAACTTTGGCTCATGTGGCTTAGTCGTTTTGTTGTTGAGAGTGAATCTCAATTTGACCTCCTGAAATTGAATATTCACTTTAGCCTAGATTTGCAAAGCTATTTGTTAATGCACACATACAGGGCTGTTTTCTCCAGGGTTTTAAAGAAAAAACTCATTTCAATGTAAAATTCACAGGATCAAATTGAAATTTATTTTGAGAAGAGTTAACGTTACTGATTTTCAGGCTCAGACAATCACTTCCATGTCAGATTGTAATTACACCTTTTTGTGCATCAGCTGCATGCATGGTATGGAAAAAAATGTAAGATAACGCTGTTTCTTTCAGCTATAGAAAGGACCTTTGTACTGTCCTTCCCTGGAAATCCCCCACACTGAAAGGAAAAAAGTGATTTATTCCAATCAGCCAGTATGAGCTAATGCATTAATTGCATAAAGATATTTGTCTTACCCAAAGTTTTGTTTGATTTTTATTCTCAATTGTCTGCTAGGTGTCTGCGTAGCATTTTCTTTTCCCTGCAGCAGTTTTCACTGCCATAAAAATCTTGCTTCTGTTAAATAACAACGTTAAAATATTGCAGTGCTGACCTTAATGGTTTACAACATTCAGCTAAGGAGCTCAAGTCTCTAAAATAAGGGTAAACCACCCAGTAAAATCTACCTAAGGAGAATTAAAGCCTCAGAAGACAACTGACAATCATGATGTAATTTCAGCCTTTTTTTGTACCTCCATAAGGTCCTATCTATCCATGCGGGTGTGCAAAGGGTTGGAGGATTGCAAGAGCCCAGTGCAGTCATGTAGGACTGTGGTGGGCAGGGATTTGGCCCCAGAGAAGATCCCATCACTGATCGATGGCAGCAGGCTATCATTTCACACTGGTGGAGCATCTTTACGCTTGTGTGCAGAGCTGAGCGCAAAGCATTACCGAATCAGGAAGGGCGATGTCTTCTGCTCACTTTGCCCCGCTGTACAAGGCTACGTAAGTTGCAGGAAAATGGAGAACTAAATATCATAGCTTTAATGTTATTTAATATTTTATTAGGTTAAATGGACACACATTTTGTACTTTGTAAAATACTCAGCAGAGACTAGCTATTTTGGTACAGCATTTAAAGGAGAAGACAGTGGGGCTTATATCAAGATTTTGCCAACTGTAAGATATTCCCAGTAATCAAGAGGTTTGTTTTTTTTGGTCAAGGAACACCAGCTGTAGCAGGAGAAAACTGTCAGTGAACCTTACTGTCATTTTGGTGTTACAGACCCCAGAAAGGATGCTCACCTAGCTGCTCCCCCAAAATCTGGCAGGAGACTCTGCAGTGTCCAGCCACATGGAGCAACTTGTGAAGCCATCAGCTATCCCCTGTGTGGAATGAGAGCTCAGGACCTCATCAGGGGATGCTGAGGAGACAAAATACTAAGTGATTACATGTCCGTGGGTGCACTAGAAAAGATATGCGAGCCCACACCCCAAAGGGCTGAAATCCCCCAAACACTTATCAGTGAATCCCTGCTGCAGAGATTGTTAGAAATAGTACCACATCATTTAGGCAAATCTTGGTAATATTTACTGTGAATTCAAAAGGAGAGGGTCCACTGTGCTGTTTGGATCAACTCCTGACAGCACATAAAATTTGGCCCACTAGCCATTGGAAAGATGGGAAAGCTTGTAGGAACCTGGAGGATCTTGGGAACAGAAAAAATGCAATGTTGAATGTGACCCCTCTTTACAAGACCTCATTTTAATATTAGCACAGCAGGCCAAAGAGTCAACAAGAGTTAATTCTTCCTTCCAACAAATTAAATCTTAAGAGCTGTCATTTTTATCAAGCAGCAGAAAATCAGCATCATCACGGACAAATTCTATGGTCCTTCAGCTTCTGCAGCGGCTGAGCATCAGAAAAACCCAACAGAGCTTGATTCCGGGACAGCTCAGTCAACAATACTCTTTCCAGTGGATCCACAGGATTTGGGCAAGTACACATAATTACAACCCCAACCCACTGAAATCAATGGAAAAATGTTCCAAGTGGGCTTCCTAGCTCCTCTAGAAAGTCTTTCACAAGATGGCAATGGTGACCAACGCTGTTTCCCTTTGCTATAGCACCTTTAGAGAGTAGCCTGTAATTCATGATGAAAAACAACAATAATATTGCTTTACATAGGAAGATAAAAGCCTTCCTTTGCAGCAATGAAACTCAGATGTCTTGAGCAATGTGTGTAGCTTAAGGGGTTTTTTTTGACAGTGCAATATTGTATATAATAACAATTACCAATGACCTCTATTAGGTTGTCCAGTCTCATTAAGGCCAATGCATTTGGTACCTGCCACTGCCAATTTGCCTCAACAGAGGTTTTATTCAGTGGATATGATAGAGCTGTAAAGCAATCTTTTTTCATTTAAATAGTTTAATTGAGGAATGCTATCAGATGTTTCAAAATTTAATGTATACAACAATTTGCTTCCCCTATCTCTTTTCAGAGTTTAGTTTGGAGAAAATGACATCTGATTCTTATAGAAAGAAAGCAATTACATTTTGGAGCCTGCCTGCCCGTATTGCATATGTTTTTAAACATAAAAAGAAATTCTTAATATGTAATTGTCAGGTAATAAAAAGGAAAATATTTTACTTTGCATTTATGAAGTAATTTTTCAAAAGCATAAGGGAATTGCATGTTAACGTTTTTCGTTTATTACCACACTCCTAATGCTGCACTGTTTTCACAAGTTTAGATTAAAAAAAAAAACAGATCTGATGCTCATGTATTAGTATGATAATACCCTATAAAGTAATTAGGACAGGGGAAACCGCAAAGGTTCGTCGGTTCTGATAAGCCTACGCCCGCTCCAGGGCATCGTCAGAAGCCCATCGGGAGTTTCTGCATCGACATCTATGGGCCCCAACTCTTAACTTAATCTTCTAAGAAACTTCAGTCCCAGCTCATCCATCTCATAATTTGTTTTCTCCACCTTTTCTCCTACTTTGCCTGGAGTACAAGTCTTGCAGACCAACGCTGTGCCTTGAAACTTCGCTCTCCTTTGCAGAGGGGATAGGGCAGCCCTGTGCCTGTGTCTCTACATGGAGGTGAGGACTGGAGGGATAACCCAATAATGTTCATGCTCCTCTGGTCATGGACCATTTCCACCCCTAACTTCAAATTGGACCATTTGGTCCAATATGCTACAGCAGATACTCTAGGAGTAACCCAAGCAACTAATCAGCAAAAAAAGGCTTTTTTTTTTCAGGAATTAGCCTCAAAGCTCCTACTGCAGCACCAGGAACTTTGAGCTGTGAGTAAAATACTGTGGAGCTTTCTTTACATTTGTTTGTTGTGCTTTTATTTTATAGAGCTGACCTCACTTCTTTGAAATGCATTTGCTCTCCACAAAGCCAGTAAATACCACCCAGTTGTCTTTAAATCACATGTTTATGAAGGGCTGGATTGCAGTTTCATTAAATACTCACCTATATTTATTTTAAATTATTCTTGCCTCATAAAAACAAATGCTTGAAGATAATCCCAGTTAGTAAAGACGGACATTCATTAGGGAATGGTAAATCCCCCTTCTCTTCCTCCCATGGCTTCTTGGTTGGAACAAATCCATCTTTAAATCTCTGTCAAATTTGGTGCACAATCTCAGCTAGAAAAATACAAACTCAAGTATTAAAAATACTAAAGTATTTAATTCATCTTTTGATTTGATTGTTTGCGATGTTTCCAACTGATGGGAAGGGAAGGGAAGGCAAGGCAAGGCAAGGCAAGGCAAGGCAAGGGGAGGCGAGGGAAGGGGAGGCGAGGGAAGGGAAGGGAAGGAAAAGGGAGGCAAGGCAAGGGAAGAGCACTCCCACCTCTGCCTTCAGCCAGCCCATGTGGGCTCAGGGACCCCCCGGAGCATAGGGCATCTCCGGCTGCTCTCAGCTCTTGCCCCATGTAGGGTAGTGCCAGCTGGGCCAGGAGCTCTCATGTGCTGCTGTAGTCAAAAATTCGACAAGGGGGAACCCAAGCCCTTTTTTTTGGAGTGCCTTTGGAGAGAGAGCACTCCATGCACAGAGAGGTGACAGTGCTAAAACTAAAATAACCTGTTTTCCGCGGCACTGGTGACGTATGGGCAGTGACCGCTAAGACAACATACTCTGTCCCTGCTCTTCCCTATAGGTCAGCCTTTGCCCATCAGTAGTGTCACAATACCATAAAAACCCTTCAGAAAACCCTGCTGGTCTTATTCAGAACCGCACATGCAAATCCTATGTCTCTCCCCAAAGCCAGATCAGCAAAAAGCAGAACTGGGTGTGGTGGGACCGGGAAATCCCAGCTGAACCGATCAGGTGCCCATGCCATCCCCAGACTCTCTGAGGAGTGAAAGGGTCTCCACTTGAAAAGACTATCAAAGCCCTACAGCAGGTTGCCCAGAAAGCTGATGGATCTCCAACACTGGTTAACAAATACCTCGCAGGCATCGTTTGGGTGTAGCTCATCTCACCTTAGGTCAAGGGCATGCATGAAACGACTTTTCAGGGTCCCTTCCAGCCTTATTTGCTGCACTTCTATAACTTCAAGCAGGAGAGACAAGACAGCAGCCAAGGGAGGTATCAACCTGGGTAGACACGCAGCCAGCAGCGTCAGACGGGCACAACGGCTGTTTTATAGACTTGCTGGTACCTCCTGACTTAGTGCCACTTAGTGCGAGATTAATGCCATGTGAATGCAGCTCATGTCCCCAGCTGGGATTTCCTACAACCTACTGCTGATGCTTTGCTGGCAGCAAGAGCAACAAGCTTTCAGTTTACTGTTGGAGGTCAAGGTAAAGTGATTTCAATTAGAAGAGGATCACGTAGGTCTCAATCCAATGCAGGCAGGTTGTGTAACACTGGCAGCGTGAAGAGGAGAGTCATTTATTCATTTCTTAGCTGCATGGTTGGGGATTTCATTTTCCCTCTCTGTTTTTACAGTCTTCCTTGTCCCTTTTACCGTTCAAAGGGTAATGCAAAAATGCATTAGGGTTCTTTAGTTCCTTTGCTTTCATCAGGCGGTTGTTTTCTCTGCTCCAATCACCCCGGTAATTAGCGGTAATGAACTAGAGGAGGAGGGAGGAAGCAAAGATAGAAAACAAATATTCAGCTGACCAGTTTCTTCCCCCTGTGGCATTTGCTCTGTGTCACACAGCTGCATTTCAAAACCCTACACGTATTTACATGCCTCTAAGAGGAAGGGCATGTGTTTGTTGCCCTGTTCAAAACCGAGCACGTATTTACATGCTTTGCTGAATTGGGGCCATATACCCTTCTTTTTCCTTGACACTGCGGGCAACCCTTTGTTTCTGCTGGTCAAACAAAACAGAACAAAAAAAAAAAAAAAAAAGGAGACCAGGGAAAGAAAATGTATTTATTAAATGGTTCTATAAATAAAAGAGCTGGGAAGATATAGGAGGCTCTGATCTCTGAGGGGTGATGGCAAAGTGCTACTGATAAAGTGGCTACGATTCAGATCAATAGCAAACAAGACAGGCAGGTGAATTTCCCCTTTGATCTTCATTCCCCGTGCAGCCCGAGTCGGTCTGACTGTGCCACACAAATTACTGCTTTGTGCAGGGGAAAAGCAGTTTGCTCGGCTTTTTGCTTATTGCACGAGTGGATTGGATGGCAAATGATAAGTGTCGCTTGTTATCATTTCAAAAAGCCACTGGAAAATGGTGGCTCCAGCACTTCAACTTGATGTGTCAACATTTTTTGTGTCAGCAGGGTATTGTAGGGTTGATACATAGATCAGTGCTAAATGGTCTTAATAAAAAAAGATTAAATCTGGAAGAAGGAAATAAAGCTCAGGGCAGGGTTCATCTGTAAAGCTATAAATATACAGTAGGGAAATTTGAGGGGGCAAAATAGTGATGATGGGAGATGATGCTTTGCAAACCAGAACCGTGCTTTTGGCCTCAAAAGCTGTGTTGTAACTTGCTCTGCCCTACTACTGACTTAGGGAAAATCACGTCAGCTTTGTGCCTTATTTTCTCCAACAAGCAAGCAGGCATGGCTGCGAAGAGCTTTGCAAACTTAGCAAGGGAGGTGACTTTTGACTCTCAGTGCCTGGAAGTCAGCGGTGTGGATGGAGGCCAGCTGGCTACATCAAAGAGATGGAAACCACTTTTCTGAAGTTCTGGGGAGCTACATTGAAGAGGTTTGAGCTTTTCAAGGAAAATGGGTGACATGGTTCCTGTAAAAAGTTGGTGAGTGTTTTTTGCCTCCAGCTTTTCCCCTCAATGCCAAAGTGACAAGGGCAGGAGGGACATTTAGCAAGTCTAGCCCTACTTCATGCTGGTAGGTTCCCTATAGGAACCCAGTGATACATCAGATTGCAGACTGTATGCAAGGTTGTAAGGCTGGAGGCCCACCTAAGCCCTTGAGCCTGGAGAGGGAGTTGCGTCAGGGCGATGCCAAGACAGGACAGTTGCAGTGTGGGTTGGGAGGTGCTGGCCAGAGGTTTGCCTTTTCTGCAGCACATAACTGGGGGAGCACTCGTCTCGGACAACAAAGCCATTAGGGATGGGGAGAGGGTTACAAGTCATATGGACCACCTTCCATGCAGTAAATCCATCCCTGTGGTCCACAGAACAAGGTGAGCCTCATTGGGTATTTATTATTCCTGGACTGTAGTGGATGGGGCCTCATCCACAAGGCAAAGCTGTTAAACCATAAAATATTACCTTCCCATATGTTCTCATTTTTATCACAACAGCCCAGTCTGTTGCAGGCAGAACTTCTCTCTGACAGGACTGATAGTTTCTTAAAAACTAAATAATGATCTTGCAGCTTCTATGCCCTCTACTGCTGTTCAACTTCCCAACCAGCTGTTTTAATTGTTTTAAAATTAAGTGTACACCATGGAGATCTGTGGGTAGTTGAAAGTTGGAATGTGCTTTTGACTGGGGCTAATGAGTCAGTGATATCCAGTCAGATGTATGCCACCCAACGGGTTTCTGAGCAATCACAGGACGATCTCCCACTTGGTTTCACATCATTTTCGAGCTGGTTGTGGCTTCTTTCCTTTTTAAATCCTGGGTATTCCAGGGATTAAATTATTAAATTATATTAAATTATTCTTGCAGGTCTGTGGGTAGCTTTTCAGTAGAGGAACAAATATGATTAATGGAAAACAAATCACATTTCCCAGATACCGTGTACTGCACATGAACACAGCTGCCATTCTTTCATCATCAAATCATGAGTCTTTAATACCAATCTTTTTCTTGTCGTGTTCCCTGCATTCACATCTAGTAGCCCTGGCAGCTGGGCTTTTTCACCTTTGTGTTTCTTAGAGTTTTGTACTGATTACATTTTTAAGCAAGAGACCAAGCAGATCAATAGAAGCGACCTCCCGTTAACAGCGATAAGGAGAGCAGCAAAACTTCACCAGGAACAAAATCCAGCCAGAGAACTGGTGAAAGGAAAAACTCATCTTTTCCTCCCTGGGACACACAGCCCCATCTTGCAGGGTGAAATCCAGATGTAACTAAAATAGCCCAAAACTCCGACAGGGAATGACACAGCCCCTATGTTTCCCGTGGACCATCTTAACAGAACTATTATCTTGTTCCACACGATCTCTTCCAGGGGTTTCTAAGTCACTTTGCTGACTTGATGGGAAGAGAAACTAAAATGATGAATCAAGCACAACACAAATCTTCAAAGTACTGGCAACAACAGCTATGAGAGTTTCCCCACCTGAGATAACATGAAGCTGGGGGAAACTAGGGGCTGTAGTCATTGCTGCTGGAGGTATGCAAGAGGACATCGGCCCTCTTAGCTTTACCCTTTGCAGCGTCCAGGAATTAGTTGGAGAGCAGACTCCCTTTGACCTCAGTGGGAACACAGGCTTCTCCAAGGGTATCTCAGCCTTTGGTTGGGCTGGAGGAAGCCAAGGGATGGGCCCATCTTTTTCCACTGCCAGCTGAGGGATCGTGGTCTGACTCAGCTCCTAGCTGGAGGTGTTGAAAGTGTGGTGGGGTAATGCTAGGCCATTGTGCCAGTGCCTGAGGGCAAGGCAGAAGTCCTCGAGCAGTTCAGAGAGCTCCAAGAGGTAGTGCGGGAGATGGCATGGAGTGAGGCTGCAGATGGAGGGGTCCTGGGACAGGTTTTGACATCAGGGAAGAAGCTGCCATCATGTACATGGACCTCCTAGGGCTGAATTTTGCTGCGTGCCTCCTTGCAGCAGTGATGAAGAAGATATGGCCAACGTAGGGTTCTTTCCCTGGCTTAGGCAAGGCCACTGAGCAGCTTGGACTGTGAGTACCAAAGTGATGCATTTATGGAGAAATATTGGCTTACTTGAAACCTATGGGAATTTTGCCACGGATTTCAGTAGAAACATGATTTCATTCTTGGTCTTTGCAATTCGCGTTCTCCACATTAAGAATCAACTTTCTGCGTTACTTGCTGGTGGTAATGTACAGGGAAATGGAGCTAGAATTACTTGGTATCACCATAAAAAGGGGAGCTGATGTTGGAACTTTAAAATTGTGTCAGTGGAAAGCTGATTTTTAATCGACATTTCTGAATATGCATATTACAGATAGAGTATTACATAAATGATACCTCTATTATATGGTTTGCAGTGCCAGTCTACATGAGTAAAAATGGAAGGAGCTTTTTATTCAGTTCAATTTTAATCAAATTCTACAGAGCAGCATTTCTATGGCCTATTTAAAATTTAAACAAAAGCAGAATAGCTCCCTCTATATCTATACCCTCTTACTATTGTCGCAAGAAAAGAGCAAGTAAAAGCTCAAAGAAGCCCTTACAATCCCATTGAGACTGGCCAGATGCAAGCTGTACAGATATTTTAACCTCACTAAATAACTGTTTGAAATGTCTTTGCCTTCTATTTTGGGGTTCTAAAGAGCCTGATGAAATGATACCTGGAGAAAGTGGCCAGTCCTATTGTTTGTGAGATATCTCTGTGGATTCTTAATAGCAATTTTGAATACTAAGCAGTTGCCCTGATGCCTGTTGTGAGATTCTCAAAAATCTGCTCCAAAGTGAAAGAGACAAAAGAGAATGAATGAAATCAAATTGAGTTGTAGCAGGGGACAGATGGGACCCACTCACTAATGTAACCTGGCCTATTCATGATATTCTCTTCCATGCAGAACAAGGTTCTAGTACTTGGAACTAAGATGGAAATGATATATAGTTCCCAAGATCTGCTTTACACTGACGTCTGGACTCTACAAGGGATGTGTTTAAATGGAAAATTTGAGTGGTTTAATATTTTTTTTAATTATTTCTCTTGTCCGGTGAAACCTGGTAACTCGAACTCAAAGTTTGTCGTAGGAATCGGGCTGCTCTTTTAACAGCAAAGTTTTCTTGGATGTGCTCAGAGGTGAAGTTATGAAGACACTCTGTGCCTTCACAGTGTGGGAGGCACAGATGTGAAAAGCAGTAAGCCTTTCAGACTGTACCCTTGGAGAGAAGGATGCTCAGATAGATGCAGGATAGAACCAGGATCTGGAGCCGTGCTTCTGCTTCACTGCCACCAGGGTAAGTCATGACCACGGTCACAAATTTCACAGCTTATTTCTGAAGGATAGAGAAAGCTTTGAAAGCTACAGTGGAAGGCTTGAGAGCTATTTATTATATTCTTCTGAAAATTTTATGGTCTTTAATTGTCATAGCTGCCTAACAGTATTAGGTTAAGTAAGCAGTTTTCACAAAGAACTTAATTAAATTTCTGAACTTGTTGCCCCAGGATATTTTGGAGGCTAAAAGTTCAAATGGGTTTAAAAAGAGAGTAAATAAATTCACGGAGGGAAAGTACTTCTGTGGTTACTGTATCACTAGTCCAGATGCACTCTCACTCAAGCAGTCCCTTGATAGCTCCTTGCCAGAAGCTTGAAGGAGATGACAAAGGAAAAAACACTTTCTAGACCTCCTTTTCTGGACTTCTTCCCTAAGCATCCGTTATCGCCCACTGGCAGAGAGAAAATACAGAACTGACTGGATTTCTTAACCCTGCCAGATAAGCCTTGGGCATATCTTCTGAAAATTGCCATTTCAAAAGTCAATAACTAGCAAGGTTACAAATAACTGCAAACTGGATCTCACCAAGCTCTCTCTTCCTGTTGTGTAATGTCAGACCCTCTGTTTATACACGAGATAGATGTGAAAAAGCAAAAATCTGATGACTGATCCCACTGACATAAAAGAACACTTCAATGGTCAATAGTTAATTTGGTGTGTGGAAAATCATTGCTCTTTTCCAAGGCATATGCTACTTTTTAGCTGATTGTTGCTGCCGGGCAAGTTGGCTTTTATTAACAGTGCCAACCGTTGACATCCAAAATTAAAGCTTTCTCTTCTCAGCTATGGTCTTTGAGACTGCAGTTTGTGGCCAGTAGTAAAATGGATGCCTTCAGCCAAAGTCTTTGTTTTCAGCCATATTACCCCTACCCAGGACATGGGGATGTGATTGTATTTTTGTCCTGACACTCCCCCCATGCTACAAGCCTGCAGGTCTACGCAAAGTAAGAAGTTCCATCAGGAATTAGTTGCAGCAGATTTTGCTTCTCATCTTCAGAGAATAAATAGCTGGGGTGTCCCATCCAGCTTCACCCACCTCCATGCGCTGGCAAAGACGCTTCAGAAAACATCAGCTTTGCATGCTGCCGCCTGGTCTGCTGCACACTTCCCAGCAGCCCTTATCCAGTTGGATCAAACCAGAAGGTGATCTGATGACAATTAGGACTCTGTACAATCCCTGCTGTTACCATCAAAGCGAGGGGATATACCCAAAGAGAAAGATGTATGTAGTCACTCAGTGTGCGATACAATTTTAAGCTATGTCCAGACCCATATAGACTTTTATACAAATCCCAATTAATACATTAAACGTCATCAGGATGACTGTTCAGCAGCTAGCTGGAGCTAAAACAGAGTCTAGGAAATGAACGGAGGAGGATTTTACATCAACTTGAGTTGCAGAATGTCTCCTTGTCAGCCATGCATCGTTTGTGATGCTCTGTCGCCCTTGGGCCTCATATTTAGCGAGGAAATCAAGCTGCTGGCCGCTGTTGGATGGCTGTAGAAGAGAGAATTTCAATTTCAAAACAGCCTGATTTTTTCCATTTCCTGATGACCCTCCCAGAGAAAAAAAAACCAAAAAGTACCACACACAACATATTGAATTTAATCAAACTTGTGCAGTGGAGGGTGGGTCGGTTTGTTTGTTTCATTTCATACTTCCATATTCCACCCATGGAGAAATCTTGCTGGTAGGGAGGATAAACAAACAACCAACCAAACAACCCAACCACTGGGCCTCTAGGAGCCGTTGTTATTTATTTCCACAATTAGCAGTCGAGTTCTGGTGCTGTGCCCAGAGAACTCCTCTCATTTTTCAGCGTGTCACTCTGTGCGCAATATGCTTTTAGGAATTGAGGATTAAGGCGGCTGATTGTGGGTGGTTTATGAAACTTTTTATGGGAAGCCATATAGCCAAACCTTTAGAGAATCAGACCATCATTTTAATGGGCTTATGTTGTGTACAAGACTGTTCAGTAAGATTTTTCGCACAGTACAGAGCATCTTGATAGAGAACTTGGATTAATCAGGGATGCTGTTGCCAGTTGATGCTGTGGGTTGTTTTCGGAATTAGCAACAAGCTATGAGCGGTGCTGAGAACAGCCTGGGGTGGCTGCCCTTCCTCCTTAAAGATGCTGAAAGGTCGGATTCCAGAGGGGAACCACGTACAGATCTATTTGTGAATTAAACTTAAGATAGAGTCTCTTTGGCAAGTGCCTGGAATATAGAGTTAGAGCGGAGAAGGCAGCTCTGCTCATCAGAGGTGGTCTCTCTGAACTCTGGTGGCACCGCGATGGCAGGACAATGCCGGGAAGAAGTCGTCACAGGCACAAAATCTGTTTGCATTGTATTTGCCCATATGAAAACCGCACACATATATTTACTAGCAGGAAAACAGCGATTTCAGAGAGCGCAGTCACCTCCTGAAAACTACAGGTGCTCAGCACCTTCCAGAATTCGGTCAAATATTTCAGCTGTGACAGAGGGATGAGTATTTAAGTCATGGATCTACAGTGTAGCATTCAGATTTACCAGAGATGTCATCCTCTCCCAGGGTTGTTAAAGGTATTGATTAATTGCCTGTTGTTAAAGTTATTGATTGATGAAGCTGCAATATAAATACTGGCACCATCGGTTACTCCATACAGTTTTTAACCTGAGCACTCAAACGTTTTATCTCTTTTTGTATTTGTAAATCAAGGGAGTTTCATGCCAAATTCCCACCGTGCCCTCGCCCCCGATTGCTGATTCCTTTTTAAGACATAAGACCCCTTCAAACATCATTTGGCAATAAGGAATTCACAATGAAACCTCATCTCTGTACTGCGTTGCAGGTACTGGGTCTATCTTGATGTCCAGTTTCTCTTTCGGATAGTACGAGAACTTTTTGAAGATCAGCTTTTAATGTGCAACCAGCAAATCATCCACCTTTCAGGATGAGCAAAGAGCAAAAGAAGTAAAGCAGGAGTCATCTTCCAGGATGAACAAAGAAGCCAATTTTATGGATGGTGCTGAGCCTTCAAATGCACCTGGGACCTGAAGACCTGATGAATCCTGCTATAAATCCTATAAAGAAAAAAATCATTTTTATTGAGTGCTCCCTACTTTCAACAACTTTATTGATACATTTGAAGGGAATCCTGAAAAACATTTCCCAGAGTCTTCAAGGTCAATCCACCATCATCATTACCAAAGTGTTGCAAGACACTCCATGTTGATTAACTGCCATCATATTTAATTAGCGCTCGAGTGGCACTTCATCCTGCTTATTGTCAGAAATCCCTTTATCTTGCTATTTGCATTGCAGAGTTTTTAATTAGGATATGTGTAGGGAATCTCTTAATGATCTCATGTCTGAATAACCATCCAGGCTGTGCAGAGGTTTGCTCAGTTGTTTCTGTCTCTCCAGAGGGTGCTTTGCCACCATGGGAGAAGAGAAACCTGGATTTCCTCAGCTGAGGCATCAGGAGTGTGAGGCTGCTTTGAGACCAGCTCAGCTTGTCAGAGATGTATCTAAGTGGGATACATCCAACAGTTTGGGCACTACTGCCCAAGGCGTCGCTATTTTCCTAGGAAACATTTTTTTTCCTACTGCCCAACCCAATCCCCCCCCTCAATTCGCAAACTGTTGCCCCATTCATCATTACGGAAAACTCTTTGTAATAACCTTTCAAGTAGCCGCAATCTTCAGTTTGATTTCCCCTTTAAATTCCTCTTTGCTGGACCAACAAGCTCATTTGTTCAAGCCCCACTTGCAGCCGCGTGTCTCGGGCTCACCACCTTGGGGACCTTTCGGTGAACTGATTTCTCAACATCCATCTTGAAGTTAACTACAGATAAGAAACCTTAGAAAGGGGCAGTTACAGAGAGATATGGAATGAAAAATAATTGTAGGAAGGTGATCCTCTCTTATCAAGAAATAGGGGAATCCTCAGCTGGCCTTAGCCACCTCTATGTCAGAAAAACAAGGTTATTTAGATTTCTCCTCCAGCCAGTGAAGAGAGGAAATCTCCTTGGAGAATTGTTCCTCCCTTCAGCTTAGACATCCTCTTCAAGGAGTTGAATCACCCTCTAAATCAGTCTGCAGTGGGAGCCGGGACTACTGCATCCAGAGCAAACCTGAATCACGAACCCACCACACCGCAAAGAGTGAACGGAAAATAAAATGCATTTCTGGGGAGAACAGAGGTGCAAAGGCGTCAACAGAAGTAAAAAGGCAACACTCCATTTCCCAAGCAGCCTTAATAACATTCCTGAAGAGCAGCAAACTTGGACCGACGCAGCTGACAATAACTTTACAACTTTGTGTGCTGACCTCTTAGATACACACGTTGTTTTGGCATCAGAGGTTGCTCCATCCAGCTCATAATTCAATAGCCGGAGATGAAACCACGACAGCCCTCATACAGCCAGCTGGGATATTGAACTACAAGGAGATTAAATGACTAGATCCCGGCCGTGCCAGAAAGTTGTGGCAGAGCACTGTTAAGAGGAGAAAAATCCTCATTGTTGGCATCAATAAACTCTTCCTTCTTCTTCTTCTTGGATTCCTGTGCTGACCACCCAGAGTTGTTAAGGCTTGTAAAGATGAAAAAGGATTGCTGGAAGGCCCTACCAAATTACAATTAAGCAGTTCAACAGCAGATGAGGAACGCAGGCAGTGTGTAGGTAATGCACACTGGGAGGAAAACAGTTTAAACTACTTGTACATGCTGATGGGTTCTGAATTAGTCGTAACTCACGGGGACAAGATTTAGGCATTGCTACTGACAGCTCAATGTGCAGCAGAGGTCAAAAAAGTAAATAAGGCATTAGGCTGTGTTAGAAGGGGAGAGAGAATAAAGAGCAAATATACGGCTGTGGCTGTGCTGCATGCACAAATGATTGTGCTTTAAATGCAGCTTTCATTTCTTTGCCAGCTGGCCCAAAATTGGGGCTGTCCAGAGCAGGGCAGGGAAGAGAGACTTTCAATACCACGGGGATTTCAGGAATTGGGGGATTTTGAAGGAAATGCCAGCGTTAAAGGGTGAGCTTAGCACATGTAGATCAGAGTAAATAGCTAACGGTCCTTGTCCAGAGAGTGCCTCACATACAGACCAGAGGTTGTGGGTGCAGAAGGTTCTGCCTCAAGGTAACAGGGAAAAATGTTGACATCATCTGGACTCTGAAGTCAGGGACTCCCCGTTTTGCTGGAAAACTCCGTCCACACCCTCAGACAAGTGGTCCAGGCTCTCCATCTGCTCACAAAGTGAAAAGGGGATGGGGGAGCTTTAAATCTGCAGGAAAATAATTTCAATTTTATCTGATCACGGGCCCGTTGCATTCCTTTAGGTATTGACAGAAAGAAGCAAGAAACCTGTAACTATTAAATATCCTAAATAAATGATCAAGTTTCCTCTCTGTGCTTTGAGTTTCATTGGTTTCATGGAACAAGATCCTGGAGTCCACAGCACTAAAGGGTGAACCACAAAAGAGTTCACTGAGGAGGAAAATGAAAGGGTCAAATTTTTTTGTGTTCTTTTTTCTTCATCTCATAAATGAAAACAAAAATAGAGTGATGGGCCTCTACAAATCAAACCGGGAGCTTTCACCGATGAGGTCTAGTCATTTGTATTTTATTTACACACCAAAATGTGCTTGAAGCTGTATAGGAACCACAACGCATTTGAAAGCAAAGCTGCTGCCCAAGGGTTTTTGCTCTTCATGGAAGAAATTACTCTGCAAAACCAACTGTGGGGCTGGGGCTGTCCAGAAAAGAAAGTGTAGAGGTAAGTATTATCAAGTTATTTTGGCCCTTGAACCTAAAAATTGTTCTGTGTCAGCCACGGGCCTGGGAGCATCCATAGCTTTTGTGGATTATTCTGGATTATTTCTTTCTTTTTTTCCCTGGGTATGGTTTAATTTTTTCCCGCTGCAAATCACGATCGCTTCCACTGAAGTCAGAAGTTACAGCCCCAACAAGCCCAGAGTTCGCTCTTCTTCTGCAGAGCATCTGGGCAGGTTTCAGTCCTTCTGGTTGAGCGATCGAATAATAAATAAAAAAATAAATAAATAAAATCGAATTCATGGTTTGAGAATAGTAGGAACGGCGCCATAATTGCCATCACCTCCTAATTCCCTGGAATCTGGCAGAGGTTTGCTGCCTGCACCGTGCGGGCACCCACTCCACCTCGCTCAACAGATCACGTTCAGCTGCCTCCTCCCCGCACTGCTTTATTGCCCTCCTTTGTGCTCAGGCTGCGTGACGTGACTGCAGGTTGTAAATTCACCGGACATGGGTTTAGCATCGCGCTCGTCTTTGGAGAAAGGGAGGGAAAAAACCACCGGCACCTCTCTGAGCTGCAACCAGATGCACCTGGATCAATACCTGGATTGCAGCAACCCTGGATGGGGCTTGTCCCGGCCACCCCATTCACCAGCTCCCTTGATCCCCATCAGGACTGACGAGCAGCCGTAGCCAGGGCTGTCATAGAGAATCGAAATGCATCGTCAAGAAGTGGAGTGGATCCCAAGTAATTAAATGTATAAATTAATTCTCCCCTTAAGATACATTCCTCTGCCATTATTAGGTTTCTCTAGGAGAAAATCCTTGGAGGATCTTCATAAAAGTACCACTACTTCAAATATTGTCTTTCTAAAGCTTTTTCTTTTTTTTTTTTTTTTTTTCAGGCTTGATGCCTGCAGCCTGCAATTAAAATAAGTGACATGAAGGTGTCTTTAAAATAGAGATCTATGGAAAACGAAAGGATTGTCTGTCAAAGGGTGAAAAATGAAAAATAGCAGTCTCAGATCTCTGAATGGATGAGTGGGGAAAACTCCTGTCTGTCCTAGTACCCAAAGGGATAAAACCCAATGATAGCTTCTCAACTGCTTAGCAGATAATGCATGTGCTGTTTTGATGCTAGTAATGTGTTTTTTACTTCTTTCTATCTGGGAGGAACGAATCAAATATGAGAAGTGCTGGGACATGATTTTCAACCCATTGCCTTTGATTAAGTGCTTTAACATGTGAGTCCAGAGACTTGCAATAATACTAATGGGGCATAAAGCACTATAAACAGGACGGGCCTACTTTTGTCCAAATGCCATTATACTGGAATAAAAAAGAACAGCAAATGTAATATGTCCACTGCTAACCTTTTTTTGACAGGAAATTTTCTCTCCTACGTGCATGCCATAAATTATGCTGCATTTTGCAGAACCATGAGCGATCGCTTAATTTCGAGCGAAGGAGTGTTTGCTAAGCTTGAACCACTTAGCTCAGTGCAATATTTAGCTGTGAAAATACGATGATGTGAAGCAAAACATGGATGCGAATGGTGGGCTGGCTGGCCTGAAATCAAATTTCTTTTCAGGTTTGGGAAATGGAGGTAAAGACCTGTCAATAAATATTGGGGCAAGTTTTTTGTTGTTCAGCGATTTTAAATACAGTGAAAAAGCCACCTGGAAAGCCAAACCACCCATTTACCCAGAAAAGATAAGGGAGGTTGGAAACTTTGCCTAAGTTTGGTTTTAAAAGACGTTGACGAGTCTCTCCCGGTGACATCCTCCGGTGTGAGCAGAGCAAGCCCTGCTGCTACACCAGTCTGGCAAGATGCTTCAGTGCAGCTCTTTGGGCCCAGCTCCATGGCACTTCTAACTTTGTGCTACGTTTTATTGCTCTCAGCAAGTTGCAGATTGTCCAACTGTTCTGTCATTTATTGTAAACGGTTGCAAAAAAAAAAAAAAAAAAAGAAGGGCAAAAAAAATATTCCACGACTCTATAACGTAGTCCTTGGTGTAAATCAAACATTCCCTGTCATGTTGATAGCTTGTGTTAGTCTAATGTATTTTATATTACTCAAAAGCATTGAAACCCTGCAGCTTTCTTCATATAGGCCATTATGCGGTTATCATTAAATTGTCTTGCAAAGAACATTATCGGTAATTATAGCAGACACTAAAATCAAATGATCAGACTGGGACCTTTAACACCAAGAGGAACCATTAGAAGTTAATCAAATAAAAGGATGAGAATAATTATGTTAGGATTAAGCAGTAATATGCCAGAAGTTATATACTTTGCTGACTATATATCTTTACTCCCAGCTTCCTGCCTCTCCTCCCTTTTGATGTTTTTTATATAATACTTTGGCACAGAATGTAAATGACAGTATTTTTGTGTGTCACAAATGGGGCTTTAGGGTTCAAATGAGGTTCACGTCTAAATGGCACAAAAAGCAGCACTATGTAATGATGAAGATAAAAAAAATAGTGTGTGTGTGTGTATGGATAATATATATAAAAGTGCAAAGCTGAAAAAAAAATCTATTGGTCAATGAAGCATGAAGTGGTGATAAAAATACTTGCAACAGGAGGTGAAACCACGTAGCTGTTGGTTTGCTACTCGGCGTTGCTTTGCTGTTTTTAAGTGACAGTCTTTCTGTCATTCAGCCTTCAACAAGCCACAAGAAGACCCCTGCATAGACAAAAATTGCTCCCATTGTCCCTAACATTATTCTCTAGGGAAAAACCTCCATATCAAATTCACTCCTGGTGTTTGCATGAGGCTAGAAGTGGTAACAGTGTTGAAGTTGTCAAGAAAACCCAGAAAAGGGGCTAAGGAAGTTGCCCCAAGAAAAGCAGGTTGATTTTGGTTACAGCAGATGGAGTTAAAATTAAGATCCTTGTAAAATTTTTGCCGGGGAATGCTGATGAATCTGGTACTGATGGAATAAGAGTGTAAACCTGTCACCTATGGTAGAGACCCAAGAGGTAGAGTTTCTCTACTCGTTCCTTCGTTAACAGGAGAAAGCAATTATAGCGCCTGTCTCCTTGTTTTTTGTTATCTGTCCCTGCAGAGCCCAGGACCCTGGTGACAATGCACCGGTGCAACCTGGACCTGTCCCCACAGCTGAAAAACAAAGCAGTGACACAAAACCCAGGGGGAAGCTGGAGTTTGGGATTTTCACCATGTCCTCCTGACGTGGAAACAAGGCCTCAGCCTTAAATCCTTCTACCTCTGTTTGTTAGCAAATTTTGCTTTTTACTGCCTTTCTCTTGGATATTGTTTCGTGGAGGATCAAATCTAATTGGATGAGACCATTGGTATTGGAGCCAGAGCACCATCTCGCTCTTGAAGTGCTTCAAATCTGACTTTACTCTTATTTAATGAGCACAGAGTAAAGCCAAGTGACAGATACGGAGCTGGTTATGAAGCCTCTTGCACGTGCTGAGATGGAAACCACCACCTGCCTGGCTGGCGTCATGGCAAAATATGGGCTTCCCAACGGTCCATCTGCCCCTCATGCCTTACACAGCCACAGCAAGAGCTGGGGGTCTGTCCGTGGGTCTGCAGAGTCTTAAAAAGACCAAAAACTTTTTTTTTTCTATCAAGCAGGCATGGGTGAGGGGAGTTCCTCTTCCTTCTGGCCCAAGCACACCAGTCCCAGCTGGAAGGATGCTTTTCTGGAGGGATTTTCTGCCCATGTTTCTGCTTCACTGTTTGGCAGTTGGATTACTGAGCCCTTTTTTATTAGGACCTCTTGGTTGTATTATGGTAAGGTGGTAACATGGGCCATTTATGTGATAAGGAGGTATTTGTGGGGTGCGCAAATAGGAAACCTTAAACTTTGCATTACTGAGTACACCAGGAAGACCACAGTGCTCCGTAGCTCTATGGGTATAATAAATAAACCTTCAGATTCTTTATTTATTAACCTGATGTCTCATATGGATGCCATATTTATTATTTGGATGCCTCGTGGATGCCAGACTGCCACCCAAGACCACGCACATTAAACAGTTTTAATATGGACCGGCTTTCCATGCAATATGCAAACCAGCAGCATGCCCAAAGTCAAACTGTAGCTGTAAACACAGATGTTAGCTTTTCTAAAAAAAATAGGAGTCATCTTTCTTTTTACTAAAATCTAGGGGAAAAAAATAGTGTTTTGGGAATGGCAACCTGAAGAGGAGGAAGGGGATTGTTCAGTGTTAGTCGCAAATTATTTCTTGTTTATTTTTTGTAGAAATGAAAAGCTAAGCAAAAAAATTAATTTTGGGTTAGTCAAAATGTTGCTGCTATAATGAAACACTTTCTTTCTTATTTTTAAACCTTTTCAAACACAAGCTATTTAGGAAAATTTCGAAACTGAATTTACTTTAAAACAAAATATTGAAGTGTTTTATTCTAGATTTTTCATCTAAAAAAATTTTTTTTCTCTCTTAACCTATTCTGCAAACTAAATACAAATCAACCTAGGTGGCTTTGCTTAAAAAAATATGAAAACCTTCATCTGCATTCATTGCATCAGATAAAATCCAAGAGTATTTCCCATTTAAAAATCCAGCAGATCTCTAAAAATAAGTTTTAGACCCCAAAATGGAGTGTCGTGGCTGACCTGTCTTCATAAGGTATTGAGGTAAAATATTTCAAAACATTTGAAAAGTCATGAAGGTCCTTACAGCATGCAACCTTCCAAAAGTCATGGGAGACAGTAGTTGATGGAGAAATGTTTTGTAGTGAGGAAAAAAATTCTGAGTTTTGGGTGGAAAGTGTGCTCTGATTTCAGGTTCTGTGGAAAAATTTCAGAACAGGAACTTAAAACCCCTTTACCAGAAATAGGCAAAACCAAGCTGGACAGGACACTAGAAAACATCTTGCAGAAGCTTTTTATTTCCTCTAGATTCCTTTTTTTTTTATTATTATTCTTGACACCACAGCAGATTTGTGAATTTAACCCCTCTCTTTATGAGACTGTCGATCTTTGCTGTTTCCCAGGGAATACCCTGAATTTCACAAAGGAATAAATCATTTGGTGAATATCCCTTATGAGGTATAATTTGATTTGACGATGCCTTTGCCAGCAGCGCTTTCCCCATTTTATCCAGCACAGACCCAGAAGCCCACAGGTGTCTACGAGGATCATTTGGGAAGTTTTCCCTTTTCCAAGGAGCTGTGAGACAGTTTCACATTCACATTGGCAAACAGGCTACACCAGCTGTATGGTTAGAGGTGTGTTGGTCAGGGAGAGGAAAGTGGATCTTTTCCTACATCCAAGGGATGGAGCTTTATGGTGAAAATTTGAAGAAGACGATGGAAAAAACCACCATCGCAAGGGCTGGAGAAGTTTACCCTTGTTGGAGAGCTCTGTTTCTCAGACAGGTGAGCGACTGGTGCCCTCGCTGCTCCTTTTCCCCCTCATTTGTTTCCCTTTTTTCAGTAGATGACACAATCAGGCAAAGGGTGGTACCGAAGGACCCCAAGCAATCCCCTCCCCGAGCAAGGAGAGAAGGGTTGGAAGCACAGAGACAGGTTGGAGCTCAGCCTGAGAAAACTTTGGCTGATTAAATTATGAATTGATTTATTCTGGTAAAATGTACTTCAAAATCAACTTTCAATTTTAGGGCAACTGTGGATTCCTTCCCCAATCCTATGTCAGTTTAAAGTCCAGGATATTTTAGGACATGTGGGGTCAATGACATATAAAGAACATATATGTGGGTTACAGGTCTTGTTTACACTTTGAGATATTTTTCTAAAGAGATACTCTTATTTTTGATTGGGGGTCTTATGTCCATTACCTTAACCACAAGGTGAAGATCAATTTTCCGAACAAAATTTCCCTTTCTTTCTCTTTCTTGCATATTTTTGAAGGCTCATGCAATCTGCTGTTGATCTCCATGATTCTGCAGGCTCACGGCCACATTTGCAGGGCAGAGGTACTGGGATGGATGCAGGAATACAGGGATGCAGGCATTGGGGTTGCAGGGACACAGGCCCAATCACCTTGTTGCATCTTCAGTCCTGAAATGATGGTAAGGAGACAACTGATGCTTGAAGAATCAACACCAAAAGCCTCCAATAAGTGACAACTTTGAAATGCAAAAAGCAGAGCCATCAGGCACGTGCATGCTGTATGTCTGGTATATGCATGAACATGCACGGTGCATTTCCTGCTTGTTCTACTGCCTTAAAATGGTCTTAGATCAGAATAGAAATTTCCAAGTCATATGGACACACATGTTCCTACACCAGCTGTGCCAGTGCATTATACCAACAGGACAGCAAAGCTTTCCCCGTTAAATTTGCTGAGACAAGACTGCAACAAGCCGTTCCTTCTAATATCTCATAATTTGATTTCATGACCTATTTTGTTGATTCAGACATTTCAACCGAGTGCTGCACTGATTGAATTTTAATTGTGATATTAATTTAATAGTTGCCTCTTCCAGCTCTAGGAGTTGATAAAACTGGAGTAAATCAGTAAAGTGCTAGCTGAAGTGTGGGAAAGCTTCAGGGGTTTGCCAGGCTTGGAAAAAACACATTATCCAAGTGGGCCACCAAGGCCGGGCAATTAAAATGACAGTGACCAACAGAGTTTGTCCATACCAGCAGCTCTGAGCTATGACAACAGTAGGATTGCTTTGGCTACAAGCAAGGGTCCGGTGGGTTGGCAGAAAGGTGAGCATCTTCACATCCACCACTCACTGCCACCTCAGCCATGGGCGAGTGTCACCAGGGCTTGTGTCAAGGGGGGATTGGATGGACCATGGGACCTGCCAAGGATTTCCATCAGCTTCACCTGGGGCTTCTTGGGGAGGCTGCAGGAAAGGGAGAACAATTGCCTCTCCCCATGCGTGAAGTTTATAATGAGCTGGACTTGGCCTTCTCATTAGAACCTTTAAAATAACTTCACTGAGGGATAAAACCAAAGGACCTTTCAAAAGGCCCAAAAAGTGAATCTACTGGAGGAAACAAACTCATTTTACTGCTTTTCACGAAAACACAGCTGGTTTCATTTTTTGCCAACGAAAGCAGTTATTACTTCTTCATTAAAGCTTTCATTTTACTATGTGAAACATGCTGCTATTACAGAGGAAACCACATGCAAAGTGACCTTCTTCCAGTCTGTACGTGGAATATATACCCCTCCTTTCCACAACTTTCCATGTTAGAAATAATTTAAAGGATTCCCAGCACTCAACAACTCATACCCAGTTCACTCTTCCCTTTCCGCTGGATTTTATTGAACCACCTGGGATTATTTCAGGAAAGATGATTGCAGTTTTTAGGAATTAATTGGTATAGAATGAAAAGTAATGGAAAAAAAATGGCCGTGTATATTCATTCTAAATTTAAAATCATGTTGTTTCTACTTAGACCCTGTTTATGGCCCTTTTTCTTGGTTATTCTAATGAATTTTAATTTACTGGCAGGGTTATTTGGTGGAATGAGGAGTTTACTGGCAGGAGTGTTGGAGGGAATTGGAGAGAGGGCAATTTAATGTGTTACCCACAGACATTTGGCAATGCAAGCGAGTTAAAATGTTTTGTCCCTGAAACTGGAAAGCCAAACTCCCGGTGTGACTTACCTGTCCCACCCTGCCGTTTAGCTTTCACATGTAATACAGGGCAGTGACCTGGTTGTGAACCAGAGCCAAACCCAGAGTTATTTGCAGAAGTTATCTGGCAAATAATTTAAAGTAATGAATTGGTTTGAGAAAACTACAATCTGTTCTTGGACAATCCAAGAGCAGAAAAAATCGGAATTTGGCAAGGAAATTAATCATTGTAAATTATTGGCCCAGCTGTACTATTAACATTAATAACGCTCCCAAATTAATTAACCAGAAACTCTTGTTATTAACAAATAATCAAACCCTCAGTCAGTGTCCTTCCAAAATATTAGGCGTTTGCCTCAGAGTGGCTGCTTTGGTGGGTTTATTAATCTGATGTGAAAATAAGAGACTGGGGCCTTCTCTGGACATGGTGTTAGCGCAGGCATTTAGCTTTTCCACCCCGAGAAATATCCCTTTGCTACCTCAGAGCTGAAGATATTTGCAAAAAATGGAGAAACCTCCCCTGCGACCAGGAGTGCTTAAACTCTGACCCAACAAGCACTTATGCTGTGTCTTTAACACCTAGCTAAAAGTGAAGAAGATGCTTAAGTGCTTTCCTGTGCAAAGACATAGATTATTACATTTGTTCACTAGGATTGTTCTGGTGACAATGAAGTATCTGCTGGAAAATGAAGCAGGAGCTGCATTGGGGAAGGGAAAAAGAGAAGGCAAGGCAAGGCAAGGCAAGAAGGGAAGGGTTGAGTTCACAGCTACTCAGATTCTCTCTCTTGTGTCTTTCTAAGCCCTTTTTCTAGTGGTTATTGAAACCAAATCATCTTTTCATTTTGACTTTTGGGCAATCTTTGACACTGCAAAGTGGATGTAATTGGCAGAGGGCCTGAAAAATGTGGAGCCAAACAGCTTCAGTGATGTAAGACCAAAAACGAATTTGTCCGCTCACATTTAGGTGCCAAAAGTATCTCTCTGGATTCTTCTGCTACAAAAATGTGCCCCAGTCCTTATTCAGCATTAGCAAGACTCCCTCCTTACTAGGTGTATTTTTAATAACAAACACAGGCAATTCATGATGTATTGAGAGAGTCTCTGCATAAGCCTTTATTTCTTTAATGCCCATGAAAATTCCCCCACCTGCCTCATGGCTACATTTTGGCATCTTTGGCCAGTGAGATAAAGATGCGTCAGTTCTGGTATTTGTCTTGGAGAGAGGGTCAAGACATGCAAGCCTTGAAATCCCACGGAGATAGCTGTCACTGCAAGGACCCTACATTGACACTTCACGCAGAAGCACGATGCTCCCTCACCACGGAGGGCAAGAGGAAATAAATCCCACCATCGGTGACAGAGTGAATAGACGGCAGTGAGTCCTTATAAACCTTGGGAAAATCCTGAAAATACCAGCTACAAGCAAAGTAAGGCAAAAAGATCCAATTAAAAGAACAGCATGGCAAAGAGCATTTCGTCAAGTCCCCGATTACAGTGTTTCTGTCTTTAAAAAACACTGTGTTTGCAACAAGCAGTAGAGATCTGGTGGTACTCCGTAAACCAAGCTTTTAATTTAGTTTTAAAAACACAACTATCCACTTTTTGCGTGGCCCGCCAAAAAGAACAGCCATTAAATTGCTTTAAAGAAAGGCATGCTAAAATGAAATTTGTCTCCGGAAGGTAGAAGAGTTTCCTAATCATATTTCAGATCTTTTTTTTTTTTCTCTCATCCAGATGGATGTTTTCTTTCAAAGCCTGATGGCCAGAGAAAGGTACCTTTCACCATTAAGTAACTGTTGAAGTTTTACCTTGCTAGATTATTTGTTAGTTGTAACTAACATAAAAATTGCCCTGTCAGAAAATGGCTTTAAAAAGTGTAATATTTTGTTTTATTTAGCAACTACTTGGGAAAATTTAGCACCGAGCCAGAAAGGTTGCAGAGCAAGTAGCACTTCATAAATTGCTTGAGCCCTAATCAATACATATTGTCATCTAGTCAAGTCCTCCTAGCAGATTTTTCTTTGCCCTGCCTCAAAAGCGTATTTTATGAGGTTGTTACTAGCTTGTGCTGCAAGGCCTGGCCTAATGAATCTGTCACTGGCACTATTGATTGACATGCCAGTGTAAGTGAGACATGTGATTCCGATTGACTTCCTAATTACTGCTGCTGTGATGTCTCACCAACTGGTAAGGCCAGAGGTTAATAGTTTTGATGTTCAGCCATTGCTGGCTCTGGAAGCTGGAGTTAAACCAGCTCGTTGGAAGTCAATATCTGAATCAAGTTCTCAAGGCTACTTTCGAAACTGATCAATTAAGCCCTCCTTGTTCCCCTTCTTGTTTCCTGACAAGAGTTTGATGAGTGGGGACCTCTAAAGCTGGCGGTTTAAGGTAGAGCAGGAAGGTTGGTGAGATTTAAATGCAGGCGGCGGCAGGAGCGGTGTGTCGGCGAGGGCTGTATTTCTGCCAGCAACGAGCTGGGATCCCGCTCTTTATCCGTACTGGAGGGAGCAAGGCTCAGGTTTCCAAAAACACCTGGGTAACCCAAGCGTACTCATCACATGGACATTGTTCGGGCCATTAGTACAAGCTGGACAACGATAGTCGGACCCTCCTATCCACCATTCTGCCCTGCAGCGGGAGGATAACGACGGGTCACCCTCTGCACTTGGACAGCCCCCAACTATGAAATGGTACTGGCCCAGAATTAGATACGAGAACTTCAGCCTTCATTTTAAAAATACATTTCTAACCTTCATTTCTGAGTAAATGACCCTGAAATAGGGCAGTGTAACTGTGATGCTGCCTGAGTGCGCAGAGAGCCTGGGAAGATAGCTCGGGAAGGCGTGAGCTGTTCCAGATGTCTGTCCAGAGCCCAGGGCCTCTGAGATGCTTTTTGAGATGCAGCAGGATTTAGGGATTTTGCTGTAGCCAAAGCAACAAAATGAAACAGCTGCGTCAACTCAAAGGACCACATGGCCGAGTACTTTGCCTCCGACGACCACTCTTGGGTAAAGCCTAGGGAAAAGTACAAGAACATGGCAAGTACAAATCCATTTGCATCAAGTATATTCTCTGAATTTCCAGCATAGGGACTTTCTGAGGTGAAAGCAGTAGCTCTGTACCAATGGCCTTCATGGATTTCTCTTCCGTTAATTTGTTTCATTGCATTCTGAAACCTCGTCAGCTCTCAGCATCCACCAGATCTGTTGGTGATAAGCTGTGGAGCCCACCATGTGCAGTAGGAAGGACATATCTCCTTTGGCTTTATACACCTCTGTCTCCACACTCACCTTTTTTTTTTTGGTGGACTTTTCTGGACCTTGTGTGAAGCCATTCTTCTCTTGGACAATCCTTCCCATCTTTTCCCTGTGTTTTCCTTTAGGGGATGGGGAGGCCAGAAAGGCATGATGCAGGTGTAGCATTAATTCATACAGTGACATAACATTCCTGGCTTGTTCTTCACTCCTTCATAAGAATTATCAGCATTCAGTTTGCTTTTCTGCCCATAACCAAGCAGCGAGCCAACAATTTCACAGAATTATCTGTTGTAACTCCAAATTCCCTTTCCCGATGGTAATAGACAATTCAGAGTCCATACGTGTGCATTACTTTGCATTTAGCAACGTTGAACTTCATCTTCAATTTTATTTTCCAGTCACTCAGGGTTGCAGAGCCTTCTGCAAATCTCAGCAGTCAGCTTTTCTTTTTACTACCCTGAATAATTCAATAATATCACTGAGCTTTGTCATCTCACTATCCACACTCCTTCCTCGGTTATTTATGAATACATTGAACAGCATGGATCTTACTACAGACACATATGGGATTCCACTGGTAACTTGTGAAAGCTGGACAGCTATTCCCATGCTCTATTTCCTAGGGTTTTTTTCCCCACCCAGTCATTAATTGATTAAAGGCCTTACTCTTCTAGCTGCTGTATGAGCTTTTAGTGTGGGACCTCACAGAAAACCTACCTATATCTACTATCAGATTGCCTTTTTCCATAAGCTTAAAAAGACCTTCAAAGAGCTCTAACAGATTTATAAGCTTGGCTTCCCTTTATGAAGGATGCGTTGAGTCTTCTTCATTGTATTATATTTACCATGTATGCCCTGATGATCTTCTTCATCATTACATCTAACGGTTTGCTTAGTACAGACCTCAGACTTATGGGCGCTGTCAGTGTGCAGATGCCCTCGAGAACAGTGCGTACAGGCAAGAGTCACGCTGACCTCGTGCGAGGGCACAGCACAGATAATTTCATGCCCAAGTTCCTCTACAGCTCAGAGGAGAACATCATCCCATCCCAATATTCACTTTACCAAGCCGCTCTACATCTCTCCTACTGAAACTTCAATTTCTGACTTACCTTCTGCTGAACCCCGCAAAATAGACATTGCAAGTGTAGGATACATTCTGGGCTTCTTTGTATTGAATATAGATGTGAAAGAATCACTTGGTTTCTCCACTGGGGCCCGATCTTCTCTAAATATCCCTATTGCATCATGAACATCTGAAGTCCCCAGTGAGGTCTACTGGAAGCTACCAAGCTGCAAATCCCTGAAGGCTGAGAAAGGGTACTGGGAAAGTGTCACTAAATGCTCTGCTCTGCTTTCCTAAACATCTGATATCAGCTGCTGTTAGAGACAGGATACTAGGCTAGAGGAAACTTTACTTTGACAGGGCAATTGTTCTTGTGCTGTAATTGCCCTACAAACTCTCTGCAGGCTCCTACCTCTGATTTATTACCAATGTTTGCACCTTCAGCAATTTTTCCCTAAAAGTCTTTTTTTTTTTCCTGTCCTGTTATGTTTTTAGATTTAAGTTGCCAGAATTTTTGTTCTTTCCTGTTTTCCTTTGGTGGACATACCTTCAGCTTTTTGAAGGACACCTTCTAACTCCTTGTAGTCTCCTTTGAGCTATTGCTGACTCATGGCAGATTTGCAGGGGGGGGTCCTTCTAAATTCTGCTGTGATCTGGGGTAGAGATTTACTGTCAGTAAATAACATCCCTAAATAACTCCCCTGCCTCTTACCAGCCTTTTACACCTTCTTCTTGGCTCTTCTTGGCTTCATTCTTACAGGCTGTCCCATTTTTGGGGAAATGGAACAACACTGGTGTTCATGCTGAGGCTTCGTAGTTGGTTTGTCAGCATGCCCCATCTCACACGTGATCCAGTTGCCTGCTTTAAAGTGCGCTGTTTAAATGGGACTTTATTTGATTGGATTTACCCTCCTTGTTCTTGAGTTTTGCCAGCTTCTGGCCTACCCTTTATTTCAACGTAAGAAATGTTCATAGCATCTTCATTCCAAGAGCATGCATCATCCTGAAGTCTATGATTTTCCTCCCCTGTCAGCTTTCCTTGAATTTTAATTTTAAAAACTCTTCTATAAACATTTGGATTGTAAGGGTCAGTCCTGCTCTGGCAAAACCTCTTCTGCTTCTCCTCAGAAGTTCTCAGTTCCCGATGAACATCCCTCTTTGTGCATTATTTTCTCAACCCTTAATTACAGCTGTCTCTGAAGAGGCTGAGAGAGTGATGTTTTCATGAAGACCATGGTGCTTTCCTCCCAAACCAGCACTGCACCAGCACCTCTCATGAGTCCTATGCTGTTGGCACCCCCTGGACTGGGACACCAGACCCACCCAAAACCAGTCCATCAGGGGCTTTCCTGTGATGTCCTTTAGCTGGAAGCACAGTCCCCATGCCACCCTCGATGTCTGAGAAATTAATCTCCCCCCATTACAAGCCAGTTGGCTGCAGTCAGCAGGATCTCCACCTCCAAAGGACCCATGGATGAAGAGGTGCAGATGAAGGTCTGTCTAAGCTTGGCTTTCTCTGAATGGACACCATACAGAGAGAGAAATGTCATAACGTCCCTAAGTCTCCGGCCTGGGCTGGTCTTGAAGTAGTAAATGCTGAGTAGTAATTTAAGGGCTTAGTACTAATTTTTTTCTTTAATGGATCTGGTCTATATGGCAGGATTTTAGTGGAAATTAGTCATGCAATCTTCATTACCTTGGGATAGACCTCTGCCATTTCACTGTAACTGAAGTTACTGAAAAAGGCTAGGCAGGATTTGTGATTGATTACACTCCACGTTATATTAGACAATATAGATCAACCTGCCAATATGAATTTCTCAGATGTCAAAAATACCAGGTAAGACAAAAAAGACCATATGAGAGGGGAAAAAAAAATCATTAGACAATCAGGGACAGCAATAATTCACCCATATCTATGCACTGTGTACAAATAATGCCCAGGGGAATTAGCCATACTTATCACTTTGTCAGACGTCTGCTGCCAGCAGATAGTGCTCGGTTTCTCATCCGTCACTGCTTGTTTCCTGCAACATTTCTGATAACGATGATGAACAAGAAGGTTTGAATGGAACTCTGCATCTTAAATGGTTAATTAAGGACAATCTGAATATATGTGCTCTGTTACCAAATGAACTTCGAAATCTGTGGTTTAAGTACTCTGTATAACGCTTCTCAAGAAATAGAGACTTTCTCGATAGTCTTAATTGCAATTTGAAAGACCTCTTGGGCTGCATTAGGGAAAGATAACCAAAGACAGATCATCTCTTGCAGACTAACTTGTCACTGTCTCCTGCCCTCTGCCAGCAGACCTGCTCCCGGGATGACCCCCATGTCCCCGTCCTCCACGGGGGAATCTCTGCTGGCACCTCGGGCTCAGCAAGGGGCCGTAGCTCAGAGCTGCCGGTGGGAAACGGGGACCAGCCCCATGGCTTGGGCACACCGGAGGGGACTGGGGACCCAGCCCTGCCTGCCTGGGGCAAGGACCTCAACTCACACACCCTGGCCCTGATGACCAGGGGCCAGAGGAGCCTGATGCTGGCAGGATTTGGCCTTTCTGAATGGAAAAGGGGCCACCACTGGGTTTTTAAACCTGGCACAGGAGGGCAGCCATGGCATTACAATCGCACCATGCAAACCCGATGGGGGTGGCAGGACTCCAGCTCCCTCCTTCCAGGCAAGGATTCGAAGCTGCCCTGGTCCTGGGGAGCACCCATCAGCTCAGAGCCATGGTGACACTCGAGGTTCTCTGCAACACGACTGCTTTCCAAAAAAAAAAAAAAAAGAAAGAAAACTAAAAAGCACTCTTTGTGAAATAAGAAACTTAATTACTTCCAAAACAATTAATTAATTAATTAATTAATTAAGCCTCATGTCACCCCTGCAAGGTAGGAAGTGATTATTCTACCCATTTTACGCAGGGGGACAACCGCACCGTTAAGTGACTTGCCAGAGGCAAAGGCATCAAAGGCGAAATCAGCATCCCGGGGCCTGGCTGCAGACCAGCCCGACTTGCTTGGGCACCACTTGTCCCTATCACCCCAAGACCTCAGTGTGCCAACACAACCTAAGTCCCTGCCCCGATGCCTCAAGGAAAACCCCAGGGTCATTCTGCCAAAGCCCAGACCATGCCATGGTCAAGCTGGGCTTTGGTGAGCCTGGTGCTGCTACATTTAGTATCCAAGGGTGCTGCTAAACCCCTGGGGCAACCCCAGGCAGAGATGGAGTCTCAAAGATTTTTGGGGGAAAGATTCTTTGGACTGCAATTTTGCATGCAGGTATCACGCCGTCCTCAGAGCCTAAATGAGTTGGTGGGTCCAGGCTGAAATGACGACTTCAGGCGCAAGGTAGCAGGGACTCAGCCCAGCACGGCTGCATCACCCCAGCTTGCAGCATAGGGACCGATGGCTCGCAGTAAATACGGCCCCTTGCTGAGCCCGAGGTGCCAGCAGAGATTCCCCGTGGTGGATGGGGACATGGGGGTCACCCCAGGAGCAGATCTGCTGGCAGAGGGCAGGGGACAGTGACAAGTTAGTCCGCAAGAGATGATCTGTCTTTGGTTATCTTTCCCTACTGCAGCCAAGAGCTCTTTCAAATTGCAAAATGTTCTGGCACATTGCACGAGTGGCTTTGTACTTTGTACTTTGATTTAAGTCTCTGAGGTGGAGCTGGAAGGCAGCGTTTGTGGGGATAAGCGGTATCTTTTATTAGACCAACTCATAGAGTTGGGAAAAAACAGATGAGCTTGCCTCTGATATAGAAACACCAAACTCAAGCCGTGCGCAGGAGAGGGGACAGAGGAGTTGCTATAGTCACACTGCGGGGCTGACAGCAGTCACGATGCTCAGTCCAACTTGGTTTCAACCCATCCCAGCAAGCCCAGCCCGGACAGTCCCTACACATTTTGGGGGAGACCGTGGGCAGGGATCGTTCCCCTTAGGTGGTAAGGGGGAGCCCACGCGGCGCGGGGAAGGAAGGGAGGTTAACTGCACGGAGCGAGCTGTGCCGTGCCGTGCACCCTAAGGTCACAGGGTGGCCCTCAGCCTGCTGTATTCAGCAGGGCAGATGAAGCCAGAGGGGGACAATGTGTGAGAGTTATGCCCACCCTCCGCGAATCAGCAAACTCCAGTCCAGGCTTGCATGCAGCTATTTCCTGAGGAAATAAGTCTAACATCGAAAAGTGAGAATTTTCCGTTATCCCAAGGCTTCAGGAAATGAGGAATTAACAACAGAAAGCAAATACCAGGAATAAATCTTGGTGCTCACGCTTTGCAAAGACAAGTGGAGCCTGAGCAAGGAGAAAATCATATTCTCGGACCAAAAGCTTGCTCAAGTTGTGACTGAAGACCATCTTTGTGCCTCCTAGTCATCGCCACATGCTGAAGGATCCCTGGGAAATCCAGCAGACGTGTTCCAGGCCAGTGGCAAGCACAAGCTCTGTGATTTAGCCCCGTGGGCAAGCAGACAAACCACGGCACAGGACAGGATGGTTCTGCAGGGTGGCTCAGGGATGATCACAACATCATCTTGACCCTGAACCTTTAGGAGAGAAACCTGAGCCAGCATCTCTGCTGGGGTCAGCTGCGAAGGACGTCTGGTCTCTACGAGCACCGGGGTACAGGCAACCATGGAGGGAGCAGACTGGGGGACAGATCTGTCCCTTTAGGGACCTTTCCAAAGGTAGCATCACTGCTGGTCTGACCAGCTGAGCCTTTCCACCTCCACTGCTTTATCTGGATACCATGTGTTGTGAGCAGCTGAGGTCCCAAATTCCCTCCTAGATCAAGAGGCCAGGAAAACAGGCCATAAAGGCTACATCTATACAGTTAAAATCAGCCTGCCTGGACCGTTCTCTGGCACAAATACCCTCCTCTGTACCATTACCAAGGGTGGCCAGCCTCAAACAGGCAGTCAGGGATGGTGCCTGGCCCAGGCTGTCCCCCAGAGCATCCCTGGGAGGTGGCTGGGAGAGGGCCAGCTGCCCCTGGCCAAAAGTACCTTCAGACTGGGCTAATAATTTGGCTTACAGTCACATTCCAGTGCCCAGCGGTGACCCCTGGCACTCTTTAATTTCCAAGCCACAAGGTCCCAAAAGTCATAAAACCCAGGCTTCATCTGCCTGAAATGAGGTGGAGAGACCAGGATCCCTCACCCCTCAAACCCAAACTGCGGTCACTCCCGGGAACCCGTTATAATTCTGCTTTAATTGTTGTGAGAGCTTTCCAGAGGCAGCGCTGACACTGATTTGGATTTAAACCTCTCTCTCTCTCTCTCTTTTCATCTCAGGGTACTGCAGAAGTGGCATCCGCGAGACCAACATTTATAGTATTCCTCCGAGGGGTGAAATGTACCTACTGTAAAATACGCTCAGTTAATTCTGGTGCATCATCTGCAGGAGAGCCGCGTGGGGATCAGCGTGGGACATACAGATTTAGATCATTTCGCTCGAGTCAGGTGGTACCTTGCTCCCAATTCCTGGCAAGTTAATTCTTACCTGGGATAATTATGGCTTTCTTCAATCTAGCCCAGTTTAACCCTTTGTATCCCGTGCACCTGCTAGGAGCACACCTGTGACGATGGAGATGCTGATTTGGGGGATGTTTGTGCCCATTGCTATCCTCTGCTACAGATTTCCTCGATGACCTTGGGCAATTCAATTAATTAATTCAGCTTGCTTGCTCCCTGATGCTCTCTGACGGGTAAAAGCTGCCCGGCGTCTAAATGACACCCTCCTGAGGAATGATCTATCCGTTTAAGACAGACGTGCCACTTTCTATCTGGTTCCTGATGAGACTGGCCCCGTTGCCACTGCTGAAGCCCCGGTCCCTCCAGAACTGGGTCTTCTGAACATGCAACATGATGTTGATGTATCTCTGGCTCATCCTGTGCAAGAATTGGAAATAAATAAAACAGGGACAGGGTTTGACCTCATCTTGGAGCTCCTCTTCAAGGAGGCACCAAGGGAGTACTTGCTAAGCCATTTCCATTCCTCTTGAGCTGTGGTGCCATGTGCTGGAGCAGGTGACATGAGTTGTCCTCTGTGTGGGCATGAGCTGAAGCCAAGCTGGGATTTTCACATGCAGAAATATAGGTTTTACATCCTGGGCCCCATCCTTCATCAAATCATCCCTGCTTAATCCCACCGACTTTGGCAGGTTATTGCTGTTCTGCCCAGAAGCCGGGGAGAGCATCTTCAGGTTTCCCAGCCTCTTACACAACTGCCATACTCCAGGGTCTTTTTCTGTAGCCGAGACAAAAGAAATAACGTCTTGGATTCCAATAACCAATAAATTATTCTTGAAATGCCATAATTGCTCAGCTGCAGCTGCAAGAGCAACTGAGTACAGAACTTTAATAAAATATTATCGTTCAAATCAATTTGCTGAGAGTCTGCTTTGTTTTCTGCGTGGGGTGCTAAGCAGCAAATAGTAAATACTGCTCACTGCTTAGAGAGCCGAATAGCAAGATAAACCTGGAACCTGATTTTTGCCATCCGTACTTTTTTCCTGAGCTGTCAGAGCAATGACAGGGGCCGGGTTCTGCTCCACATCTGCACAGTTGCACTTGTTTCCATTTCAAAGCCATGGGAATGGCAGCTATTGCATGTATAGGTTTACCAAGTAGCTTAGGCACTTAAGCAGATGATCATCTAGAGAGATTTACAGTAGTGACTTTTACAGGGGGAAAAGGGAAGGGAAGTGTCCAACTCCTATCAGGGTGAAAAATAAATACAAATAAATCCAAAGCAAAGGTGCAATTGGCAGCTCCGGTAACAAGTTCAGAAAATGACCACATCTGGACTATTCTGGATCAAAAACTATTGAAGTCAATGAATTTCGCCCTGGATTTACAATGGTATTAACTGAGATCAGAATCCCACCCTATAAATTTACTATTACTTCTAATCCCAGCGCCTCTGATCTTGCTGAGATATTTGCTAACTGCTGAGCAGCTTGCTTTATTGACACTGAAATAACATACCCGTGCCCTACTATTGTTAAACTCAGCTGGTTTTAAAAACCCATCATACTGTTTGTCATGACTGACCTTAACAAACTGGCCTGCTGTCCTTGGATCTATGGGCAAGAAAGTTGTCAAATGCCCCCTTTTTTGCAGCCTTCCACCACCACCAACAACAACAAAAAAAAAAAAAAAAAGAGGAGAAAAAATCAATTTCAATCAACATGGAGTGTAATATTATCAAATGTCAGATGCTGAGGCCGTGTGCTTTGAAAATTATCCTTGACAGCTTCTTGTCGACTTAATTAAGTGCTCAAAAAAAAAAAAAAGTAGAAAAAAAAAGGCAAAATATCTCAATTGTCGGCTCCCTCTCTTTGTGCTTCAGAGGTTCTATTGACAGCTCTGAAAAAAAGATTGCCTTTGGGGGTTTTATTGATAGATCCTTGCCTGATATTGGAATGATTTCTGGGCAGATAAATCACATTTAGATTTGTTAGTAATTGAGGAGAATTGATTGAATAGTTAGGATGGTCCCAGAGGGAGGTACCTACTCCTCTTCCGTTCTGCAGAGGTTGTCATCAGATAAAGGACCTCTTTGGGCAGGATGGATAAAGGTCTAATTGTTTACATGATCAGGTATTGCTTCCTTTTAGCCCTCCCTCCCCAGCCTTTCCCAACTTTCGTGTGGCAAATGTCAAGATGACAAAGGGGAAGGCCGTAAATAAAGCCAAATGTGGGTGAAGGCGATCAACCCTCTTCATGACCTGAAAAAGCACTAATTGTTTTCAAATCATTAGTGGAATTTGGGGTGTTAACAGCGATGGGCTTTTATTTTAAAAACTCTGCAACATTTATTTGTTAAACGTTTCTTTAAAGAGCTATGAACTTTATTTAGCAGCAGGTTAAGCGTGGCTAACACCATGGCTATGCTGAGTAGCTCTTTTTGGCCGGTGGGAACCATGTGTGGAGTTGGGTGCTGGCACATTAGGTCCTTCTTCCTTGCTGGTGACCTCCCCCAGAGCCCTGTGTCCCACCAGCCTGGGCAAGCTGCTGGTCCTTGCATGGTCCCAGAGGGGAGCAGCATCACCTGAAGCCCAGAGCAATGCGGGGGGATACTGGAGCAACACGGGGGGATGCTGGAGCAACACGGGGGGATGCTGGAACAATGTGGGAGGATGCTGGAGCAATGTGGGGAGATGCTGGAGCAGTGTGGGGAGATGCTGGAGCAATGCAAGGAGATGCTGGAGCAATGTGGAGGCATGCTGGAGCAATGAGGGGGGTGCTCAAACAGTGTAGGGGGAGTTCAGGGTAATGTTGGGTGACACTGGAGCAATGTGGGGGGACAGATGTTGCAGAGCCCCATCCTGCCCCAGCCTGAGTTTGCGGCAGTCAGCTGGACGACCTGCCCAAGGCTCTCCCACGCTGCACATCTCTTTCCATGCCTATCAGAGGGAGTGGAAAGGATGACTTTTTCCAGAGGGGGTTTTTACATTGACTAGAAAATGCTCAGAGTAAGAGAGAGTGGTATTTTCATTCTCACTACCCATCCATTTTGAAAGATTTTATTTCATTAAGACGAGGGAGATACACTGCAGTCAGCTCGGCACAGTTTATTTCTGTTCACACCAACTAGAGACCCTCCATGAACGCTCTCTCTGTCCTAACCTTCAATAGCTGCTCAGGCAGGACCATGTTTCCCGGACCCTCTGTACAGCGCAGGGTGCTCGGGATGATCAACAAGGTGTGCTGTGCCATGACTTTCCTCCAGGGACCTCTTTGGGAAAAAAGGGAAATATTTAAGAATCAGTTTTTGAAATCTAAACTCATTTCTGCGGGTCTCTACAAAGGACTAAAATGGCTTAGTCAGCATTTCTCATCCTCTTCTCTCTCTTTCAGCATTGGAGAGAGGGTAGAAAATTACAATTACAAAAAAAATAAATCAAGGAAAAAGAAAATAAAATATTTTATTTTCCTGACTCCCAGCTTCATCAAAAATGAAAGACATTGAGGGAAATGAAGGGGCAATTTCTTAGCTCAAAGTAAAAGCCATTTTGGAATCACCAAATATTTAATCTGAGAAGTGCTGACCCGCTCTGAATTCACGACCTGCAGGCTTGATCCTGCTAATGTTTCAGCCCCGCTCATTGACAGCAAATGCCCATTGCTCAGCCCAGTCACCGGGGATTTTTGCAGAGGCTGCAGGAACCCAGTTCTTCTCTGGGTCAAACCGATCACCTCCATCTACAGCTCTGCAACCCTGTCCTCCCTCTGGGAGAGGGCTATTGAAGTGCAAATGGGTCTAAACTAGCCATGAATAAATTTAGGCTGGAAATTAGAAGAAGGTTTCTAATTATCAGAGCTGTGACTATCTGAAATAGCCTCCTTTTAGAAGCAGAGGAGGGAAACCCGATCAATGATGGTGTTGGTGGTTGTGAGCATTTTGGCAGGAGCCGGTGCCATAACTGACAGAAGCAAATTCTTCCTATTTGCCGGTTGTGGAAATGGTATGTCTTCTTCTACACCTCCATGTGCCTTCAGATAGACTCTGGAGCAATAATTAAGTCCCTAATCAACACCCTGGCCTCCCTCTAAGTTATTTTTTCAGGGTAAAAACTTCTGTTAATGTAGGATTTGGGGCTTCTGGGTTTTAGCCTTTATTAACTTCCATGGTTTCAGACTCAGGTGGAGAGAGAGAGTACCAGGGTAAGGAGAAAGCTTGTCTCTGTTTTCATTTTCCCTCTCTTTTGTTTGCATGTTTGCTCTCTTTTTCCCTTCCCATCGATGGATATTCTGCTCCTGCATAAAGGAACTCTTTCAAATTATGTTGGAAGGTGTTTTGGTGAAATTCATGGTAATGCTCAGCCCTCCAAATGCCGGAGTAATTTCAACATTCCCGCTCTTATCACAGACACAAGCTTGCACAAGACAACGGCTTTTGTAGCCAAAGCAGATACCTCAACTACAGAAAAAACCCAATTGCTCTTGATAGGTGTGAGAGACATTGGTTTGATCCTTTGAGGATGGTTTTATTTAATTCTTTGAATTATATAAAGACCTAAAAGAGTTTAAATAGCCCTCAGACCTTGTACTACCTAGGCACCGTAGTGCTAAGAGAAAAGAAACACGCACATGTACATTCGTACACATTTACAGACACGCAAGCCTACGTGTGTACACATCACACTTACACACGTAATGTGAACATTGTGGGAGAGTCTGGCTGAGGTCAAGGAAGCAGGTTTGGACCCAAGATCTGGCACCGCCTGGATTTCCCAGCACCAAAACCGATGTTAGAAATATTCATCGGCACACGTGAATCCAGATCGAAAATCAAATTTTTTTCAAGTGGCACGTTTCTTTGTACCTTAGCAAAGCAAGTATTTCTTTTAAGCAGGTTGCTTTCCTCCCTTCGAGCCCTCCCCCCTCTAAAAGCTGTTGAATTGCCTTTTTTCCTTTCCTTCGCTTATTCCTATAGCAAGAGTGGAATTGATTTTTGATACTATCCATTTTGTTTGTCACAGATCGTCTTCCACTTCCCTCTGCGCGTTGCTGAAATATCACCCACAAATGATTATTCCTATCACCGCAGTCGCCGCTTAGCCCGGGGCAGGGAATTCTCCCGCAGCAAAAAGCGGCCACGTAATTGAAGGCAGAAACACCAGCACCTGTAGCCTGAAAATGCTAATAAACTACCAGAGGTCCCAGGAAAGTTAAATATTGGGAGGGATGTCAGAGCCGCGCTGTGATTAGTGGAACCGAACTACAAAGAGCACCCGCCTAAGGCGCCGGCACGGGGAGGATCACTCTGCCGCTGTCATCCGAACATGCCATCCGCCTCCCGGGATGGGGGTTCCACCGCGGCTTTGCTTACAGGGAGGAAATCAGAGCAGGAGGAGCGTGCTCGTAGCGACACAGAGCTTGATTTTCTGGCGATGGATTTGGGGGCTTAAGACTGTTACGTTGATGCTATAAAGGATCTTGAGGTTTCCGCTGCACGGAAGGACTTACCTTAGACTTGGTGTCGGGATTTCAGTGACAGGGTTATGCATGTGTCTCATTTCCATACCTGTTCTTTAACAAACACATACATTTTTTGATAATTCAGATTTTACATTACTCTGAAGATTCCTGGTGTTCTTCAGAGAGATGCAAATATACATGTGTACTGTATACCTGGATGAAAGATGATGTATGAAAACATATTCTCATGTGCTTACGCTAATTTGTTCCTAAGAGGTAGGTAATTTGCTACCTCTGCAGGTAGAATTCTTCCCACACAAACAATTCCTTATATACCTATGTGAGGGCATACATGTATTTATGTATATGTAGAGATGCATGTATATAATGGCTAGTATGTCCACAGGGATAGTTTGGGGGGATTATATACATATGCTGTACTATACTGTGTTATGTTCATTATATTACAGGTTGTTTGACCCCTATGCAGTGTGGTAGCTTTGCTCGAGTGAAGACTGAAAACCACTCACTCACGCTTTAATAGACAAACATTCTCAGCCCTCCCAAATCCTTTCCTATGCATTCATCATTTACGTGCTATTTTAGCCCTGACTCGTTTCTAGCTTTGCATTCACTGTGTGTGCTTGTGCGTACGCACACACGTATGCATGGTTATATGCGCACACAGTATCTCTACGTGTATGTATCTCGATATGTGATATACATGTGCAAACATACATGCACGCACACGTCTATACATCATGAAAATAAGGAAGATTTCCTTCCGAGTGTTGTTTTCCATGCAAATACGCTGCAGAACAAGTCACAGCTGATTATGGCCCTGGGAACAGTCCCACAAAACCTGGGCTGTGTCGCACCTCGTAGCTGAGCGTGTTCCACATCAACCGCTGCTAACCAGGGGTGGGATTTCCCCTCCCGATAAATAGGTGGCCTGTTGGACCGACCGCCTTTGTAAAGCTACGTGATCAGATCGGGGTTTGAAGGCCCAGGCTCTGGATTTGGTGACGGATGCTGCAGAGATGCACGACTGTAACGCTGGTGTAAGAAATCTGTGTGAGAATGATAGGGCAAGGGTGAAGGAAGGGTACATTAATTGTGATTTCTATACATGCCTCCTTAGCAATTAACTCCACTTTTCCCCCAGGGAAAGAGTAAGGTCCTTTTATGTTATTTTACCACCCTTTCTTTTCTTGCTTGTTTGATTCCTTTCTTTCCTTGCTTGCTTGATTCCTTTCTTTCCTTTAACGGAGTATCTCTAATCATTGCCTTGCGTCATTATCATTATCTCTTATTATGATCTTTAGTTACGATGTCAAAGATGAGAAAAATGAGCTCAGTTTTCTGGCATCCTAACACATATTGATTTTAACAGCAGCTGCCACGAGACCTTCACATATGATGGATTGCTGTTAGACTGATGCAAAAAATACCCACATGAATAAAAATATTTACTAAAGAGAATAACCAGTGATTGCATAACTGCATTTAGGACACATTATCATATTGACCGACAGCCCAGGCAAGCTCAGGGAGTCATCGTAGCACACACTAATATCCTTCAGGATAAGCATTAAGACATTGCATTAAAGACCCTGTTTCAGGTACTTATGTCGATAACTATCTTCTGGCTTCTTGGGGGCTACCTTGAGCCTGGAAAATAAAATATCCCAGTCTAAGCACGGGGCACCTTGATGCTGCCAGCCTTTGCTATTATGAACATAGAGCAAACGGCTACGTCCTCCTGGAGGACAAGCGGCAGAAATCAGTGATAGCTCCTTGGGGAGAGCAACATCACGCATGAGCTCCTTGTGCCGCGCTCCTTTGTCCCATCCTGGAGGAATCAGCTGGCACCTGGCCATAGGAGATGGTCCACCGGCATCTAATGAGGAACTGGGGAGTGCCGAGCCGGTGCTGTGGGCAGCAGAAGAGGTTGGCATTCACAGCAGAACATCAGGGCTGCAAATGCAGGCAAGATTTTTTTTTTACGAGCCCTTTCTCAGAGGTTTCAACCCCACAAGCATCATGTGAGTGTACTCATTTCTGAGCAAAGTCTCACTGAAGTAACCCAGGGACTCACACATGTGCGAGGTGGCAACCCAAGATTTCCCACATGGAACAAGGTCCTTGGCCCCTTGGAAGGAGCCTGTGCCTTGCAGGTTTGCTGGGTTGAGCATTGAAGCTTCTTCTGGATGATCTACTTTGAGAGTGTCTCTAAGTGAGCTCGTTGAAAAGCCCAGCATCTGGCAGCAGCGGGGTTTTCTGCAAGTCCACCCTGGGGGAAACATCACTCGGTTGCATCTCATGAGCGTTGCAGCTCCCAAGCATGTAGGCTGAAAGGCCAGATGAGGAGGATGAGAACAGCAGGAGCTGTTTCATTTAATTTTTTGCACCAAAGCCATTAGCAGCAAATCTCTGGATTCAACTCTTGCATCCAAAAAAAAGCCAATATCATAGGATATTTTATTGCAGGTTTTGTTTCCTATTCTTTTCTATTCTATTCTGGAGGCAACCCCAGCCAATCCTCTCTGAATTGTATCTTTCCATCTTTCAAAGGGACCTCCTGTTTCTTACGGGGGGCTTTTGAAAATATTCCTGCTTTTTTTTTTCCTGTTTTCATCCATCTGCACCAGCCTGGCAACCGGCAAAAATACACATATAAAGATGTCTTAATCTTAAATATAATTAGATATAATACCTCACGCAGCGTTGTATGATTAGTAAAATATATGATCATTAGTTATTAGATTAATGTGTCTACTTGTGTAACTGAAAGCCATTTGCAGCCAGAAATGAAATAGCTCAATTTGCTGTAATTGACTTATCTCCCATAGAGATTAGTACACTTGCTGCTGGAGAAGAAGGTTTCTTCAAACGCTAAAAGCAGCTGCGTGGAGAAGCTAGATCCTGTTTTCTTTGGAAAGCCCCTAGCCCGCTGGAGGCAGAGATATCTGAGGCGAGGTCTGGAGGATCAGCAGAGCCGTAATTAGGACTGCTGAAGTAAGAGTTCCTGCGTTTAGGGGGAGGCAGTACCTGATGATGCCGTTTTCAGGAACCCGCTGGATCTAAATCAGGGCTGCTGTTGGGTGACCATAGGAGATGCGACCACCTTTTCCTCCCCCTGTACACCGATCCTGTTCGTGCCGGTGCAAATCAAGAGCAATTTCACAGACACCATCTACGAACATGGGAAAAGCGAGTAGCAACGCTTGGGTCCTTGCACGCCCCGGCGAAGGGCTCCGTAATGAAAGCCGAACGCGCGGCAGCCCCGGCGCGGTAGCAAACCCCGGCGGGGCTCAGCAGGGTATCTGCAATGCGGGTGTCTCGTGCGTGCTCTCGCCAGCACAGGGAGCTCCTCCCAGGGGTGCCAGCAGCAGCTCGAGGGGCGAACACGCGCAGAATAGGCAATTGGGAGCACGTCTTTGCCGGCTACGCGGGATTGTGCCCTTAAATTATCCGCTGACACCTCTGACATTGTGAGGTGCTGTGGGGCCCCACAAATCTCAACTTTTGCTGCCGCCTCTTGTTTGTAGTTTTTTTTTTTTAAATAGGTTTTCTTATGGTTTTCTTAATTTATTTTTTTTTAGCCACAGCAACTAAGCGAACCGTTCAAATTGAAACACTGAAATGAACCAAGCTGAACAATAAACTAAAACATGCCTAGAGCAAGTTGAGCAATAAACAGGTTTTTAATTTTTTTTTTTCCCCTTCCATCTCGGTGGTGTCTGCCTCTGATAGATGATGTGACAAAGGAAGAATCCTCAATAAATTCTAAATTCTGAATACTAAATCAGCCAGCAAGAGCAGACATGTGAGACTCCATCCCCGTTCCCAGTGGCTTTACTGCTGCGATACGGCGATGCTACTGCCCCGTGGGGCTGGGATGGAGGAGCAGCCAGACGGAGGGAGATGCACTGGATCCGTCCATCCTTGTGTGCTGGTTTTATCCAACCTACGCCCAGCCTGATTCCATAACCCAGGTGTGACGGTGGCTTTTCCTGCTGTATCCTGGCTGGAGTCTCGAAAGGAAAATATTATGCATAGATTTTAAGGCCAGGAGGGGATATTTTGCTCTGCTCTGACCTCCATTATAACACAGGCCAGGGAATTTCACAGAGTGATTCCTGCAGCAGGAACAAAGGGGAGTGAACGGCTACTGTGTTATTTTGCCTCATGTGAGATGTAAAAAGGCTGTGATTTCTACTAAGGGATGCCCCAGAGAAGGAGGACCTGTGAGGCAGGTACTGAAGGAAATGAAAGCCCTGAGCTAAAATTGTACTGAGAGCATCTATGTGAGCTTAACGTTGTATGCTCTTTCTCGCCTTCTCAGGGGGCTGAGTGCTGCCAAATGTTTGCCCTTGCAAAAATTGCGTGGTTTGGGAGACAAAAGAAATAGTTTTTTTAAAAGTATTGTCACAGTCTTTGCCTCGGAAGGACCTAAATGTGAAATAATCCGACAAGGGATGTGATATAGTGTAGAGCAAGATCCTGGTAGTCACAGAGTGTGCACTGAGCCCTGGGGCAGGCTTGGGCTTGGGACTTCAATTTGCAGCCTGCTTTGAAGAAAGCCGAGGTGTATTTTCCTTCTGCAGCACCTTTTAGCCTCTGGCTGTCCTGCCTGAGTTCGGACACAGCAGCTTTTCCTTCTTGGATGTCCTGCAGCATCCTTGAAAAGAGCTATACACAAGACACGCTCTAATCTTTGGTGCAGAGTTTCAGCATAGACTTGTTTCTCGCTACAGCTCAGCCTACCTGCACCTATTTATTTTCCATGTGGTTCCCCACAGAACTTGTTGGTATCAAGAAGTTTTCACTGTCAACCAGGGAAACTCTTTGGTTTAGCTGGAGAAACCCAACAGCCTAGCTGGATTCTCCCTCTGAATTATTTTCCTTTCACTGAACTTGCAGCTCAGCTTGAAGCTGACACAGGCAAATGTACGTGAACACAGCCCGGATTTGCAATTGAATCCATCAAGCTGTGCACGAACCTGCTGAACAACCCACGGCAGAGATGAGCTCAAACTTAATAATTCAGGCATTCGGCTTCCAACCCACACTTCATCATGGTGCTGGGCTGATCAGGCCTGGGGCTCTCATTTAACTCATGAAAAGCAGAACCCTCTGAAGTTCAGAGCCAGGTTTTTGTCTAAAATCAGTCTATAGATCCAAATTAATCTTTGCAATCTGTCTACATGGGTAAACCAGAATGACTCGGTTAAGCATCACCAGGGAGTTAGTGTAGAGCCCTCAAGTTGGCTTGACATGGTTTGTTGGAGGAAAATAAGTTTAGCCCAGCTTGCAAACTAATGGATGCATTTATTTTTTTAAGAATTTGGGCCTGTCTCCTCCAGGAATATACCCATGGCTCACACATATTGCCTTGGTGTGGTTAAAATGGATGTACAGCCAATGATAAACTCAACTAGGCACCATTATATGCACGACAAATAAGCTGTGATGCCAAATGCAGATTACCTGTAGGTACTTTCAAACTATTGCTGCCATCAGTTCTGCTGCCAGGCTGTTTTCTGAGGATAACTCAGGTATTCTCAGATTTATCACCTTTTTCCTCCTCACTCCATTCTCACAGCCAAATGCATCAGCAATTCACCAGCTCAGTGACCATTACCATTTATTTTTCTTTTTGGCTTATTCGTTTCTTCTCTGAATAATTTTGCCATATTGTTTTTATCATATTTATATAACAAGTATTAGTGCAGTACCCTGCTCCCATTATTCAACCATCACCATAAAGCACAAAAGAAACAATCTCTTGGTCCATGGAGCACCACTTAGAAGCACAAAGTGACTCCAGGTGTTGGGAAAGCTGGGGCATAGCAGTGTCCCAAAAGCCCTGCCTCATCTCGCCTTTCTCTTCAGGCGTGATACACTCCCCAAACGACTTGGAAATGACTCTGAAAATGAAACTACCGCATCCACAGGCTGTGAAATGAAAGGCAGTTCTTTTACCTGGCTGGAGGAGATGCCCTATAATAAAGTTCCCAAATGCCAGTGATGTCTAGCAGCTGCCAGGGAAAACAAGGCTATGCTGTGCTGGGTGCTGACAGGGAAACATCCCATCAAATTAAACAAGACGAACAAGTAATAGGAGGAGGAGAGTGTTTCCAGCCCTGTTTTAAGCCTGACAAAGTAGCACTGCCATGAAAGCAGTGCTTTCACCAGGAGCTGAGCCCAGATATTCCTCCTCCTCCTCCCTCCAGCCCAGGGCTACTCAAAAGCAAAACCCACTTTTCATTTTCCTTTGGACAAGCGGGAGAGACTGGAAAGAAAAGGCAATGGAGATTTTACAACTGCGGAGCTGATATAGCTGGAGATAAAGGCGCTGCGAGCTCTGGTGCCTCAATCTTTATTGCAAGGATGGTGTATATAAAAGAAGAAACACAACATGGTTTTCAGATAGATAAAGCAGAGCTTAAAAATCTGGCAGCCAGAGCAGAAATAGCTGATTTTTTAACTCATGGGTGGCGAAAAGGCAAAAAAATGTAGTAACAGATGAATTGCACGAAATGGGCCTGCCTGGTAAAGGAGGAGGGTGAGATGCTCCTGGTTAGTCTTAATTTATGTTAAAAAAAAGCCCAATGACTGTAAGAAGTCTGTCGGGATGGTCCAAGAGGCTGGCAGCAGGCTGGGAGCGATGTGCCAGGCACAGGCTGTCCTCCGCTTGCTCAAGGCTGGTAAAGAGATGTGAGAAACCACCGTAATTCATTACCACCTCGGGGCCCTCTCAATCGTGCTGAGAAATGGGCAATGGGTTACCCTTTGCTCCCTGGTGTGAGGTGCATTTCCCAAGAGGACAAGAGTCGTGTGTAAAGGAACACAGGAGAATTGTGAGGAAGCTGCCTGGTCCTCTGAGAGTTGGTGCTTTTTTCTTCTGAGATGATATAAATTCAATAAACTACCTGGCGGTGGCTGGCTAAGAGCATTGGCTCGGTGGGAAGCAACCGCAGCTCCTGAGCGTGACACCATGGTGCACCTCTCGGTAACTGTTTGCTATTCATTACTTCTTATCTTCACGATGCTTGCATGGGAAAAAATCTTAATTAACTGCACTCCAGGGACTACGACCATCCCCGGCCACTTTCCCACCCCACAGTCTGAGAGCAAAGTACATTTGTGCTTTCTCCAAGCCATGGGCAGATGGACCTCTGCAGCCTTCTTGTCCCAGTACAGCACATTTCTGCACTCCCACACGGACCGATGAAGGGTCCGACAGCAGATAATCTTTCCTAGATGCTCCGGGAAATATTATGAGAACAGGGGAATTCAAAAGATGCTCTCTGGGAGGTACCTCCCACGTTGTGCCATCCAGAGGTTAAACACATCTGAGGTGGTGTTTAATAGCCATGGAGGGATCTTCTTCCATGCATTCATCTGCTTTCTTTCTTAGCCCATTTATAGCCTTTGGCTTCCAAAACCTTACCTTGCAATATGTGAAATAGCTCTTCTTGCTTCTTTTAAGCCTGCTGCCTGGTAAAGGCAGGTTCTTCTGAGAAGAGAAATAGTCAATAACTATTTCCTATTCCTTTTCCTTGTGCCTTTCAGGAACGTGCATATCTCTATCAAATTCTCCTTCAATTGTCTCTTTTCAAAGCTGCAAAATTGCAAAGGGACCATTCATTTGTCTGTTCTTAGGCAACGACTCCCATTTGGGCAGACTTGAGTATCCTGCTTACACTTTGAGTCTTGCTCCTATGCCACATCTGCCAGCCCAACGTGGATGACTGGCACAGTAAGACATCTCAGATGGTGCTAGGTACTTGTGATATGGAAAACTTATTCCAACCCCTAATCTGTTCGGCATTGCCTTCCCCAATATCCTTTTTAGAGACAGAGCAATCAGATTGCCACCAAGGACCACCCATTCTCATTGACTCCTCTGGAGAAGTCTCATGGGCTTGAGCCTTCTTTTCTTCCCCATTTTACGCAGGATTATTGTACGGGATACACTTGGTTCTGTACTACAAGGATAAACAAAGATAGAATTCTTTCTTCTCCGTTAAATTTATATGCTCATATTTATTGCTTTTGATTTGACAGGATTAGTCTCACACTTCACAAAATTTAAAGCATCTCTGTTACGTATAGAAATTCAAACTATCAATACTGGAATTAAGCTGCTTAATAAGATATCCATCCCTCCAGCTCTCCATTCCCCAATGCCAGTGGTCTTCCTCTGAGCCCCTCCATCCAGGAGGAGGTGAGATGCCGAACCCTTTTCTCCCCATAGGGCATCAGGGTCCCAGAAATAAAGAGTAATGAGAACTGGAAGAAGATCTGTGCCGAGACAGAAAAGAATAGAAAATATCATAGAGAAAGAAATAAGATTCAGACAAGATCACTCCATGAGTGGTAAAAACCAAAGACAACATCCATTTTATAGCTGGACAGAGAAGATTTTTGTGGTTTTTGGTAGTGACAAAGAAGAGTGAGAGCAGGAGGTAAGTAGGTAAAGGCAAGGGCTGGAATTTCTCTCACCCAAAAAGAAGTTCTTACCAGAGACACCTGAATAAGGAATTCATTATCCTCAGTTCTTCCGCAGGAGTTGGCATTTGTCAAGCTAAATCAGATCCCCTACCAGAGGTGAATCTCTGTATTCCTTACTTAGGCAATTACAAGTTTTATGTTACGTAGGCACTCCAAGACGTTAGCAGAAAGATGGGAACAGATCTGTGTCAATTGGGAAGGTGCTCCAGCATCAGAAATAAAGCAGGAAGAAAGAGTTGAAGCTGAGAAGAAACATTCACCTGGAAAACTTCTGAATTTGTTCATCACGGGTTTCACGTCCCTCTAACTTACACAGTTTTCTCCTCCTTGTAGTACCAAGGGATCATTTTTCCTACTGCATGGGAAGCCTTACTCTGTTGCTGCAGTGGTCATTAATAATGACACCAATAATAACCGTAATAATAACAACAAGAAAAAATACTAAAGATACAGCACTTTCATCAGATATGCATTCTTTGACTGCTTCACTAATACTCTTCTCCCTTTTCTACATGCAAAACTATCATCTCGCCTCCTTTCCAAAGATGATGAATCATGTAAACAATATCCAATGCTACCTCTGGAGTGAAACTCAGTGGTCACCTACCTGGAAAAAGCAATGCATCTCCTTCTTTCAACTAGAATGAGGAAAGTTGTGATCGATAAGAGCCATCCTAGAACAGGATCTATCTGCAGTCAAGGACAGGGTGCAGCTGAAATGTAAATGAAACCAGAGGAAATACTGAGGCAGGTAAAATATAATTATCCTGGACACAAGGCTCCTGCACAATGCTGATATTTCTGAAATCTGAAGGGCCTTTTAGATATCTAGTATCATAAATATCTTGCCTTACTGTGTCAGTCATCCACATGGGTCTGGTTCAATATCTTGTGCTTGACTAAAATATTTCTTCAGGAAGGAAGACAGGCTTTTTTTTTTTTTAAGCCATCAAGAAGGCAGAAATCTACTTCTTCCCCTGATGATTATTATCCATGGTTAATTATCCTCACTGAGAAAAATGCGTGTTTTGTTTCCGATTTGAAATCTTACAGCTTTAGTCTCCAGTCCTTGTTTCTTCTTACGTCTTTCCCCACTAGATCGAGGAGTTCCTTTGGTACCCACCGAGATACCCAGGAAGGAAATACATTCTCTCATCAATTCTCCTCTATATCTTTCTGATAAGCTGAATAGATCGTGGACCTTCAGCTGTTCACTATGGGCCAGCTTTTACCCTTCCATTACTTTAAGCTCACATTCTTTAATAAAGGTGCCCTGAGGTCTTTAACCACTGTAAACAAGGTCATACAGTATCAGGACAGAGCTAAGAGGGGCAAAGCAGCTCATTAAACACCACAGCAACAATTTGCCCTCAGCTCGAGCATGGTAGAGAAATCCACTGAAGGTTGTTAAATATGGAAAACCGTGCAGCGTGGGCAGTGGTTGGAGCTAGAAAGCACCAGCCAAAGGATGCTTATTCTGTTCTTACCCTCTTCCCCAAGCCCCAGGGGGGGATGGCTGCTGAAAACAGACTAAAAGGACTTTTCATTTGACCCAATGCGATTGCTCTTACATTTTCACATCATCCCATTGCAGTCATCTCATTTAGCATTGTACCTTTCCTGAGATGACACCCCCCTGCTATAATCATAATAGCACACCCATTAGCACATTGCCACCAGCATGAGCCACCTACACTGATTTAAGAGGTGGAGGGCTCATCGCTGGCACAGTTGGGTTCTTTAATTATGCTGATTCCAGCTGGAAAACACCTATAAACACAGACCAGTCTCTGCTGGCATGTTGGGAGTGCAGTACAAGGTGCTAATGTTGCTAACCATTGAGTTATGAGTGGCATGCAAGCAGCTGATGCTGCAAAACTTTGATCCCATCCTCAAGTTAATGCTAGCAGTGTTGCAAGAGGTGGAGCAAAGGAACAAGGCTGTAGTTTATGTTAAATCAGCTCAAACTGATCAGATGACTTGAATTAGTACACAAAGAGCGTATGAAACATATTCATTTTGTTAATAGAAATGCCTAGCTATATTAGCCTCTTTTTTGCTTATTATTCATAATATTTTTCTATAATACAGAAAATCAGTTTTTATTTTTAAAATGCAATCAAATTATATTTCCTATTAAAACTTTAATATCAAAACAAATTAACCAATGCTGCAGATTACACATTAGTAATGTAGTTCTGACATAATTCATGCTCCTCTCGATTCTGTTATGAACTATCACAGTACTAAAGTGCAGCAGTTCATAACATATTCTTAAGGGGAAGTGAAATGGTTTTTTTTAAGGGAAAAAAAGTGAATTAGACAAGATACTCCAATAATAACAAAATGTGGTTGGGCCAAACCTTCAGATAAAAGTATTTTAAGATGAAAACAAGCCCAAATCTTTTCCTCCTCTACTAACCTGCAGAGACTGATGGACTCCTCTTTTTCCAGATGCAAAGATCACCGTTTCAGAGTACGAACCACAAGACCAACAGGATAGCTGCAAGAAGTTACGAGTCTTTATCGCGCACCAGTGCCCACTACTCCAGAGACCATACCTGAAGCAAGTCAAGCGTGGAAAATCCTATTAAATGGGGCTACCAAAGGAGAAACACTTGAGCGTGCTTTTGTGCAGGAGGCCCAGTAAAATGATGCTTTTCCAGACAGAGACAGCTCAGGAAAGCAGTCAGTGGCATCCTAAAAGCTTTCAAGGTCACTAAGCATGATCTGTCCATCATAGTCTCATCTCCTCCATCCCTTTTGGAAGCAGTTGTTAGCTCACAGCTTGCCAAACTTGGTGAAATAATCCACCCCAGGTCTCAGTCTTGGGAGAGGCAGGTCAGCCCTGTTCTGGAAGCTGTTAAGAAAGGTTCACCTCAATTGCCCTGGCGAGTGCAGGTCACCTCGCTCAGCCACAGGCTCAACCTCAGGTACCTGAAGTGGTTCCCATACCACCAACGGGGGCTCAGATGGAGGCAGGAGCATCACTGGAAAAGAAGTGGGGGGGGAAGCAAGAGAAACAAGAATTTTCAGAATAAAAAAAAACAAGTCAAGCAAATGGCTGCAGTAAGGAGAAGGCAGGTCAAAGGCAAACTGTGCAACCTGTTTCCAGTGGTGAAAACACAGACAAGGAAGAAGGTTCTTTACCAGGCGGCCAAGAGGAGATGGCATTGTTGGGTTACATCCATAAGAAACAAAAGAAAGTGGGTTTCAGGCTGGCAGTGAGCGATGCGATCAATATAGTTGTCTGCCCCATCAGAGTCCTGCACTGAGCAGAAGGGTAGAAGTCGGATCCAGGGATGGAGACTCTGGAAGTTGGCCCCCTTGCTCAAGTATATTCTCTCTGGCCAAGGCTTGGGGCTTCACAGCCCTGCTTTGCCAGCCGGCTCTGCTGACCTGTGCATCTACAAAGTCAAGATCAGATTTTCAGCCCCTTCTCTGCTCCAAATAGATGGCCTGCATCTCCCAACCTGAACCATATGTGCTGTTAGTTACCAGTTGATGATTGTGATGCTAATTAAAACATACTAAGAGACACACTATAAACATGCACAGCACATGAAGGAAATTAGCCAAGTGAGCTTGTCTCTTTCATTGTGCTTTTATTATGATGCTCCTCAGATGATGTTTTTAAATGAATTTTGAATAGTTTTCTTAATTTGTTTTATTCTGCTTCATGGTAACAAAACTGCCAGAGCCCCACAGGAATGATTCGGAGAAGTGCAATATTATTGGAACATGTCTCCTGGTTTTCTCACTGCTTACTTATAATTAAGCTTTATTGAGGTGTAAAATGAATAACAATTTAAAAAAAAAAAATTATTGGTCCAGGTGCAAATTCACAGATACTCCGGAAAACTTCCTTCTCCGTGACCTCAAAGAAACGTTGCTGGTTCCTACCAACTCCCACGGTTTCTACTAAGACACTAAGTCACCATCCTGCTCAGCCGTATACCCCAGCAGGACGTCTCTTCAGAGCCACTTACCGTTGCTCGCTGTACACAGATGAGCGGAGAGAGTATTGCTGTTTTTCTGCATGGAAGTGAGCACACACATTAGCTGCAGCTGCTTCCCGGAGCACAAAGAGCTGGGTACCAAACCTCACCTTTCCCTGCCCTTGGTGGGAATCAAGACCCTGCTGAGAAAAGAAAAGTGGGAACCGATACCTTGCCTATTGCTGTATTTGCTCCTCTAGGGGACTGTCGTGATGCAGATGTCTATCATTGGCATAATTGTAATCAGATAGTAAGGTCTAATGAGTAGAAAAAAAGGAGGAAGACTACAGAAAAAGGTAGTAGACCTACCCAAAGTGAGAAGGTTCTCATAGACCCCGATTTAGCTTGGTTTTAGATGATAGTGGGACCAGTTGTGGTCATACCTCCAACACCACCTTTAGTGCACCACTGGTTCAGGCTCTGCCTTCCCACTCTTGGCCTTTGGTAGTCTTTGACTGGGAAATATTTGGCTGCACTGTTCACAGAGATGGCTGGTTTTGTTATTGTTGGGTTTTTTTGGTTGTGGGGTTGTTTTTTTTTTTTTTTAAGAAAGCTTTTCTTGGCAGGCAAATAAAGCACGTCTGCACCTTCAAATGGATTTCCCAACCTGTAACATAGTTCAAAGCTAAATCCCACAGTGGTCAGCAGGCCTTCTGCTCAATCTGGGATGTTAGCACTTATGGCATCCATTTTAGCACCATGCCGCTCCCTCAGAACACGGCACTAATGGATTACTGTGCATTACATCCCTCATTACTGCTTAAATATTTATCAGAACATTATGTATTTAGTGGCTAGGGGGGAAAGAGACAATCCTGCATTTTGCCATGCAAAAGGGTTAATTACAGACTGGATAAATCTCCACGAGTTAAAAAAATTGATAAAACAGATACAGAGATTAACAAGAGAATGTGTTATTTACAGCTAAATAAACATTCAACTGCGTAATCCTGATCTAGGATTTCCCCAAAGGAAAAACTATTAAAGTCCGTATTTTATATCCATGGTCTACACTTACACAGCAGCAGAACAGAGAAGGTTGGTTTTTACCGTCTGGAAAGAAACAAGCAGAGCTGGTTGCCCATCTAAGGCAGCTTCCTAGCCTGGAGCTGGTGTCCTTGGAAGTATTTGGAGGAGTTTGTTAACAGTGGATTTGCTCTGGCCACAACCTGAGTGTGTCGGGGGCATTTGTATCTCCACCTTGCCCCACTATCAGTGGACCTCTCTCCATCTTTTTCAACACTCTGGGTCCTGACTTTTTTTTTCCCCCCCCTTCCTTCTCCAGTCTACGCATCCATAAAAAACAAACTAGCAAGATATTTCCGTGGGGCTCTATCATACCTATACTATCTAGCACTGCTGGAGACACACACAGGTACATGTGCTAGAAGAAAAAGTAAGAAACCAATGCCTAACATGAAACAAAGCAGCCTCTGTTTGCACTTCAGCAGGAAATAATACCCTGATGCTAACCTGTAGCCCACTGCCATCACTTCCATCGCTATAGTGGTCCACGTTACACACGTGTAACATGCACACCACTGTAATGACGGGCTTATTTGTAATTAAAAACCTTACTTAAGTTTGGGTTCTTTAGCAGACAAAAGACACCAGAAAACCCAGTTGTTCATGGAATTCAGCCAATGTTTGTCTCATAAAATAAGTTCTTAAGGTAACTTATACTGGCACTGTGAAATATTGTTCATTATAACGGAGCAGCTGAGATAATGTTGTTTTCTAATTTCCCTTTCTCAGTCAGAAATTAAATAAAAAGTCATGTCTAAATTACAATACTGGATTGAACGCAGACAAGGACCCCATGCGGGGAGCTTATGATATATCCTTCCCACGTTTTATAGCCATTAAAAAAGATTATAGGATTTTTTTCCTTTTCTTTTAGGCCATTTACATTTGTTCTGAACTCTCACTGTGTTTTATTTGAAGCTCTTAAAAGTGCCAATGTACATAATAAGTCAATCAAGAAGTTAAATTAAGAAAAAAAAACAAAAACATATTGACTTGTCTATACCAAACATGCACTTGGAAATCTGAACTCCGCCACCTAATGACTTACTGACTTTGCAATAAATATCACTGAGCAGGGATGGCTAGGTTGTTCTGCACAGGGAAGCACATTTATAATCCGATTAAGAGGTCCTCTAATATATCTTAGCACAACCCCAATAATGCGGTGCTCTGAGCTCTTCCCCACCAATGCAGCCATTAACATCTGCAGAAACGCTCCGTGGGGGCTGGACTCCTTCTAACAAAGGTTGCCAGCCTCAAAAAAAAACCTTTCCTTGTTGCTACTTCTGGTTTGCCCATGCCCATAGGGTCACAGAGCAGCTCACCACGTTGCCAAATGCCTCCTCCGTGCCACTAACTCCTCTGTCACCCTTCGTCTGCTGTCTCCTTGCTTCCCCAACCTCCTCCTGCAGAGGGCTAAGCCCTAGCAGTTTAGTCCGCATGGTTTCTCAGCCATCTCTTAGCACCCACCACCCTGTGCCCAGCATTTCCCTACCCCACTGCTCTCCTCCTCACGCTGGCTGTCATCTCCCAGATGTATTAGGTCAGTCAAGGCCATCTTCTTCTGCCATCATTGTTTTGAGTTTGTAAAAGATTTTGGACACTGCAGAAATTGCTTCTTCCTTTTTAAGCGTGCAGATTCACTCTTTTTCGACAGCTTTTCAAAGCCAAACCTCTTCTCCCACTCTCAGTTTCAAGAGCACTTCATGTATCCTTCTTCACTCTAGCAGCCCACCTCAGAGCCAGTAATATCAAAGGAGCTTGAGTTCCCATGAGGCTTCATTAGCTGAAGGTGGAATTTATCTCACTTTCACACCTGAATGGCATCTCAGGCGAGACCAGTCAGCTGGGCTCTCTTGCAGTCAGCAAAGAGAAAGAGGCAACTCCAGAGGCAGATTTACTCAACCAAATTGAATCCTCCATCTTGAAAAGAAATCACATTCCCTCTGGAAGCACTTCTTCCTTTCCTTTGAGTAGGAAGGTATGCTAGGTCTTGCCTATCTAACTGCAGAAATGTGGACACCTGGCCCAAGTTTTTCAACATAACGTGAAGACACTCTTCTGCTGGAAGTGTGACTTCTTGGATCGACCATGCAGCATGGTAGCTGCAAAAGTTCTCATAACATGTTACTTGAGCAAGGTCAGGGCATTGGAAAAATTCTGGGTAAGGTCATTACATGGGTCCCTTACTGACAGCTCACATCAGAAACTTGATGTTTTCACTGGAATTTAACACCTTTTGCTTCCTATAGCTTGCCTATCTTTGTGAAATGATTGCCATGTTTTCCTCCAGAAGTGGCTGCATTCCAGTGGAAGGTGAAGTGTTCCTGCATGCGGATTCCTGGACCTTGTTCAATAAACATAAAACTTTAATATTGTATTTGGATTGCTGCAAATGGAAGGTGTTGTGTTACCCTAATGCAATTTCTGGGAACATAAGCCCACTCTGTACCTCGGGGCTCAATTAATTAAGGAACATTAAATACAGTATAAGGTCTTCCTCCCAGCAGCACAAACACCTGCACTTCATTGTACAACTTGTGCCTCTCCTAATAGCTACACAGACAGCTAAGGCCTCATCCAAAACCTATTAAAGTCCATGGAAAGATTCCCATTTACTTCAGTGTGGCTTGGATCAGACACCAAGGCAACATCGTGAGGATAATCAACCTGGAAAGTAAATTACAACTAATTTGCAACTGGGAAAACTTGGAATGAGTAAATCAGTTGAGGTCCAAGCCCTAGACATTGAATGTCTCGGTATAGTGTGAACAAAAGATAGCAAAGGACTTTATGATGAAACTCCAGAGATGTTTTTCCTGTCTCTCACTGAAACATGATGGTCCCTAGCTCCAATACTGTTTAGTTTTGTTATTCTAAGCAGAAGATGCTTCAGTCTGCAAGGGAGGTTTTTATGCTAATCCTTTGTAAACACACAGATTTTCAGTTCCCTAATTCCTCTGTCAACAGGTTTCAATACACAGTGACAGCAGAAAGATTAACTAACCTCATTTTGAAAGACCATCAGACCAGCCAATGAGTTATCTGGTCGTCACAACAAAAAATTACTGTCTGTGTCTGATTAAAAGGTCAAGGAACGACTGAGATGGTACCAAAAGTGAGATCAATTCATTTTCTCTAGACTAGTCCCCCGCAGTACTAACCTGTGGTGATACAACATACAGTGGACTATAAGCAAATTCTTTGTCCAGATTTATTCCCTGGGTCGTCTTCTTTAGTTCTTGTTTGCCACTAAATGAAAGCTATGAAAACTGCAAAAGCTGTAGATCATTTTTTCTCAAGGAAACCCTGTATATCAAAGAATCAAAACAGCAAGCACATGAAGCTGGAGTCAGCTTCAGATCAAGGCACACAGATTTAGGTACCTGTGTCTCTACATCTCAGCCAGGTACCCAGGATCCCATTACAGCCCATGAGACCAAGTGGAGAGCAATTCAACTCATCCACGAGCAGACCCGTCCAATGCTCAGCCAAATACATACTCCAATGATTGTATTGACTACAATGAGGGTGCAGACACCCAGGTCATATATGGTTACCTACATATAAGGGTGGTTATCTGGGCACGATCTCGCCTCTGGTTTGCCCTGTATGGTGCTTGACCAGGAGAAAACATGTTTGACTTCAAGGCATCAATATATTTCAAACTGAATGTGGGTCTCAGTAAGCAGCTGTCAGATTTTTTCAACAACCCATAGGCTGACTCAGATTATTTGGTGGATATGGCATTTGGCTTTGCAAAGAGATGCTTTGTACCTCCTGCCTCACCTGCATTTATGCAGCAGCTTCCAACTGCAGCCGAGGACCTGACCAAGAGGTACCTCTCCTGTAGAAACATGAAGAAATATCTGTGCTTAATAAATGTAGTTACATATGACGGCTTAATTCAGCCTTCTCGCTATCGTCTGTAAGACTTATGTCTGTACCTGGCTGAAGAAATAAAGTAAAATCATTTTCATGCATTGTTACCCTGGTGTTCACATAAGGTACTTAAAACAGTGGAATCAGAGGGTAAAAATATCTGATAATCTCTGGCAGTCTTAAGGAGAAATGTCAAATACGGACTTTTCCTCCCTTACAGAATGTCTTAATAAAAGAAAAGAATGGGCACAAGAATTTTAATTCAGTTGAGCTATCCCTGTAGTCTGTGGTTGGAATACACCCTAAGTTTTGAGGGAAATTGTATTATTTCTCCAAGATAGCAGCTACAAAATACAGATTCCTATTGCTCCCCAGTGGCGCAAACTTAGGAAGTCAAAATAGGAGCTAAAAGAGGAAACAAATGTCCTAGACACACAGTGAAATGGAGCAATGCAGGGTAGGAGGCTGTGGAAAACATTTAGCTCTGTGACCTTCCATCTCATTTATTTCAGTCCTACAAAATTAACTCTGCTCCTACTGAACTGAACCGGAGCTTAAAAGAAGGGAACAATTCTCACACATCTGTTTCAGTCGCTATCATTTCCAGCTTTTGGTCTGATAATAAAGCTGGAAGAGACCAAGTCACAGGAGAGACTCCATCCAACTTCGAAGTGGTCACCTGAGGAGCAGGTCACATCTTCAGGGAACACAACCAGTTGCCAGACCAAAGGAGAAGGCTTCCTTAGTGCTTTATTGGTTGCAAAACGCTACTTTTTTGCTAAGTTGGTAAAATAAACCCTTCATCCAACAGCACAGAGGCTGCTCTAATAGACCCGTGCATCTGAGTGTGAAGGAAAGGATCACATACAATCTACAGCAAACCCTGGAAAAATTGGAGTCCACTTGGGACACTTTCCTGGAGCTGGCTCATTACACATCCCTGCAGGAGGTTAGCCTGGAAAAGGGAGAAACCAACCTCTCTGTCCCCATTCCCTTCTCCGCTCTGCCTTTCCTCCTTCCTACCATCTCTGCCTTCCTTAATTATTTTTTATTTCTTTGTCTATGTGTCATTTTGATAAGTACCATAAAAATCCATGTGCTGGAAATCTTGCAGTTAATATGTGGGAACCAGAGCACTGTGAAACTAGCTTGGTCTTCTCTCCTTTTGTGTATACAATAATTGTGCATGTGATCTCCCTGCGGGCACCTGGAATTTGCTTGGATCCTTAGAAAAATACTGGAAAATTTCAATAAATAGAAGCCGTTAAGATATTTCTAGTCGGTAGCTGAATGGATCTGTACAGGAAAGAACCACTGAGAAAAAAGCAAGATGAAGTTTTCTGCATTTTCCATCCTTTTTAAAGGGCAAAATCTGAACAAAACTGCCCACTTCGATATTATATTTTCACTAAGATATTTAATACTGAAGAAAACTATTTCTATTATCCATGCCCTTCTACAGGGAGAAATTGATTCCTCATAGAGGCAGAAGTGTTCATGACTGGAGTAGCCATGCACGAGAGAGACGATCTCTGGTGACAACACGTCTGTATCTCAACAAAGAGCACCAGGGCTATGTTAAGTCATGACTCCTTAGTAATCATCTCTCTTCTGTATATGCACCAGTGATAAAAAAAATAAAAGCAGGACCCTGAGATCCCATGACCTGTACGGGTATCAGATATGGTCCATCACTGAGAAGATTTTCACCACTTAAATATTCATGTCAATCTGACAAGCTACCAAGACCCAAACGACCAAAACAGAGACATTTCTTTCTTTCTTTACAGTACGTTCCAATATATCTTTTAATTTCAGTGTCTGAAATTGCCCTGTGTGTCAAACCCAGCTTTGCTTTTTCATGTTGATTATTGTTTGCTCAGATTGCTCAGCCTCTTCTATATGGGAGCCATCTGCTGTTTATAAAGCTCTCTTACAGTCAGGTTTCCTGTAAAATACAACAGCTTTGTTGGTCTTTTTGCTCTTGTTCAGAGGCCACTTCTGATTTCGATCCTTTAGTTTTGTTCTGAGGGGTTTTTTGCATTAAAAATAAAGTCATTCAATTTTCCATGGGCGGTTAGAATCACTTTTGCTGGAGGGAATATAAAAATCTCCATAATCACCAAAGTTTTCATCAGTCTCTGAGAACAGGAATATTCTGGTGGCTATTTTGAATAGACACGGAGAATTAGACACTTTGAACAGAAACAATGAATATCACAGTTAGTTAGAAAAATGTTTTTTTTCTCTCAGGGAAAATACTGACTAAAGGGAAGAAAATTAGCTGAAGACTAAACTTGATTAATTAAAATATTTTCACTAAGAACTGAGGAAAAAAATTCAGCTCTGAGGTGAAAAACTTTTGTCTTAAGTTTTATAAAGTTTATGGCATCTCTGAAGAAAAGATTTCTGTACCCATCCTTTTTACCCAAGTAAAACCGTTTCCCATTAAAAGTTTCGTTGAAACTAGTCCTAGTAAAAACTGATCTGTGTCAGGTACCAACTTTAGGGAATATCTCCCAGGCACCTGCTTAAAGAGCAAGAAATAAAGCTTATTTCCTTCTTAGCACTAAAGTACCTGTCCTTTCTCCAGAAAACATCAAATAATTCCATAATAATAATTTTTTAAAAGTGCTTCCAAAAGTGCAGGCACCTGGAGGCAAAGTCACATCTTTAAGGAAATGATATAAACGCATATATCAATACATAAAAATAACTATAACAGATCTAACTGCAGCAATATTTAACTAGTTTGCATGAACTTTTCAGCTATAAACACCACCCTTGCCTTATCATGTTTAAATCTGTCACGGCTGTCAGATATTGCCTCCTTAAGTGGACTCAACTGTATTACAGGCTTCTGCGGTAATGCTGGGCTGAAGTGTATCTCCATTTTATGTTCTTAAATATTCATAAGAAGCTTTGCAACATTAATATCTTAGAAGGCTTACAAGAACACTTAAATAATGTGTCTTACCTCCCTTCGCCCCTCCCAGAGTGTCCCAGTCTTTTCCAATTTGTGTAATGCATTGAGCCATTTTAATAATTGTTGGGGGATTTATTCCGTGGTTCTGCAGTTAGCTCATCGCCAGTGTAATTACTACTTCTGCTGGTCTTATCGTGTGCTAATCCTGCTTGTTTTACCAGCAGAGGAGACAAGATTTGAGAGCATAAGCATGAGACAGGGGTTTTGCCCTGGAATTACAGCCTGTGAGCCCCCTCACTGCCTCACGTAGGCATAAGAAAAAAAAAAAACCAAATATTAGATCTTACTTTCAGCTGAAATATCATTTTTAACATGAGACAGGTGAAGGAAATTAGCTTTTCTGTGATTGTAAACAAATTTATAGATTGTGGAAGTTTAGCCATATTCACATAAAATATTCTTTTCTTTGGGCCTTATTTAATCTAACTGCTTTAAAGGATTTTTTTCAGGTCATTATGGACAATGCATATATTTACATGATTGTGTGTGCTCAGATCATCTGATATATGTGGAGGTCATAACCCTGTAATAAATCCTGCACCAGAGAAGGTCTGCATGGCTTAAAGTTTGCTTTGAGATTTGGCATTAACTTTTTCCCAACTAATAACTGAATTCCCAGCTGTAGAGCGAGAACCACCTCCTGAAGATTTCTATGCATGCTTCTAGGAAAATACTAATTTTGTGGGAGAAATATTTAAGCTATTCTTTTTAACGGATTCTACCTTACTTTCCTGACAGTTTTGGAGGTCTTCTGCATAACAAAAGCCTGCTCGCACAAATTCTGCATTTTGCACCTGTACATTTCCTATACTATTCTAGCCAAACCTCCCTCTGAGCTTTCAAAATTAAGCACATGAGGGCTATTCGCCTAACACATCATGGCCTGAGTTTGCCATGATGAGCTTATAGGATGTTAAGACCCACTCTCTACTTCTGCTCGCTGATGTTACCAATCTGCTTCCCGCCAAGGGGCAATATTTCAATGAAAAACAATACAGATAATATTTTCATCACAATTTTATCATCGTGCTGGTGTTCCACGGAGCCCTCTCTCTCATTCACCGGCTACGAGCAGCAAATAACCCCGGCGAACCGATGTACATGAATGTGCCTCGTTCCCTTATCTCTGCTTCTTGGTGGTGTTTAGATAAATGTAACTCAAGGCTACCATTTGCAATCCAACCTCTCGCTGTGCTTATCCAGGCCAGCATGAAAATGCATGCAGAGCCTCGTGCCTGCAGTGGGGTGGTGTAGATATACGGGGATCAAGGAGACGGATTGAGGGGATGGCTTGGAAGTAGTGAAAGTTGGGCTTGGAGATGAGGTATGGGGCAAAATTGATCGTTCCCTGGTTTTGGTGGTTTCCGTTGATTGGGATGTGCCCTTTGGCCAACTCTACTCAGTGTGGTTCGGATTAGGATGGTAAAAGGTTTACTAGATGCGAGCTAGAGACAGAGGGTGCTGCAGAGCTCAAAATGCACTTCACAGCAGGGCAAGCCCAGGGTCAAGCTGGATCACACATCCAGCATCCCAGGGGACACCTCGGAAATGTTGTGGGTGCCCTGTGGGATAAGCAGAACTCATCTGCCTTCAGGACCCCATGGACACTAAATGCACTTTAAACAGGAGATGTTCAGGCAGTGTCAATCAGAAGGCACCGCAACGGAGATGATTCACTCCGGCAAAGGAGCAGCTCTCAAGAGCATGAGAAAGCAAATCCCATCCTCACCTGCGCTGCTTTTCTTATTGCAAGTCGAGAAAGAAAGATGCAAGTATTACAGGTACCGTGGGTCACACCAAGCTCCCGTATTGGGGTGAGCAGCACTGTCCACGTTCCTCGGTGGACAGAGGTGCTCCTGGCATTGCACCGGCTCTGTCTCCCCATTCCTAGGGCGGACCGTGACATACTGCATGCGCACACTTTCCTATATTCCCATAAATAATACCAAGCTTAGAATACAACGCCATGCCGCAGGCAGAAACGGGGGCCACGCATCTCTATTTCCAAGGCATCTGGAGTGGTTGATTGAAAAGCTCGTACAACGTACTGCCACTATTCAAACTTTGGGGTGTTAAATCCAAATCTAAATAATCCTGCATGTTTCTTCCTTGACTAAGCACCTGAGCACTAATTACATGCCTGGTTAATTCAGTAATGTACGTACATTTCTGGGCTCCCTCTGCTTGTATTGCTCTCTCTCTGCTTCGGGAGATTAATGAGGTGAAGAAACAGAAGATTGTTACAAACCTGCAGCTTGCTGTACCTCCTAAGAAGATGATGGGAAATGTACCAAACATCGTGTTATTTTGTTAACACTGCTGTGTACAGTATATAATTATAATTTAGCTGTTATATTTCCTGCCTATTAAAAGAGATAAGCAATGATCCAGGACTGCAATGAACAGCACAGCTTCGCGGGACTGTTTTTGCCGTCGTGCTGTAATAAGCTAAAATACATTTGTGTATGTAAGATTTTCGGTAGGATCATTCATAGAGGGATCGCTTCTGAAAAGTAGCTATTCTTGTAGGTTTACTGTCTTCAGTTTCCTTGCTTTCTCTTTGCCTTTGGGATTATTGCTGCCTTTATATTGCTGAATTTTGTAAGCATAAAGCCTTGGGCCTGATTCTTCATTTATCCATTTGCTTGAGATTGGGAATTTTGGATGTACAAGACGTGCTGAATTGGACCCTATTCGATTCAGCGGTGGGGTACTCACTTAATGTGAATACATCCACACTTACCTATTCGATATATGCTTATGTGACGTGATGAACCAGAGCCTAAATCTGCAGCCATAGTCTACATGTTCTTGCCACTGACATCGAGGAGAGGTAGAAACTGGGTTGAAACGCCTTGAGGTGTTACTTTAGGGGCCTGAATCCCAGCCAAGCTGACTTGTTCTGATGTACAAAAAGAGCATGCTCAAGCCTCAGTCTAGATTACTTTTCTTTCTGTTTTACCTACTCTCGGTCTGTCTTTCTCCCTCTACCATTTTTTTAACAAGGCTCCTACGAGCACAGCACTGATGCTGTGCAATTACCCAATTTTCTCATTTATCAAAGTTTTATGCCTCTTAGTTTAGTGCTTACACACTCATTATATTAAAGAAGAAAATAAGTCTAATGAGCCCAATTAATAATCCAAGTAAACCCATTAACACCGAAACAGCCGAGAAGACACAGCAGTGTGGAAGGGAATGCTGTTTAAAGAAGCTCAAGGCAGCGATGTAGGCTGGTGTGCTGCACAAAGACGGAAAAATCATATGCCCAGTCGATAGGATCTGCATAAACACTTACAGCGAGACTTAGCTGTCAAAATGCAGGCACTTGCTGCCCCTCGAGATACTCAGGTGTGTTCAAAGTACCTTCATGAATAAAGGTGAAAGGTGGAAAATCTTTCTAATGTCCCTTTTGGCAAGACTGGAGTTTGCTCCCTTGCTCCCCTCTAACGGATGCTCAGAGGAATCTTGCCTGGTCCTTCTGCAAGTTTTTCTCACATTTCAGACACCCACTTAGAAACTGCAAAATGTCTTCTGCATCCAAACCACAGCTGGAAGTGGGAAGTTAACACTGCATAAATATTATAGGAGGATGCCTGGATTTAAATCCCAAACCCATATCTAAATGGATTTGATATTCAGTTCAAGTTCTGAGGCAAAGCAACGAGTAGGGTCTCAAAAATGTTGATCATATGGTTCAGACAATATGGACTGAAGATTTCAATGTATTAGACCCAGGCTAAAAGCTGATGGCTCTTCATCAGAGCCATCCATTTTCACAAAATAATACCTAAATACCATCAAAATATATACCAGGCTTTTCAAAAGTCACTGCCCCTTCCTTCTCTTATTAAAAGTTCAAATGGCCTAACTTTCTCTTCCATGTCCCAATAAAAATGTACTTACCCAGACACATGCACACACAAATATACATATATTTACATGGCTATGGATACAAATTCATCCTCTCTTTATAGACACAGATTTCTTTTTCTTCCTTTCCTCACTAAACTTTAGGGAAGCCGCTTCTCTGCTGTACAACAGTGCACCAGAAGACAACCTGATGGTAGCCCTGCAGTATTTTCCTCGTGTAACCCAACCCCTCGGTGGGAGCGGAGAGAGCTATCAACTCCCTTTGATTAACAGGGTGGGTACGCTTGACATTCACTTACCAGAATAGGGAAGATAAGTTCGTAGACCACATTAATGGGGATCTACTTCTCTTGCTCATTGATGACATTGAGCCTAACCATGTGGTGTTTTAGGAGCAAAGTAATTCCATCGGTTGCCTTTGATTACATCATAAATTGACACCTTGCCAAGATATAAAAACATGGTTTTAGTCTGTGGAGGCCAGGGCACTTCAGATGATGCCCTCTCTCATTTGCTGGGTCTTGTGCCACAACAGAGCTATAGATCACATCTGTAATCCTGTGGAGTTCATTATCTCCTAATGCTATTTGCTTTTTTAGATCATTAGAATGAAACTTGACCTGACCTGTGAACTATGAAATTGATTGTTGCCTTTAAATGGTCAACAGCCCATTTTCTAATCGATATACCGAATAATTTTATACATATTTAAATTATATATAACTTTAATGCTTGTTAAATTTATCTGCCACTTTCCTTCTATAGTTCCTTTGCATCTGAAACATGGATGGTGCTTTTACTACCTGGTAGTACCATTTAGAAAAAAAAGGATGAAGAAGGAGAAAGACACAACTAAAACCTGGCCTGAAACAAAAGCTGAGCCACTGAACACGAGTGCAATTTTGCTCTGAAGACTTTTAAAACATATCCTAGGTTGGGCTGTGGTTTCAGATTAATGCATTCCCTGATGGCTGAAAAAAAAACCCAAACCAGAACACAGTTTTGCTGTAATCATTCAAGTTTGAATAGAGTTTGTGGTGAGTAAAGAGCTTCTTTTCCCTGCCTGTTGCTTTGCAGAATAAAAAACAATAAGAAATGAAGGAAGATGTTGAGGTATGCTCACGATGGCACTGGATTCAGCGAAAAGGAGGTTTCTGCGATTAGTTAGGTTACTACTGGTCCTGGGGAAGCACTGTTTAATGGTTTGGGTCTACTGGGGCTTTGCACAAGTTTATAGAGGGATGGGAAATATGGTCTCTGGCCACCTTACAGATCACTTAACTTTTAAGTAGATATAATAACCTTGCTTATGCTCCGACGATTTTAGGAAGCTCTCCTCTGGGCATCCTTTGGCATCCTGCCTTTGCTGTATCTTCCAAAGTAACTTGCTGTCTTCATGCACAAACTCATGTGGAGGCCCACTGACAGCCTCGTTGCTCTGCCTTTTCAACCACTTAGTGAAACAGTCTTTGGTTGTTTGCAAATTCAGAAAAGAGGGAAAAAAAAAAAAAGGGTTCTCCCACCCCAAACTGCTTGTCCTTTTGACCCAACCTGTCCAGTTCTCTCAGCATCTCTGCCTCACCAGGGAAAATTCACCCCAGTGTCCCAAAAGGTTCCAGTTTGGGAAAGAAGCAAACTCAGGTACTCACAGCTTCAAGTTTCTTCTCTTATCCATGTGGGAGAGAGAGATGAACGAGTAAAATCCATAAAGTCTATTTATTCTGTGGGAGATGAGACCTGACAGCACCAGCACAGCGTTCAGAGGGAAATGCGGTCACAGAGTCAGGGTGGATGTTGTGATCAGTGCAGTTACTCAAGGGTTTAAAACTCTTGGTTTCATGATTGTGGACAGGTCTCTTCATCACCTTCACCTTCTCCAGTCGACAACAGGAAATATTATATATATCCCTGTTAAAGGCTTCATTGTTTTGTAACTCCTTTAAAGAGGAAAAGCAGTAAATGCTACTGCAAATGACAATTAATGATGCCCAAAATGGTTCTTCAGTGGAAGGGTCATTTCCTACCACTTGACAAGCCAATCCCTCTTGTCATGTGTGGGGTTTTTTGAACTGTTCAAACAGATTTTTTAAAAAAACTCAGCCAAAAAAGGAAATAACCTCTTGTATTCCCCAAATCACAGCCTTACTGAGCCAATCACCGCGTGGCTTTCACCCAAATGAGTTGTTGGAGGAAAAAGGGGGAGAAGTGCCTTATTCTACACCCTGGCCTGCACTCGCTGGGCTTGCAGAAGAAGCAAGATGTGACCTTTCCACTGAGGATCCAGTCAACGCCACTGCATGCAACAGCATCTCTCTGACCCAAGGCACCTCCGAAACGTCTCCTGGCCTTTCCCTGCTCCTCTTCAGACGTCTGTCCCGAGAAAGGAATAAAAAACAAATGAATAAAATTAGAAACAAGCAAAAAAACAGAGGAGAAAACAAACCTCCTGGAATGGCTTCCCTGGATTATTGCTAGTCAGGCAGGACTTAATCTTCTAGATGTTCTCTTCTTTGAGAGTAAAGAGGCATTCGGCACTTATCTAAAATTAAAATGGTGAGCAGTGGAAGCCCTTGCAGGTACAGGGATTTCATCTGCATACGTGTCTGCTTTGTTTCTGCTCTTAGCCCCTTCCGCTTGCTTGGCGATGAGCAGGGATGACTTGGGGAGGGCTGGGGGGGGGGGGGCAGTAGCTTTTGCTGTGGTACTGTACCTGCCACTGCTGCATCCAGGAAACGACACTTTTTAATACATGGCCATTTTTACTTATATTCCGGTTTTATCAAAGCAATGGGGCATGCGATAGGCTGGTAAATAATTAATTTGTTTCCCAAAGACGCCCAGTGGAAGAGATGACAAGCCCTGCCATTTATACTTTTATGAAACGCCAGATGAAGTGAAGGCGTCAGCGAGAGGGCAAGATGCTGGGAACAAAGTGAATTAGAGAATATCTTTCCTTCAGTAAGACAAATTTGTGTTGGGTAACCATGCTTTGCTGGGGAAGCCAATTGGAAAAGAGTGATAGAGGCCCAGCTACCGAAGTTCATCAAAGTCATCTGTTTCAGGTAAGCTCATTTTTCACCAGCCAAGGGGATATTTACCTGGAGTACACCTGTAAGGTACAGCCGACAGATTGAATGGTACGGTGCTTTATTATATTTCACACCCTGATGATTCAATATGATAGGAAGAGAAGGAGAGAAAAAGGGAGAGCTGCAAAAAAATGCCGTCTCTTCTCTTTGCAGTGCATTTGTTGCAAACCATGACTGCAGCGCTTAAGTAAACCGGAGGAAGGTGAGCAATGGTTTGCAGTGAATTAATGCTCCTGTGTGAGTATTTAGCTCAAAATAACTTTCGTTTCTTCTCCTTTCCTTTCTGCAAGTGCTGTCCCAGATTTCTGCAGTGAGACAACCCTACATTATATATATCATTAAGTACATCCCCCCAGCCTGTCACCCTGGACGGCAGCAAGGGCTGACTCTTTCCGTTGGCTCCTCAAGGAGCTCCGTGCTCCTGCTGGGAGAGCACAGATGCCTTCAACTGGGCAAAGAGCTGGAAAAAGGCACCACCTCCCAAATTCACTTGTCTTTACAGCCAACCCTACAGCTACCTCCTGTCCAAGTGCGTACCCTGCTTGCAGGCCACCTCCCAAGGTCCTCCTGAGGCCACCATGTTGGAGAGTCATCGCTTTGCTGTGCTGAAGACAACCCGACCTACCAAGTTTCAAGTGAGAGGCTGAACCCAACTTCTACAAGGTTGGGAAATACCATGATTTCACCTGAGCTTGCAAATCTGAGTGTGAGAGTCCCCAAGAGCCTAAACGTAGGTGTGCCTCAGAAAATAAGGACTGTCAGTGGGTAGTTTCAGGTACTTGATGGGGGACGTGGGGTTTTGGAGATGGGAATTTGCTGTTTATGCCCACTGTTTCCACTCAAAAAGGAAACGGACATTTCTCCCAGCTCCTGGAAAAGAGTGCGACCAAAGCCTTTCTTGTTTGGAGAACACAACCCGAATTTGATGTACAATTTCTTGTACATCTCTGCTTCCCAACAGTCAAATATCTTTGTTTCCTGGAAAAGGAGTTTATCTCTATCACAGCAAGTTTGGCTCAGAGGCCAAAGTATTACAGGTATTGCCACTACAATTTTACTGTGAGATGGCAAAGCTGAGCTGAAAGAAAAAAAAATTGTAGTTCTTACAGAAATTATTGTTGTCACAGACAACATGTAGAACTTTCTGGTATCTGATATTACCTTCAGCAATACGTCAGGGATTTTAGGTGTCTGAGCACTTGCAGATGGTCTCAGGGCAATGGTATGTCAGCAGAAGCTATGTGTCATTTAGATCCTTGAGAAAAAGGGTTTGGGTTTTTTTTTTATTTATTTACTCTTCTGACACAGCTGTAACAACTAGCGTTTGGCCCAGGACCAAATTTCAGCCTTGGGGCCACAGCCAAAGGTCGCATTAGCCAACCATTTGGCAGGCAGGGTCATATGCTAGAAAGGATAACGTCTGGACATGTCAGCCCACGTCCTGTCAGATATCACGGTGCCATGGACTAACAGAGTGCTGCCAGCTTTGTCACAACAGCCAGCATGGCTCCGAAATATTTACTGTTTTGGCAAGAGCTAAAAGCTACCTGGCTGAATCCATCCACATAGTGATACCTCCTTTTAGTCCAAACCAACACTGAAAGTCGCTGCTGCTCTACATGGGATTTTGTTGCCCGAGAGAGATGTTTCTGCTGGGCAGCAGGTACCAAAAGGGCAGAAAGATGGTGATGTAAAGGGGACACGGGCTCTATGCTTGGTGGCACCACTGAAAACATCTACTGAAGATGGTGCAATTGTGCCAGCATTTGCCCCAAAACCTGTGAAGTAAGGAAAAATGCAAGTTTAAATGCATAATGTCCAGATATGAAGGACTCTTTTTCTAGGGTCTGAGCATCTCCAGCTTCCAGATGAATTAAAGAGCATTCGGGACTGTCTAGGGAATATCTTTCTACATTAGATATGTGCTGGTATGTTTTGTCCTTATAAAAGAGGTGGTCTCTCCTAAGCGCTAAGGTACGCCTATTTCTGTTCCTTTTAGGAAAAAGAATCCTTCAATAAATTAACATGCCTTTACAAAGATAATATGGACTATAAAAATTATTGTGATTCATATCAGGACACATAATGATTTAACTAATCAGTCATTAATTAAACAGGTTTTTACCTGCGGGGGCTGCAAGAGTTTAATAATTTAAGCTGACTAAATGTTAGTACTACCCAGGCATAATTAGAGCTGTGGGGAAAGTTTCACAAATACAGCAAAGCTGGCTACATTTCATGCTGTTTACTGAGTGTAGGCAGCAGCCTGCCAGCAGAGCAGACTTTTCACATCTAAATGAGCATGTTGCCAGGACAGAATGACCAGGAGGGGACTGAATTAAGGATGCCGGTCAACCTAAATTATAAGAGTCCCCAGTCCTGCAGCACCTTAAATATACTCTTGGTACATATGATCAGCAGAAGCTGTTGCAGGATTGACCTCTTTATTATGAGTTTACGTGTTGAGCACATCCTTGTGCAGGTCTTAGGACATCGGGGTTCGGTGGAGCAGTTTGTGTTAACAAAACTGTGTTGCTTATCTTGCAAGAATGGCGATGAACTTCAAGAGCCTGGAGTCTTCTCTCTGAGACCTTCATGGCCACATTTTGTTCCACCTCTAAGTCCCATTTTACTTGAGTATAAACTGGTAACAGTAGCCTTTGCCTGTTTTGGGATGCCTGCTTGCTGCACTTATGCACCAAAAATGTTTTGTAATCAGTATTATTTTATTAATTAGGGGCTACAAGTCTGCCTTTGAGCATTAGGAGCCTGTAGTGGTCCAGTGGAGAAGAAAACACCTGAAGGAGGTGACAGGTTCACACATGCCTATGATTTCTGAATCCAGCTCCTCTCCTGTTGGTAACAGCAAGATAGCGATGCCCGTGTATTTAATATTCAGCATCTAGAAGAGAAATGCTTTGGTCAAAGCAACATCGAGGAGGAGGAATTCTTTGTTCTATGAAAGGTTAATGCACCTGGGTAGCAGCCGAGAGCGTTTGCATGCAGAGAGATCATTAATCCATGCAGTAATAATTTGTGAAATAAAAATCAATCTTGGAAAGGAGGCAAAGCCTCAAGTTCCAAAGTAATGGACTGCCTTTTGCACTGCATCTCGTTAAGCAAGACCCAAATACATAATGGGCTCAATTTCCATGCAAGGCTTCTCTGCAACCCAGAAAAACTAATAGCAACCCTAAACAAAATGTATCCATATCCTGCTGCCTTTCAGGGCCTGGCAACTGCAGCTCAATTAACACGGCAGTCCCGGCCATGGCAGGATGTTTTTAAATGGCAAAACCTACAATATTTGTTCCAGGTAAGTGGAGCTCCTGGGCTGATGGACCTGTAGACGTGCTTGGCACCAGCTCTTGGTGAAAGCACCTGATGGACACAGCTAAACCCCTCACAGCCAGAGCTTTAAAGGGGCTCAGAAGCAGCCCAGCTCTGCTCCACTTGGAAGGAAAAAAGGAGAATTTAGATGCCCCATGGAGATATTCCCAGAGCCCCAGACAGTGCATCCATGCCTCTTCTACTCCTGCTTAAGAGGGAAACAACCTGGGGCCAAACACAACAGCCAAAGAGCTCTTGATGCCTCTACCTCAGGCAAGGCTTGGTCAAAAGGCTGCAGAAATCCGTGGTACATCCCTACGGGGAAATAAAAGATGAAACACAACTGGAAGGAAAATGTGGGCTTACCTACATAGCAGAGAAATCTTTAAAATATGTTTCTTTGAAAAACAGCCCCACAAACTCCTCTATAGAGCAGTAATGGGGTCAAATTCACCCCTCGGTTCGACACACAATGAAATACCTTTTTGCTTTCATCCTGCTCGCATGAGTTAAGGTGATATCTAAGCTGCTGTGTTGTAGGTTTCTGCCAGGATCCCAAAGAGAAAAATCATGCGTTATCACTTGCTCCTCAGGTAGAAATCTGTCCCTCTTGACACTTCCCTACCTCCGAGGGGCTTTAATTTGAATTTTCTGCTTGGGGTGGACAGGTTTCCTGGACACTGTCACCGGCACAGATTTCACAAGCTCAGCGGCAGCGGCTCCAGATGATTTCGGTGAGAGAGAAGACAGGCGGGCTCACTGCTAGGCTGCAACCCAGCCCCGAGTGAGGAGGTGTCACCCTGTAATACTGACAAAGTACAAAATCCAGTCCCAATAATCCTCTTAAGTCAGAACAGAAAATAACCGGTGTGATTGATAACCCAAAGACAATCAAAGTGTTTAGGATTTAGGGAAGGTACCATACGTACAGAATATTTCCAGAAAGAACTACACAGTTTAAAGGATTGTTTTGTTTGGTTTTTTTTCCCCTTTTGGTATACTAAAAGAGGGGAAAAATAACAATTATAACCTGAAAATGAGCTGAAATCAGTGACAGTTTTACCATTGATTTGAATCGGTTTTCAATCAGGCTTTTAAAGAACACAACAGAAATATCAATTAACAACGGAATAATCATTACGAGTAAACAAAGACGATAAGGAATAAATTAGAGCAACACTGGAAATCAATATCACTCAAAGGCAGAAAATCAGTTGAGTTCAGTTTGGGGATAAGAGATTCAGCAAAATTAATGCAAAGAACTGATGGTTTGGGCTTTTCCACCACGCTCCAGGTGGTAACGCGCTGTAGAGCCGTGCGTGTCCTCGACGGACACGGGTGCCTCCAGTCTGTCAACTCTCCGTTTGTGCCCTGCAAAATGTGACTCCTTCACGGTGTTGTTTGCAACCTGAGAGACTGGATATCTGATTCCCACTTTAATTAATGGGAAATGAACATCCCGGATTCCTCTCACTGGTGTAGAGGTGATTTTTCAGATGTGCATGGTGCTCCAAAGGAGAGAAGGATACAGAGGCAGATATATGGCTACGGATATAGCTGTAAAAATCTAAAATGTCTGGTGGAACTTATTTCTTTCCTTTGTGCTTTGGAAATAACTTGTTGTCTCACATGATTGAGATGTGTTGCAACAGAGCAATATGGTTTTTTCAGTCTTAGCAAGAGGAACTATTTCTGCCGAGAGTACACAAAGCACTGGAGTTACGTTAACAATTTCATAATCAAAAGATTCCCAACAAATTTTTAAATAAAAAAAAATCCTTGCATTTTTACTTTCCCAGCTTTCAAACTATCCCTTGGGATTCCCTCCACTGCCAGAGTTGGCTTTGATGCAAATACCTCATAGAAAAAAACAAGCAAAAATGTGTTAAACCAGCAAAAAAACCCCTCAAACAGTAAAGCCACCTCAAGATACCTTTTGAAGAAGTGACACAAGATCTATTTTGAAACTTTTGAACTCATTTTAGCCCCCCAGCAGCTGGTTTGCGTCACACCTCTTCCTCCAGCCGAGGCTTTCCAGTGATAACGTTTTGCCGTGACTCCGCTGTGATTCAGCCAGAGCGAGGGGAGCAAAATATTCCACTAGAAATGCCAGGTTTACAGAATGATCTGCCTAATCTTACACGTTAAGATGGTTCCCACTTTCTGGCTCGTTTTTTAAGTCATTCTTAGGAGACAACGAAATCCTCTGGTAAGCGAATAGCCTTGTCCTTAAGCCTGGGGGAAGGTGTCTGCTTGCAAACCCTGTATCTTCAGTGTGCTGGGCTCTAAGGGCGTCCCAGACCACTTTTGGGTAAAAAAAGGGCTATTTTTCTCTTTCTATTACATAGTGGGATAAACTTGAGATGGTCGGCAGGCAAAGGGGGAGAGCCGACCCTTCTGACATTACACACTTGGCTCCACATCTCAGCTTTAGGTCACTTACCAGATCTGGAAATATTTTTCCCCAAAAACGATGGACCACTAGGGTTTTGTTCAGTTGGGTTTCATCTCTTGCATGGGACACAACCCAATTGTCTTGACAGCAATTACCAGTCTCAAGAACCTCCTGTGTTTGAGGCGGCTGTGCATCCCCTGTCCCCGGACAGCTCTCCCAGAGATGTCCCTGCCCGAGGGAGCACAAGAGCCCCAACACGGCAGCCAGGGGCAAATCTCTATATTATATATATATGGGGTTTTTTTTTATCATAACTACTGTGCTCATAATTCTTCACACTAATCCCATTCCTGGCACAAATCTTCTATCTCAATCTTCCTATTTTTTCCCTGTCCAAATCTTGACATCCATTAAATTCTCAGTGTGCCCAAAGCTTACCAATACGGCACACTACTTTATCCAGTGGCGTCAGTCCATCAATAAAGCTCAGCTGCTGAGTTTGTCTGCTTTCCTGCATTTTCAGATTACCGTAAATTATGGGGATGCTGGAGCCAGCGATGCCGATGTACCAGCGTCGGGCCCTGGGGTCTGCGGTCGGACTCCCTGTGCTCCAGCAGCATCAGGGATGGGGCAGAAGTGAGGCTTTCCCATCATTTCCATGGACTCACAAAGCCACCACCGACAAAAAAAAGTGGTCTCTGCTACAGCTCAGCTCAGCTGGGAAGAGACACGAACGTGAATGGCATCTTTCTCCTTGGCTGTGGCTCTCCACTCATCTTCTCTCTCCTTTCTCACTCCAGAATGAATGTACAATTAAAACACAATCAATCTCCGTGACATTTCCAAAGCGTGCAGTCAGTGTACCGGCTTCTCTTTTAGCCTTGGCGAGAGCCCAAATTTCTCGGAAAAATAAGCTCTCGACTTTCCCCTCAGAGAAACTCAAGATTAAAGGTTGTCAAGTGGGGACAAATCAAGCATCAAATTTGTTGTCAACAAATTAATGCACTGAAAAGACTTCTCTGAGTGACTCTTTTCAGGCTTAGCAGTAAGTGGGGACGGTTAATTCCAATGGTAGCCAATGATTTGCATTCAATAGCCCTGTGTAATGTGGGCAAATGTGGTTTTTTAATAGAAGTGACTTATTACACCTTCTTTTATCAAAAAATAAGGGGAGTGGGAGGTAAGAAACCTATTAGACGAAAAGCCTCTTGTTTGTGCTAAGAGAAAAAAAAAAGGTGTTCCCAGTTTATTTTATTTGTCATCTCAACGCAGACAGGATGAAAAATATTAATATTTAAGACTACCTCTAGCAATTGTGTGTTTTGTTTTTCTATTTATACACCCTCAAGGTGCATAGAGGGTTATAGCAATGCCTCAGGTCACACTCATAATAACGGGAACCTCACTTTTTTTTTCCCCCCGTCTCCCTTTAAAACAACTCTATTAGTACTGCGCAAGCTACCTTAAGCAGCATCTGACATATACAAACTGTTGCCTGTAGGTTGCCTGTTTGTTTGATTTTCTGCAGTGTGAAGGTTGAGTTGAGTCATTTTGCACCCAATTACTTTGCAGTAAATTTGTCGGATGATTCTTGTCGTGCCGTATTGATCCAACGTGTCACCTTGAACTTGTTTATTGACACATCAAATTCCGAAGGCAGCCCTGTTCAATTTACCACTTCCCAATTATGGCATTTATATGATGTCACTGAAGCTTCTTGTCACGTTCAGATGAGGCCATTTTCCCCCCTCCACCACCAATCACCTGAGCAGCGGTTGCCATTTTTCTCTGACCTTTCCCGAGACAGATGGTGGTTCATAAAATACATCATTAGCACACATGTCATTTTATCTTGCCTGGATTTTTTAAGTGAAAGGTACTTTGTTCAACAAAAGATTTTTCAATTTCTTCCTTGACGACGGTGCTGCTAAATAGGATTTTTTTCACGAGCGCTAGAGAAGGGGATTCAACCCCGACGGCTTCACCGAGGAATTTGCGACACGACACCGAGAAAGCTTCATCCTGGGCCCAAGAGAGGATCTGCATCCCCGGATGGTCACGGGAGCTGCAAACATCCAAACAGCTCAGGATCCAACCCGGCGCTCTGATACACAAAACAGATGTGGGAAATGGGACGTTGATGTGACGTTCACAACGGGAGGTGGCATGGGTTTTCATCGACGGTCGGAGATGAGCGCACAGAAGCAACGGCTATTTCCTTTGAAAAGTTGTTCAGGATTTGTGTGTGCTACCCTGAGTTTGCTGATGCCAAAGATGCTGGAAATAACCTCCTTTTTTACCCCGAGGTGCTCTGTTTCTTTTCTTTAGGACACTCCATCTGTTTTTTTAATAACTCGGGAGCTGTGCAGAGTGGGTGCAAGAAGAGTATTTGCAAGTGCTGCTGTTGTTGGTTTTCTCTTAAGTCATGATAATATTTGATGCCAATAACTAAAAATGTTAGCTGGCCAACTTTGTCGCTGTGAATTGATTCAGCAACACGCTAAAGCTTAGATTTCTGCTGGAGGATATGCTTCAGTCCCACTATTTGAATGTCTATCTGGTTTCCAAGATGAGGACCTATGAGCTCATGCACAATAAAAGTGTCCCTCCTGTCCCTGTGCAGAACCTCCGAGGTAACCCAGAAGACAATCTGGACCAAGAATGGTTTTGTTTTTTGAGGCTCCCTGGGGCTGAGGTCAATGTTAAAGACAAATAGAAGAGACATGCACTCTTCCACTGTGTGATTTATCACTTGCCAAAATGTGCTCAAGAAAAAAGCCAGGGGAGGGGGGAAAAAAGCAACCACAGCAGAAGAAAAGATTATCTTCTTGGCAGTTCCTCAGTTATGATGCCAGTGGTGTTTTAAAGTAGCTGGAACAAAAACATTTCCGAATCCAATTTCATTAAATATAATTTCTTCTTCTTGCTTGACACTCACTGTTTTACTTCCCCATTTCCCTGACAGAGGACGTGATCATTTCTGCATCACCAGAACTTAGAAAACAGCAAATGGCATCTCTCTCAATTCCTGAACACTCTGGCTCATCTTCACTACACTCTCACATTCCAGGTTCACACTCCCGCTGCTGTTTCATCCCGACCAGCGATGCTGCGGTGGTCTGGCAGGGCAGAGAGGAGCCTGCCCACGTGGAGAGGAAAATAAAGTCAGCAAATGCTCTCAGGTGGAGACCTTGAATGTCAGGTGTCAGCCAGGAGCCAGCTCCTGATTTATAAACCCCGCAGGATGGGTTATGGGTGGATGCTGGACACCTCCTTGTGCGAGATGTTTTTCCCATCTCAGAGCTGCTGCCCAAGTCTAAGTTACTGCTTTGGCAATTTATTGTTCTGATCTCTCCAGCACAGATTTTTAATCTCCTTTATTCTCTCTTCTCCGAAGAAATTACCAATGTCCCTCCTCCAGCTTGCTCAGTCTATCTTCTTGTGCACAATCTCTTCTGCTTCTCCATTATTCGGGGAAGCCACAGTTAGTCTATGAGCGCTAGTTTCCTTTTCCAAAGGTCTTTGTATCATAAGACACACAAAATAATTCCAGTTCCTAGCCCTGAAAAGAATCAAAGCCTCCAAGTCCATTGGGCATTTTTGGTTTGCCAAAGATTTGCCGTACACACACTCAGATGTTATTGCAGTGGTGGCTATGGCACAGCCAGATATTTGCACGTGGTTTGCAATCCAACTTGGGACCATCACCTTCTTCTCTACCAGGGGCTTTGTAGATATTCCCCTGCATGCAAGAGGCTACAGTCAAGGGGGTAATATCCCAGTTTCTAAAGCAGGGAGCGGAGGGAAGGAGAGGCCACTCCTGGGACATCACAGGCCAGGAAGGTCTTCTGAACCAGAACCAAAACCTCCTAACAGACCACCAGGAATATGAAGCTGGGGTCATTTCCAAGCAGGAAAATGTGCTGGCTCGCCCTGCTGCTCTGATAACTACTGATGGTTCATCAGGTCAACCTTCAAGTCTCTGATACCTGTGCAGGGTTTTTACACAATCCATATTTTGCCAGCCAGTGTGATTTTGGCAGTTTTTAGGAGCTCTGAGAGAATTCACAAGTGAGAGCATTTTCTGACCTGTCACCAGCACATCCAAACCTAAATTTCATTCCTTCTCCTCTGAGATGTATCACACGGTAGCATATTACTGTAGAAACATTGTATGTCTCTTAAACATGACTAGGGTAGATATATGTTGGGTCTGTATATATGAGTTAGACAAACAGATACACAAACACATGATTTTTTTTTTACATGCATGTGTATATAAGAAACAGAGATGAAGAGTGCAAGTGTTGGATGGAAACATCATGGAGATGTTTGTGCGTGTCTGCAGGTTCATGTACGGGAGACTATATGGCCAACTGGATAGAGCCCATCCCAAGGCAGAGGAACAGGTCCAGTCCTAGCCTGCCTCCAATGTGCACCTCTGCTTCCTCCCCCAGTCTTTGCTTTCCTGGTGTGCCTGGGATGTGAGAACTTTAGAGCAGCTCATTTGGCACAGAGATAAACGTCCAAAAGGATTTGGGTGAACCAGCTTTCAAAATAAACATTTCTACTGAAGAAGGTCCCTTGCAAAGTTTGGGGCTAACTTGGTTTTGGCTGCAATGACACATCTTTGTTTGCACCACTGCAATTCTCTGCACACAGTCACAAATAAAACGGGATGAAGAACAAATGCTATGGTAGATACTGGATTTATGACATGCCAAGTTTAAATAGCACCCATAAGGCTTAAACCAGCGGCAATGGGGAATCCATTTTTCAATTGTAGCAAGCACACAAAGCTTTCTCTTTCTCTTCTTGCTGGGTAAGCTGATGCTGTGTACCAATTTCCCAAACTCCTCATGCCAGGAAATCACGTCTCCACGTCCTCACGTGTGACTTAAGGTTCTTTTGCGGGTTCTTTTTAAAGTCCAAAAATGTACCAAAATAGCAACCACGCTACTTAACAGTATCAGATGACGAGAGACAGCCCTTAGATACCAATTAACCTTTGTGCCAGCTTTAGTCTGGTCTGCGCACTCTTATCGTGACTGCAACTGTTGAATAATTAATCCCTTAGACTAAACGAACCATTGCTGGACTGTTCTCAGCTTCCTCTTCTGCTAGTTTAGGCACTGATGGTTAATTTTTGTCATTGATTGTCAGCCCCTTTTGCAGGGCACTTTTTCTTTATGTGGATATAATCGTAGTCTTTTTCTTGGTAATCTGAACAGGGGATCAGTTTTTTTTTTTGTGGTAAGCAATATAGTGGGAAGGAAAGAAGTAAAAAGAGAAAGGGAAAAAGAAAGGGAAAGGGAAAGGGAAAGGGAAAGGGAAAGGAGAAAGAGAAAGAGAAAGAGAAAGAGAAAGAGAAAGAGAAAGAGAAAGAGAAAGAGAAAGAGAAAGAGAAAGAGAAAGAGAAAGAAAGGGAAAGCAAGAGAAAGAAAGAGAAAGAGAAAGAGAAAGAGAAAGAGAAAGAGAAAGAGAAAGAGAAAGGGAAGGGAAGGGAAGGGAAGGGAAGGGAAGGGAAGGGAAGGGAAGGGAAGGGAAGGGAAGGGAAGGGAAGGGAAGGGGAAAAGAAAAAAGAAAAGAAAAGAAAAGAAAAGAAAAGAAAAGAAAAGAAAAGAAAAGAAAAGAAAAGAAAAGAAAAGAAAAGAAAAGAAAAGAAAAGAAAAGAAAAGAAAAGAAAAAGAAAAGAAAAGAAAAGAAAAGAAAAGAAAAGAAAAAGAAAAGAAAAGAAAAGAAAAGAAAAGAAAAGAAAAGAAAAGAAAAGAAAAGAAAAGAAAAGAAAAGAAAAGAAAAGAAAAGAAAAGAAAAGAAAAGAAAAGAAAAGAAAAGAAAAGAAAAGAAAAGAAAAAAAGAAAAGAAAAGAGAAAGTGCTTCATTGTAGCAGAACAAAAGTCTCATTTTGACAACTAATTGAGGAGAGATGCATTTTGGTTACAATGATGGTTTCTTCTGCTATACTATTTTGCACAAAACTCCAAAATTAAAAATTACCTCAAGGGAGTAATTTTTTATTTTATTTTTGCAAATATTAGATAGCCCATTTCCATCTTATTGAACATATTGTCACTCTAAACTGGCAGCTCGTTTGTTATTCTCAGAGCATTCTAAAGATACAGAAATAATACTACAGAGAATACAAATGGCTACACGTTTCATGAACACTTTCTAGGATATAAATTTGTAGTCATGGAAGAATTTACAGATACATCAGTGTTTTGTTTTCAAGTCAAAGAAATATACTCTTACATTTCATGCGTAAAATTGTATGCACTGCTCTACTGCAAACACATCAATTAATAATAGAGGGCCAAATCTTGTGGTTCTTTGAGCTTTATCAGGCAAAATTCTCATAGGTGATCAAGAACTGCTGAAAAAAGTTGAAATATATTTATCTTTCTGAGTTGTTTGATTTAATTTTGTTGGTTAAGTACCACCTATGAGTTCCCAGAGCCTCTTTGAACGTACTAAGCAGAAATGGTGGGAGGTTCAAACCATAAAGGATCAAAACCTAGTTTGGTAATTACATTCTTTAATCTTTTTTATGGAGAATACCTCCTCTAACAGGTGTCAGTAACCTATCGAAGAAAGCTCGCATGAGCACCAAAGATGCTGTCTCAGTCCGGCACTGTTCAACTGTTCATTGTACATTTTGGAAATGTCACATGAGCACCTCGTATCTGCGAGTGACATGACACCTTCGGGAAGGGAGAAAGAGGTGATCAAGAATTTAAAATGCAAACTGGGAATTGCAACCCCCTGGGGAGTCTGCTCCGAGCCTGACTGCGGTGGGAAGTATTGCAACCCCCTGGGGAGACTGCTCCGAGCCCAGGGATTGGGTCCCATGTACTTACTTTTCATTATTCTTAAAATCAATAAGTAGATACTGACTACTCTTAAAGTGAATATCAAGATTAATTGACCCAAGTGGTAAGTATTGATCTAGGAATGGCCAATCGATTGTCAAGGGATGATAAATCTTGAGTTTTATAGGAACACGAAGCCACAGGCAGGAGCAACCCCAGGTTTGCAGTGGTGGACGTGCACGCAGGGAGCTCCTGTACAGGATGCGCTGCCAGCACCAAGGGCCCTGCCAGGAGAACTGCCTTTGCAGAGTTAAAGTACCCAGATCCTCCCTTTCTTTCCCTGGAGGAAGTCCTCCCATAATCTAGGACTTTTTCTCCCTTCTGAGTGCGGCTTGGGTGAGGTTTGTCACGTATGCCAGGCAAAATCAGAGTGTCTAGCTATTGCAGAGGGCAGCAGAGGAGGGGTCCAGGTTGAGTCTTCCTCCAGCATGGACCGACTTGGAAGAAACATTTGGGGATCTGTTAGGATAACAACATCCAGAGATGTACCCAATTTTTTGGGGCACTTGAGCTTTTTTAACCAGCACTTTAAAGAGATCCGGAGTGAAAAAGCGCTGTTCATCCTGGAGTGAATACCAGCTTCTGCGGGGCAGAAGGCAGCCGATCTGGATGAACTTTTAATAAAATAATATATGCAACATTACCAGGTAATGTGATTTATCAGTTCTGTTCCAGACTGTGGTATTACTGATCTCCTGGAGTTGCAAACACCAGAAATTGATTGGTTCTTTGTCTGATTATTTTTGGCCAAGCACGGCCCAGAAGGTTTGGGTTTTTTTTCTTGTGAACTTAACAATGAATTTTTTAAAAAGCAAAACTAGTAGAAGATGTTTATATTGATGTTATACTGGAAGGGGTTTTTGAATCAAAGGGGAGTTAGTCAGTAGTCTAATATCCCAGTCCAGGACTGTGTCCACCCAGGGGCTCCAGCAAGGTTACAACCCAAAGAGCGGAGAGACACAAGGAAAGACTGTGACCTGCAAGCCACCAAACCCAAGTCTTGGAGAAGCCCTCAGCCGAGCCATCACACCATGATTTGCATCAGGGCTCCCCACTCCTCCTCCCACCCAGCCTCAAGGGTAAATCTATCCCCTGCCTGCCCAGATCAACGCAAAACCTAAAAGATCCCAACACCTGGGGCTTTGGACACTGCCTTCAGGAGATTTCCTAACCATCTAGAGAAAATTTCCTTAAAGGGTTTCCTTCTTTTCTCCCCAGCAGTGTATCTGTGCCTCTTTAGCCACATTCCCGTTCCCACTGCAGCGATGCAACCCCTCCCGAGCATCCGTGTCCGTGACATTTCTTCAAAGGGGGAACCACCAGGGAACTGCCAAGCAGTATCTAGACCTCTGGGATGTGAAATATTTGTATTTTAATTGCATCCTTTGTTCTTATTTCTAATAAAGGATGATATTATGAGGCCTGAGGGCCATATTCCTCTTTCTAGGGATTGTTGCTGTGCGATGATAAGAAAAATGCTACGTGATGTGGAATATGCATTTAACAAAAATGTCCTTCAATGTGAAGAAATATCCTTTCTGCCTTCCTAACCTCAGATGGAGGGGAATACAGCTGAGAGCTCTTCCCTTGAGCACTGCTTCCTACCCTGCATTTACTCTTCAGTCTTATTTTCTATAGACTCCCGTGAATGACACTTGGAGGCAAGGAAGAGAAGGGAATTTTCAAAAAAGTGTACAGGAGGCACGGGTACAAAACCAATTATTTATTAATAGGTTTTGTCCACACACCTCCTGTGCATCATTTGGAACATTTACCCTGTAGGCAGTGAAGAGCAATCAGGTGAGAAATTTGGGTTTGCATCTTGCCAGACGGGCTTGACAACTTCACACTGAACTTTAGCTCCCCACCTCTGTCCTTGCAACACAGGAGTGTGTTTAATTTAAACAAAATGCCTAGCAAAAGATTTTTTTTTTCTCAAAATGTTGAATTTATACTCCCCAAAATGTATATAAACATATATATATTACTACTTTATAAATACATATGTGTGTGTATATATATCCAATGTATGGAGTGGCCTTGGTTTTGCACTGAAAGAAGGGTATCCAGCGAGTAAGAATTTGAGAGCAGTGAGAATTCCATTTTTTTAAAAAAGAGAAAAGATAATTGAAAAATGACAACTAAGCAAAGTAAAATGACACTTTGAATCAATCCCTAAACACCATTTGCACCTGTACTGACTCAACTATTTGTCATTAATGCACAGATTTACTAGTGTCAGTTGAACCACAAGTGTTAGAGGAATTTGTTTTGGCATGAGCGGCAGGATGCCACTAAGGAGAAGTTTCTTATCGTCTCTTGCATTAAAAACATGAGGCAGCGGTGTCCTCATTTTATGCAAGGCAAACCACTGGTTAAGAGACTTGTCAGCAGTCAGGCAGTCCGTTGGCAGGACTGGAAAAAGTTCCCTCATTGTGCACCATTATTCAATCCTGTTCTGATCATCTGATCTCTTTGGCATGCTCCCTGGAGTCAGAAAACACCTGAGGATGCTGAAATTTCTTGGACTCATTATAGTCCAGTAAACTTTGTACAAGAAAATCCTCCGATGGTGTTTAAGTTTCTCGCTCAAATGCTGCTCAGCGTAGCTTTGATCTCTGTGGGCTGTTGGAGTAAAGTTGCTTGATAGCTCCGGTGGGAACCGCTGTAAGTAAACACTGAGCAAGAACTCAGGACACAAAATTATGTGTACAGTGCTGAGAATATCATAGATCAGAGGTGACCAGGAAAATCAGATTCTTAATCACCTGACAAGGAAAGGAACTAATGAAAGAGAGCTGGGTACAAATTTCCCCTAATGGACTTCACCAATTCCCATTCTTCCTATACAATTTCAGCATTTAGTGACAAATTAATCACAATGTTTGAGCTTCAGTCAATAGCATATGTTCCTCAAAATAAAAAGAGGCTTTGTTTTCTGGTTGCCCATCAGATTGCAACCAATCTTTCAAACACAGATGCCAGACGCAGGCACAAAATCTACTGACAGCAGCAGGACGGTGAAGATGATGGACTGGGCGATTGTGCCAAGAGGCTGACTTCTCGTCGTTTAGAAGAGCAAAACAAGCTGGGGCACTCTCCCCTCATGCCTTCCCAAACCTGCACCTGTAATCAGCACACACAAAGGGTTCTTCACATGTAACTCGTGTTATGTCTAAAATATCTCTTAACAACTGATAAAGCAGGAAGAGTTAATTTAACAGTACCAGCTACCTGACTTGCCTGGCAAGATTTCGCTCCGTTGCCCTCAGGTAAATGTAGGTGTTGGACATTAAAAGCTGGCAGCAGGCACTGTGAGGAAGACAATTAGCAGCAGCAAGGAAGCATCGCAGCCTGCCAGACTTTTATTGAGGTAGGTCATAAAATGCTTTTGTTCACATTTTCCAAGATTCATTGGCAGTCTTGTAATTGATGACAGAGCGAAGAGAGAGAGCGTCTCTCTCAAGCGCTGTGCAAGGCTCCCCACGCCATTGATAATGACCTACTTGCATTTACAAGAAATAAGTTCCAGCATCCTTTTATTGATACAAAACTGCCCACCATTGAGGAAGTCCAAACAGCTCTGCAGAAGCTAAAGATAAATAAAGCTATTAAAACCTACTCCATTTCTCCTGAGCTGCTAAAGTCTGTGGCCTCTTAATTGCTACAAAGCTATAGACGCTGTCCAAACTCATTTGAAAGAATAATCATATACTCAATAACCAGCACATTGGAATAGCAATAATAAAATACCACAGAAAAGGAAAGATGACTAAGCAAAAAGGCATTGCTTAGTGTAATTCTATTTTTAATACCTGGCAACTTTTGCCTGGGCGATGCTCTGAAAATTTGCTATCAGAGTGATTCCCATGATAAAATCATCTTAGAGACAGTCAATATTTTTGAACGTGCATCCACAGCTTGATGTTTTTGTAGGGTGAAATCCTAGGGAGTTTGTTTAGCCTCAACTGTGACTCCAGCAGGAGATTTGACTTGATTTGAAGAGGGACTTGATAATTTTTTTTTTTTTTTCTGACTTGCTCTTCTTTTGCTTGTTCATCCTCTTGCAAAACAGTGGGACCACTCCTCCACAAGGACATGTTTACAAGGGAAGACCACAGAGTTCCTTTCTGTGGACACCACCAACACAAGGGCAGGCTGAATACCTGCTCCAGGGCCTCATTGCAAGATGCATTGGGCACCCCCCAATTTTGGGAGCCCTAAAACAACAAGCAGGTTGCCCCAGCCCCTTTGGATCTCCTGCTAATTGACTGGCTGATTTGGTCTTTCTCCTGCAGACTGACCACGTTTCCCTTCAAGATGCCTTGCAAATGCCTTGCAGGTCTACAGATTCAGACCCTGTGGTGGCAGAGTAAGCCATCTAAATGAACCGCTCCACCAAAATTCACACCAGCCTTTCAAAAACCCACTACACACACGGGCTAATAAACTCTACTCTAGACCACTGACTCCAGTGGAGCCCCTGCAGATTTACAGCTGAAGACTTGGCCGATAAGCACTATTGCAGCTCTGGCATGCTGCAACGACAGTGGAGAAAAGATCGTTTAAAGATATTATATTCTGTTGCATCTTCCAACCTGTTCCACAGAAAACTATCACGAATTTGCAGATCTCCCCATAAGTCACCATAAAAGCATGTCATTTTTCTCTGATCTTTAATTCCTTGAGTAGCTACTTCCTTAATTGTAGTTTACAGATAATTCCAGGTAGAGTAGGTGTCATTAAAACCTCATTTGTCACTCCGTAGTGACTGCAGTAACACAGTGTCTCCTACTGTAACTAGGAGAAGGGCTCCACAATAATTGCACATCCCCAGGCAGTGAACACCGAGAGTTTAATGGTGCCAACTGCAACCGCAGCAGAAGGAGAAAAGCCCAACGCGCACGGTACAGAGCGTGCTAACACAGCAAAACATCCTCCGGCAGACAGCACCGAAGGGCAGCAACCCCTTTCCCAGACCCTGGGCTGCAAATCTAATCGTGGGATTCATACCTACAGTCTCTATGTAGGAAAAGCATAATCTGGTGGGATGTGCATCTTCTGTCATTAGGGCTGGTTAAAGCCACAGGGCTCAACTCGGATGAAGCTATGGAAAACTGCAGGGTCTGGGCTCTCTCTTCCCGAAGGAGAAAGGGTGTTGCCAAAGGAGCTGTAGCCACCCGCAAGCTGGGGGAAATGTCATTAAAAGGTTAGCTTTTGCAATCGAGAGTGTGCCACTTAAAATGTAACTGTCAGGATGGTAAATGCATTAAATCGAATTAACTCCACTGGAGTGAAGGGAGTGTTAGAAGGAGAGAAGATAGTTTGTGTGGTTTATATCATCTGCGAGAGAAAGCAGTGGAGCGGAGAAAACTTTCACACTGCCATTTATTAAAATTACACTCAACACTTTCCTCCCTTGCTTTAGAAACATTAACAGATCGTCGGCCCTGTTCTCATCTCACCAGTGGGGAAACAACAGCACAGAGATTAAGTGGCAATTTTAAGGTGAAGTAGATAGCTACAGCAAGCCCATGGGAGCCAGAGCCAGAGCTGAAAGTAGAAATGTAAGTTACTTTGCATGGACATTGACCTAATGGAGCGATGCAGGGGCTACACAGCTCTGCAGCTGAGCTATTTAGTTTAGGGAAGTGTCCACGCTAGTTCATAACGCCATGGACTGCACCTCCTCACCTAAAATAAAAACAAAAGCCAGGTGCCAAATGTGTATCTCGATGTTTCTTGCACTGAGTGTAACAAATACAACCACAGCACTTAACTATAGAGCTTTGGAAGCACTGGTTGGGTCAGGCTCAACCAGGAGGGTAGACAAAGCAAGTTTGTTGCTCAACAGAATATGAAATTTTCCCTTGCTCTTCATTTTCATGGAAAAAAAAAATTGCGGAGGCACCAGAAAACAATTTTCCAGGTGGTTGTGAGGGCTCTGAAAATTTGCAGCTGACTTGACATTGATAGGAATACATAGAGAAGTTTTCTTGACTTCTTCCTATGCTTTCATGCTTGTCGTCCTCACGTGGGTTTCTAGTGATGGGTCAGTTAGAATAAAGCAAAGGTGTCAGAGTCCTAATTAACAGATGTGCATGTAGGAGGAAGAATTATATATTCTATGCTGTAATTCTATGCCATAATTAGCATAGAATCAATGGGTAAATTTGGAATAGCTATATCCAGCTCCATGGCTGTCATTTTTATTCTGTCCAAACTCTTGCTGGTTTTTGGCATCTTATTGTATCAGTCTAGCCTAGCCTGGTCCTCAGCCCTATCTACTGGGGACAAAAATTAACAAAATCCTTCCTCTGCTCATATCTTCTACACACTGTCAACAACAGCCTCAGGGAAGAAGGCCAGATGGATCTCACCACCGACTCCTCTCCGGGGGATGCGCTGAGGATGGCTGCACGAAGAGTGCCCGCAGGTCTGCAATTCCTGCAGGGCAACGTGTGCTTTGCTCCTCTCGCACAGGAGAGCTGCCCTGGTTTCACAGCATCTGCGACTCCCCGCTCCCAGAGAGGCAGGAGGGCAGGAACAGTCCCTTCATGTGAACAAGGAATAAAAATGGCAATCTGCATATAACAAAAGGCATTTTGAGCCAATGCCATATCCAATGGAAAGCATGGTGGAAACAGCAATGAAATTTATAAGTGGAAAAACTCTTTAGGGCTTATTTGCCAAAAATGGTTATTTAGATATGTATTCATGCACAGCACTTTGTGCAATGGTCTCCAAATGGCACTTTTAGATGCACCTACAGTATGCATAATAAACAAAAATAACAAAAGAGACCTCGAAAGCAATGAACTTGTGCCTTTGCCAGGAACGGCATTGCTCGAATGCTGTTTTTAATCCTATTCTGGTTTTTATGGGTCTGAAAAAGTGCCTCATTGCATCACAGGAGACTATTAAACCTCATTAACTTATTCAAAATTCTTTTATGTGCCACAAAAGGAAAAAACAAGACAAAAAGTAACCGGTATGAACTCCCTGCTGATAGACAGGCACACACCTGCCTTGCATTTCCCCATCACCAATACCCATGTTCGCTTTGGAAGCAGAATCCAGACAAATACGATCCTTCAGGTATTGATTAAACAGCCATTAAAAATGTGCCCAAAATGAACTGCAACCAGGCAACTCTTTTGACATGGGGAGTGTAAGCATAAAACCACTGGAAAAGCTTTGGAAATGATTTTGTCACTTTGGAAACAGTTAGAGCAGTATCCTGACAGACCTCCTAAAGAAAGAGAGAGACCCCAGCCATCAGGTTGGTTTTGCAATCCTTTCCAAGGGCCAGAAAGGCTTGGACGATCATGCAGCTGCATCCTGTACATCTCAGGCTGCATAAACTGCGAGAACTTGGTTTCTGTCTAGATCACATTTCTGGAAAGGCATCAGCCCTGGGCTGACGACGCTGGTACTAGCTTCAAGCACAGGCAAAACTGGTAGTTGCCTAGAGCAGAAGACTAACAGGGGTGGCAAAATCATGGCTGTCAGTGGGAGAGATCCAGTGGGTTTCAAAAAATGTGCCGTTACAGAATATCAACTTCACTCTGTCCGTCTGCCTGGAGATGGAGTGAGCTCCTCAACCATGGGTGACCACGGCCCCGCTGGCTGTGCAGGAGAAATGGGTGCTATTTGTGTGCAATTTATCCAACCTGTTCTTAGCATCTGTGCAAGGGTGAAACAAATTGCTTGTTTTTCTCCATCGACCAACAATGATTTAGACCTGAGGCATTTCCAAAAAGTCAGGTATCCCCCAGGAAGAAGTTACCCGTGGAGTGGAAGATGCAGATGTTTTATAATGTTTAGCAATTTCAAGGTTCGTCCTTTCTCTGTAGCTCCCATACTTTGGCAATATTTACCTTCGGTAAGGTACTTGCCAAGGGTTTCCAGTCCCACTTACCCCGTTCTGCATTTCAGTATGATTTGAGTGAAGCCCAAGCCTTGGGCAGGATAGGTAGGGGACAGGATGGCTGCATTTTATACCTCTGTCATGTCAGGGAGTTTATTGGAAAAGCACTGAAATCTCTTTCTCTCTTGCCCACAATAATAAAATAAACTTGGACCCAAGACTAGGTAAAAAAATGTTTATAGCAGAAATTTTTAGGGTCTGATTTTGAAAAGAGCGGCTAACAGAAACTTCAGATGCTGCGCCCTTCTAACGTCAGGTCTCTTCATGGAGGTGTCTAGCCAGATCCTCCCCAAACTTGGTCGCTTATCTGGGTTCTAGAGGAAAACTATTAAAGGAGTTTTAAAAAATATAGCCCTATAAGTAATTAGTCTTGGAGGTGTGTGCTTGGTGATGCTATTTCAAAGACCTCAATGCTAAATTGCAAGATAACAGCAAAAATGATGGCCCTTTAATTTTTGATCTAATCAAACAGCTTTTATTTACATGATCTACTAGTTAACTCCACCATATCGAAGCTGACAGACTGTCCAAGTTACTTTAGTCCCTAATTACTGAAATGAAGCAAGAACCTCTGTTGAATGATGTGTACTTTTTCCTGTCACTATAAAAGAGACCCCCCTCCTTGTGATTTAATCAGACCCATGTCCTTTCTGTAAATAACATTTAATCATCTTAGCCAACCTCATTTTTATAATGGCTCCTTTCACTGGAGCTCAGAAAGATATTAATCCACAATCACACACACACACGAAAGGGTTGTTTCTCAAGATCAGAAGATACTCATATTCTTTTATTTGCTAGGAATTATTTTCAAAGATCAGATTAAATGAGTGAGTCACGGAGAAGTTTTGGGGATTTTTTCCAAAGCCCATCCTTATGTCCAGCCAACAGTTGATCTGATGGGCTTGTACCTGCTGGCAATAGCCTACGATGGTGCATCACTGACGTCGTAACGTACGCTGAGCTGTGAATTAGTGGGGACCTGCTAATCTTATGGTCAGGTTGGCAGCAGTTTCTCACAGCACTCTTATGGAGATATTAAGGGGGAAAAAATCATTAGGAAACTTAGAAACTGTTATAAACTCTTTTGTTACTCAGTTAAAACTTCCATCACATACTTTCTCCAAAACAGCTATGTTTTGGTATTGCATATGGAATATGCAATATTATATACCCAATATACCCAAATGGAAAATCAAGAGCATTTATATTTAAAGCTTTGCCACTCTAGTGGAGTTTGCCTCTGTACACCCAAAGGGACGGTCCTGATTTGGGCTAACAGAAATCATCCATCAGATGCTTTTTTTTAGTCCAATCTGAAAAGCAACCCATACCTTTTAATAAGGATGTTACGTTGGGCTTCGTGGTGGACAGATCTCTTTTTATTTTTGTTTACAAAATTTACACACAGTAGTGTGGAGAGATACAAATATAACTGACTTTTTAAGAGCTTGATCAATTCATATAAACCCTTAGTATTATGAAACAAATAAAATAAGAACCAGTTAATGTTCTTTTATGGCTCTGTATATGTATAGCGGATGAAACTGCATTTAAATAATAAGAAGTGCCTCTCAAAATACTACGATTAGGTTTTGGCCATACAGCCAGAGTGAGGTTGTTATAACGTGAGCCACATGGCACAACACTATCTGGTTTCTCTCTTGCCCACACTAATAAAATAAACTTGGACCCAAGATTAGGTAAAAAAATGTTTATAGCAGAAATCTTAAGGGTCTGATTTTGAAAAGAGCGGCTAATAGGAACTTCAGATGGAGGAGCAAGGAACAAGGAGAAGAATAATCTTTGCTGTGACATAGCTATTCCAATAAAATGCATTTTTCTTTATGTGCTAACATGAAATAGAAAGCTATAATGAAAAAAAAACCAACATGAAAAGCCATGAAGATCAGAGTGGGCATAGAAGATATGTAAAGCTGATTCAAAAGATTAGGAGGGACACAGAGCAGGAATGTTCACAAATTCACGGAAACGTTAACAACAAAATATGAAGACAAAAGAGAGTAACTCTGTGTCTCAATGTTTGAAATGTAATTCAAAAGTTGGGGACCTCCATAAGAGGAGATTTTCCCTTGCAAGAGGGTTTTTCTACATTTCCCGTTTACCAGAACATCCAGAAATGCTGTTTCCAGAGCAGAGACAGATTAGAAGATGACTCAGATGAAAAATGTACATCAGGTAAATGTGAAATGCTCAGTAAGAAAACAAATGTCACACTCTGGAGGTTTCCTCTCAGACCAGAAGCCCTCAGAGGACTGGGCAAGGAGAACAGGCTGTGGTTGCAGAAATGGTGCCTGAACCTTACAGGGAATCATTTGCATCCCTCCCCACCACTGACCCACCAAATATCCCTTTCTGGAAAATCAGGTCACCGATCCAGAGTAAAAGCTAAAAAGGGAAATGGGAAGAGCCAGGTTATTAACTTCATATATATTCAGAGCTTGAAATAATTTCCCCTTGACATTTTTAAAGCGCATATCCCAACTCGTGTTTGGCTGCATTTCTTAGATCAATATGACTAAGGGAACAAATTCCAGAGCCTCTTGACATCAGCACAGGTTTTACCACCCAATTCAAGAGCTCCAACCCTCACTCTGGAGCTCCAAAACACCAATGCTGTCGGTGTGTCCCACCAATTAGATGGGTTACTGACCAACCCAAACACGTCCTGGGGCAGCCCCAGCCATTCAAAAGCACACCTTTATACTCTAGTTGCCTATAGCAAACAAGAAACAGGCTGGGAGGTCATTTGGACATTAGGAGAAATTTCTTTACTGAAAGAGTGGTCGGGCCTTGGAACAGGCTGCCCAGGCAAGTGGTGGAGTCACCATCCCTGGAGGTATTTAAAAGACGTGTAGATGTGGTGCTTAGGGACATGGTTTAGTGGGCATGGTGGTGTTGGGTTGACGGTTGGACACGATGATCTTAGAGGTCTTTTCCAGCCTGTATGATTCTATGATTCTATGATCAAATATGCTGTATATTATCTTCCCTGGTATTTTGGGGTCTCAGAGCGTTTCTTTTGAATTCATATTTCTCTTCCAGATTCCGTGGTGGGATATGAACACACATTATATAGCCAAACCTGCTGCAAAATGCATCAAAGAGAAGCAAAAGGATGTTCTTAAGAATGTCAGGAATTGGTGGAAGACGCAAGGATGCAAAGCAGACTCTCTGGCTCTCAGGTCTTCTCTTAAATTATTAGAATACACTTGAACTCAAAGGAAGTGTCCTTGCTTAGCTGGTTCAAATACCAGGGAATCAAACCCCACTTAAAATTTTGAATTTCCTTATTTCACTGACAGAGTACGTACCACTAAAGAGGGCAGCACAAACTGGGTAACTTCTTGCTTTGTACAGCTGTAACGCGCAGGACTTCATTCCTAGATCCAGATTTGGATTCTGGAGACACCATGACATTAGCTTTGGCTAACAACCAGAAAAGTGCCTGAATGAAGAGAAGCAAGAGGCCCTTGTATCCTCTGCATACGCACTCCTGGGGGGACGTCTCCATCAAATGTGCTCAATTTGCAAATTAAGAGAAAACTTTTTCTTCCAATTCCACCTTTACAAGTACAGCCTGGTATCTATATGGTGCTGGGTACGTTTGTTCCCTGCCTTATAGCTACTCAAAAACCACATCAAAAAAGATGAAGTAAGAAAGCGTCTTCTGCGCTGAGAAGAGCGGGAGAAGGAATTTGATTTAGCTGCAGTAATTCCATTCTCAAAATAAGAGTCCCAAATGGGTTTTGCTGCTGTAATAGGCTTGCGATCATGCAGTTTCTGCAATGACATTTCATTACAGCAGTATTAGGGTTTATAATTCTTATGTATTTCTCATCCCAAACAAGAGAGGGCACAGTCACCCCTATATACCTACAAACACATGCATGGCTCCCGCAAACACCTTGCCTCCCCAGAAATCACCCCTGTGTTGCTTTCCTGATTGTACCTCTCACGATAAGATCTACAAAGCTTCCAAAAGTTGTGCTGACATAGCAATAATCTGGAAATATCCCTCTGGAGGTGCCTATTGATTGTCGCTGTGGGTGGATTATATGAGGGATCTATCTTAATTACCAGAAACTATCTCCTTGGAATGGCCAGCAATGTAGCAAAAATGATGCAGGAGGAGATCCATTACTCTCAGGAAAAGGTCAATCCAATAGGATGTATGTTTGCATTCAGGTCAAGTGATGGCTAGTCCATCACCACGCTCCATTCTCACTGCCCTGTCAGCTCTGTAATGGCTTCACCTCTCCTCCGTACCTCTCACCTCCCTCTCCCCGGTGCCAGACTGATAACACGCATTAGGGCAGCTGGAGGTAACAGGGCACAGCTGTATTATCACAGATGATAAACAGTGTCAAAGACAATTACGGGAGCTGCAGAGAGGAGGGACCTTTCAAACCCGTCCTTTGCTTTCTGTGCTGTGGGAGGAGAGGACCTGGCCTGTAAAGAGAGTAGAAAAGGGGAGGTGGAAGGAGGAAGCCAGCTTTGCTGCCTTTTCCTTCATGAAGCACTTTCTTCCCTTTGGGAACATCTCTGGTCTGCTGGAAAACCAGCTCTGAAAAAGTGTTGTGGAGCAGGACAGGGAGACTTGGGTGGGAGGGACCTCACAAAGGATTTGAAAAGGAGCTGGATGTTGATGGAGACACAAATATATCCACACTGGTCATAATTAACTCTGGCACCACGTGGCAAAAAGATATTAATGCTTGGCAGAGGTGTTTGGCAGAGGTTTGCTGCTCCAGAAGGCAACCTAGGACAGGAGCATGGTCAAGGAGCTATGAAGAGTGCTCCAAAGCATCATCTCTCTCCCCCTTTCCACTGGGTACACAGGCAACCCGGGAGGGCCGGTCTCCTCCATCTGGTCTCCTCCATCAGTGCCTGCATGAACAGAAGTGAACACCCACCTCTCTGCTCTGGGCTCAGACACTAAGGAAAGCTTTGTGCGACCACTGCACAATGTCCAGTGGGGTTGTGAATAATTCATATGGAAACAGAGCTAGGATTGCCTAAATTTCCACATTTCTCCGGGCTAATCTAACATTTTAGGCAAGAGAGGAAAAAACAGCAAGGTGAGCTAACCGTTGCCCTCCTGCAAAGCCACCTTTGGGTTCTTCCCTTGCTATGGACACCAACCCAAGCGCATCTTCAGAGTCGCTCTCCCTCTTCTGACCCTCCCTTCCCCACCTGCCATTGGTATTTCATGAAAAAAAAGGACTCAGGCTGGAGCTCAAGACCAAAAGGACTTTGCAAAACTGTTTCCTTCCCACCTCTGCTTCCCAACTCTTCCCATCACAGCCCTCCTGAACTTTTCGGTAACCAGCACAGAAACTCTTTCTAGGTAACTAGCGTGGGTGTGCTGCAACACTCTTAATGATGGCCTCATCTGGAATTGCTTTATTAATATTTATTAAGTGATCACTAGCTGCAGGTACATTCTTTAATAACTTATTTATAAAGCATGCTATAAAACACATTAAAAATACATTCTTTAACAGATAACGCCATAACAAGATGCTGTAAAGCAAACTATAAAACGTAAATGATGGCTGTACCTGAACTGAAAACACACTGGAGGCTAGGAAAAAGGGGGGAGAGAGGAAGGGAAGCTGTACCCAACGTGCCTGAAAACGAGCAGTACCTTTTGGTGGAGCGGAGGATTCGTTCGGGTGACATTTAAAAGGATAAATATAGAGCACTGGTCTGTTGTGTCTCATGGCTATGGGCGAGCAGAGGGGAACGTGCAAAAATATTCCCAGGCAGGGTGGGAAAGGGTTCCTGCTGCTACTTATGGGTGGGGATGGGACCCACCTGGATCCCTGCAGCCCCCCAGCCTCAGCCCATCTCTCCCTGCACCTCTGCTCCCTTTGCTTTTCAGGTACCCCTTTGCCTTCCCTTCTTCCCTCTCCTCTCATTTCTCCTCCTCCTTCTCTTCCCCGTTTCTCCCCCTTTTCCCTCTCTCTTGCCTTCCTGCACCTTTTTTTCCACCTTCTTTCCAGGTTGTCAATGATATCATTAGAATAGCATTGGAATATTGAGGTTTTAAATGCTTTTAAGCATGGGATTCATGCCCTCAGCTCCCAGGGATCCTAGAGATTGGGATTTCCATCTGAGCTGACCGCTGCGGTTCCCATCAGAGCAAAAAGGGAAAAAAGAGTAAAATCAACATATCCAAGGGTAAGCTCACAGGAGCTGGAAGCAGGCAAATCCTGCCCACCACAAGCAGTCCTGGCTCCAGCCCTCCACTCCCGCCTTCCAGGAGCATCTGCTGCTCACCCCTTTGGTCTTACCAGGTACAGAGCTCCTTATGCTCCTGAATGTCCTACCGAGAGAGAGAGAAGTAACAAAAAATCATTAGTAACCACATTCAATTGTTAATTAATTCTTTTGGAAAAATTGATGAGGATGGAAACACCCATTTGTAGCTTGGCTTTGCAAAATATTTGTGAACAAGTTTATGTTTGTGTGCATATTCGTATGATTTTGGAGGTGTGTGCAGTCAAACAGAAGTCAAAAAGATGGCAGATGACCTGCCCACCCCCAGCTCAGCCCAGATTTCCAGCTCTGAGAGGTTCTCAGGAGATCTAGAAGCTTAAAGATGGAGGCAGAAAATATTTGCTGAGAAATTTAAAAAAAACACCACCAAACATTCATGGAAAAGCACAATTTGGTCCCAAACAGAACCCAGAGCTGCTGTGGCCAAGACGTTATCTACCCCAAATTTTTTTTCTCCTATTTTCACCCAGGATCCCGTGGACTTTCCATTTTTTGTGAAATCAGCCTCGATTCAGGACCGCTCGGTCTCTTCATTTCCTCCTTGCGGGAATGCTGAAACCTCTCTCCCAGCCTTTTCCCCTTCCCTCTCCCCCCTCCTCCTGCAGCAAGCTAAAATGGCAAGACTAATTTCATTTCTTTTCCTTTAGTTTGTCTATCTGTGACAACCCTTTTTATGCATTTAATTCATTCTCAATTTCTCATAATCAGGCGAAAGGTGTCCCCTAAGGTTAGGAGAGAGCTTGTCAAAAAGGCAGCGTAAATTTGCAGAGGTAATCACCAGTCTATCTCCTTTCCCCACTGCCCGTGGAACTATTAACTAATATCACTGTCTAATCTTTTTTGTACTTATTTATTTTGCAGCGAGAAACTAGTGTTATAAACACCCCTACTGTCAAAACTTGTCATCCTCATTACCTCAAGGCGGGCTCCATCTCAGTTATTCTAATTTCATAGTTTCTCGAATTTACAGCCGCTGGAAATTGAGTACAAAATCCATTATCATTTGTATATTTTAATTATGCAAATGAGGCAGCTCAGCTGCTCTGGCCGGGACCTGCAGGGATGCCTAACTTCAGTCTGGGTGATTACAATTTATCCAGTCGAGTCACTTTAATTGTAACAAGCTAATTACATTGTTCCATTTGGCTTTAACAAAAGAAAAGGAAGACGCTTAATGGCAAAGGCCCGGCATTACGCCGCATCTCCCCGGCGAGCGCGACGGGGGCGAGGCGAGCTGCGGCCCCGCACACCTGCGGAGGGGACGGGGTGGTTTTGGGGAGGGGGGTGTCCACCCCGGGAGAGAGGGCAGGGGAAGGTGGACATCAGCCCAGGGCAGGTCTAAGAAGCAGGAGAAATTCGGGAGGGGATGATCGTTGTGCTCGGCCATCGCCAGCTTGGCTGAGAGCAAAGCGTCCCCGGCAGCCGAGGGATGCCAGGGGGGAGAGCAGCACCCTACCCCCGCCTCCATCACCCCAACCCTCCCCGAGCACCTTCCCATAGGGACTTTAACAGAGACACATCTCAGCCTCAGTTAAGGTCTCAAGGACTGTTGCTAAAGTCCCTAGGTATCAACTCTTTATCTCCGTTGTAAGAAATATTATCTGCATTTATAGGCATTTCATTCAGGTACAAAAAAAAAAGGAAAAAAAACCTTACCACCTCCAGCAGCCCAGATCAGCAATTACTTTCTCAGACCTACAATAAATGCTCAGTACCTAAATTAAATACCCAGGAGAGATGTAATATGACTGCCCACACCTTCACGGAGGCTGTTAATAAATAATTACTTCTCTTGCACTGGCCATCTGAGGATCTCAAAACCTTTTGTAAGTATTAATGAATGAAGCCTCGGTGTGATAGAGTGATAGAGCAGAGGCATATTCTCATCAGCTCTTTATAAATGGGGAATGAAGGTGCAGAGAGGCAAAGCAGCTGTAGGAGTTTCAAGGGAAGAGCTGGATTTAGTCCATCCAAGTCATAGGCACTTGTTTAGTCAGACACCTCCCGCTCCTCGGTTCAATCCCGTGAGCCACAGCTTGAAGACCATCCTTTGGATCAGATCCCATCCCCAATCTGCACAGGTCTCCCAAGCAGGTTCCACGGTCTCCTGTGATGACAGTGGCCATCAGTTTCCTCCAAGCCTCCTTCCCCAGGAGTGGAAGGACCGCTCATCAGTTCCTGACCATGGCAGGGACTTCTCAGCTCAGGGTTTGTCTGGGGGCTTGTATGAAGAAGGTGTTGTGCAAGGGATGGAGAGGAGAACCGTGCGTGGCTGAATGCCGATCCCTGCCTAGATGCTGGGGAAATCACTTGGTTTTTCACAGCCCAGTGTAAGCTGGATGGCTGTATCAGAGAAAACAAATTTGAGGATAGCAGCTCAACCAATGGGCAAAAATCTGCATGCATGTGGGATCTGAAGTTCATTTATGAAAAAAGATCATGTTGGCCTCAAAAGCACCCCAAGCAGAGAGCCAGCACGAGACTTCAGTCCACACCAGCAGAGCCACTCCAACCTTGCAGTGTATCTGCTGTGCTGCCCACGTGCGCTGGGTGAGGTCCATGTCCTCCTTCCTGGTCCTCACGGCCGCTGTTGATCAGGACTGCTGGCTCTAACGATGGGCACCGCTGTGAGACCTCCAGCATCTCTGCTGAAACGTGCAAAATGATCGTGCTTCTTCTGATGTTAGCACCTACCTGCCCTTGGAAAAACACCTCCCCTCTTCAAAATCTCTGCCTGACGACTGTGGAATTAACTGGAGAAGAGAATAATCATTCCTTGGCAGAGGAGAGAAGAAAGAACCACATAGATCTTTTCCCTCTCTAGTTGCTAGGGATGTGCATTATTATTGTTATTGTTATTTCCTTTGATACACAGCATTCAATTAATTTCCTTCAGCACATGTTTATGGTGCTCCAAGGAGCGTTCCAGGAGCTCTGCTTTTCCAGCACATCCAGTTCACCAGCATCCTTTGTGCCAGTTCGGCTACTTTGGAGGGGGCGAGGGGGAGAGGAGAGAAAAGGGGGATGATCCTTCCCAAAGAAACACTTGCCCTTGGCCACGTGCACAGATGCTGGGGAGGGGGAAGCCTGGGCACCGCTCACGTTATACCCAGGTGAGCGTTCGTGGGGTCCCGTTCAATAAAGCAGCAGTAACCACCATCTTGCTGCATTCCCTAGTCAGCCACCAAACCATGGCAGGGAAAGGAAATTGAACCCATTAAACACACGCACAGATGCCTCTGTGCCGTTGCCCTGCTCGGGAGGGGAGGAAGGAACCTCTATTAATTTTTTTTTTTCTAGTCTGCCTTTACCAAATGCAGTCATTTAATCATTAAAAAGAGGAGGGAGGGGGAAGCATGATGAGGGGTGGCGGCAGCAGCTACTGTAATACCCACACAGTGAGTCTCCAGGAACGAAACATAGAAATAGGCTGTCACTTATACAATACTCATGCTCACCACAGAGCTCCCCAACCTCCCTGCACCCAGGGGCTCCCTGCCTCCTCCAGTGCCTCGTGTTTGGGGACCCTGCTAGGTCTCTGAGCACCCTGCTTAGGGTTCAGCAGCTTTTTCAGGTGGATCTTCTCTGCAGCTTGGCTCTGCAGGAGCAACATCGCCATGCCCTAGACAGCTGATTTCGGTTAGGCAGCCTGGGGACCCCAGTGATTTTAGGTATTGCAGCTCTAGCGCTGATGAACCACGCTATCTCCGTGTGGCTCTGGCTCCACACTCACAGCAATCCTGGCAATGGTATGGTGGGGACCTGCTGATGGTCCTCCTGGCAGCAACGGGCTAAGGAAGAGCTGTCACCCCTCAACGTGCACCATGGCTCCCACGGTGCACTCCCACCATCGCACACGCTTGCAAAGCCCAGGCTTGTCCAGGCTCTCTCAAGAGGTCAGGTTTCAGGTGACAGTCCCAAATTGCTGTATCAGACCATGTGCTCTGAGCTTCTCAGCATGAGGGGTTAAGCCCCAGCCTGGTGCATAGGTAAGAGCCCAAGAACAGGCATTGCTGGGTTGGACCAAAAGCCTTGCCCAGAGTCCTGTCGCAAATTGTGGCCGTAAGAGAGGCCAAGGAAGAAGCAAGCATACCTCCACCCACGGCTCTCCTGCTCCCCAGTCATTTCCCGGGCACCTCCTGTGCCAGATGTAATTCCTCTGCCCTTCGTAACACACCAGGGAAATTTCCCCCGTCTGTTTTTCTGTCCTCTGTTGAGCACTCATAAAGATTTAGCACCAGCTTATAATGCAGCATATGGCTTCTTGCACATAGAAAACAACCAAATGAACAGAAAGGCCTGAACGTACGAAGCATCCATGAGATGGCATCAAACAATTAGCAGTATATGTCATCTGTAGCCTTGTATCATTTGTAACATACACTTCCAACAGGGATGAGACCCTTCCTACCTTAAATCTTTAACCCAGACCACCTAAGCAAGCCTGCGTTCAAAGCACGTGTAAGCACAAGCATGGGGATAATACAGTATGTGTATTGTGTACATGTGTAGGTAATATAGGGGAGCTTTGGTAAGTGCCAACCAGGTGTTGGATTGGGCACCTACGGCACACGACAATGGAGATCGAGCCTAGAGAAGAGCAAGGAGAATTATCCTGTAAGACACCATTAGTTCTTTGATCGATGGTTGCAGGGGGAAGGCTGTGGGCATCTGCTCAGCCCTGCATGCACTTTTCCTCCTCTCTCACTTTCCTAATTTTCCACAAAATCTTAAGGATCTTTGCCAACACGAAATAAAAAACTCCAAATTAACCTACCACACTGTTCAAAAGTTTAAAAAACAAGGCAGCACTTCTGACATTTTTCCACCCCCTCCAGCAGACAGGTAGAGCATCTTCATGTCACGCTGGATCTAGTGAGATGACAGGCACAATAGGTGCCAAATACATCAGTGGACAGAGTTGTTGGTCACCTTAAAAACCCAACCGTGCCCCACGTTATGGATGACAGTCTGTATAGCCGTGTGCCTGTACATTGCTCTCTGGCATTCAGATGAAACACTACCCAAGCATTTTACTGAGACCTCCATCAGATGTTAACACAATAACCTCTCCTATGGGTTTTTAATGTTCGCTATTTCACACAGTACTACCATTGACATAGGAGGTACGTTTAGCTATATCTCTCTAATGGTATATGAATAAAATGCCTGGAGAAATAAATAATAATAAGCTCTTTTATAGCTTCTTATACTGGCAGATCTCAGATTAATTGAAATTATATGCCTTATGCCTGCTCATCCTCAGGACAGAGATTAAAATGGGAAATGAGCATTTGTAGATACGTGGATAAGAATACAAGTTGGGATTTTTCTATCAGGTTAAGGTATTTGGGCATCGCTTTGTTTAGCATTGCAAGGCTTGAACCAAGCTCTGTCCTTGAAGTTGAGTGAGGCTGTTGGGATTTACATTATATTCATTTTCCATAAGACAAGCCCATAGCACCTATGTGACTTCTGAAAGTGAAAATCGCTCAAGTTTTGCAATGTTCAGTAGAGGTGCTCCTAAGTCCTTTTAGGATAAAGTGATTTAAGGGCTTAAATCCTATTGCAGGCTAATAGGAACTGTGTTTCTAAATCCACTAGAGTGTGGTCATACGGGGTTGTCTCAAAGTGGGGGGTCAACTTTTGGCCTTGCCAGAAGTGCCACCATGAGGATGGTTGATGAAAGGCCACCACCTTCTGCCACTGAGAGGTTTGGGCTGCATGTAAACAAGGGAGGACACGAGAGATAAGGGTGGACAGGAGATATTAAATGGAGGTGAGATGGGACAGATTTGGGTCCCAGGTAGAGCAGAAAGAGTTTCTTTTAAGATATAATACCAAAATAACACCACTGGAAGGCAACCAATAATATTGGCACACTCATGGTGAATTTGAGTGACTCTTTCAGACACAAGAAAGACCTAGCCCAAAATTTCAGGAAAAAACCAGCATCTTTCATTTTTCAAGTGGAATTAGCAGGCTTCAAATTTTTTTTTTTTTTTCAATTTTCATTTCAACTGCCTCCTTTTCATTTTAGAAGAGTATGCAAAGATGCAAAGCCACAAAAGAAATTCTATTTTGGTTCATATATGGCAAAAAAGGGAAACATGCTCATTTGAGTAAACCTAAGACAACGCTTTATCCAGCTTCTCAGCAGATAAGATGTCTACTCAGCTGGTATCATTTCACAACCACCATGTGTAGATTAAAGAGAGCAGAAACACGGAATAAAGCTTCTGGCCCAGGCTTTTTTATTCCTTTAGATAGTACAAGACACTGACCCCAATAAGGGCCTCTAGCTATGATTGCATAAAGTTTGTTAAAAACATCAGTGACACTTGTATCACAAATTCCAAATTTTCTCTTTCAAAATTTCTGCCACTTCCCATGTTTAAATTTTTATCTTTCAGGAAATAAAGTGATGGGAAAATAGTTTCCTGGACAATATTAACAAAAATGGTGCCCAGACCATTCAGGGTTCATTTTTAAAATGTCACAATAACAGAGGTCTGAGAAATACGTCTTTGCTTTTCATTTAGGTTTGGTAACAAGTTTCAGTTCTCCAGAATGAAAGGGGTACGTTGGGACAGCATTATTACAGCTATAATGACCTTTATGCATGCTGTATTCATTTTATGATGTAGCCTTACAGTAATCTATACTCATAAAAATCTCAGGACTCTTCTCTTTAATGTCTTCTCTATTAATTGCTATTTGCATCAAAAATAAAATTGCTATGGTCAGTAACTTAAATTCCATCAACATTAAAAAAAAAAAAGGGTGCAAGAGAGTATTGAAAGCATGAAGAGAAACATTTTGTTCTAAGAAATATTCTTCTGGCTAATTTAGCTCATGTAGATGAACCAAAATACTGCAATAGCAACTCTACCTACCATATATTTTGCACTATGGTCATGCTAATGTGTTTGAATATCAGCTTGATGGCTGATGTAAACATAGCATCATCCATGAATTCCAGCAGCCGCTGGTATGAACGTCGCACAGACAACAGGCACTTCACGTAATTAAACAGCCAAGTAGGCAAACCCAGACAAAAGAGCCATAAGTTGTCAACAGTCAGCTCGTAAGGCTATATATCACGGCTGATATATAGCATGCCTGATGCTGTTGCCATCAGCAAAAAAAAAAAAGAATTAAGTTGGAATTTTTGCTGAAGGTTTGGAGGTAGGGGGAGAGGGAGAGAGAAGCATTTAAACTTCTTCATTGTTGCTGCTGATGATAACAAGGATAGATCACTGGTTATGAAATTGGCAGCCTTAATCTTTCTTCCCAGCCTCATTTTTATATTGCACCATGGGATCTCCTCTCGAGGGGCTCATACAGGATGGACTCGCAGGATTTACGTGCACCGGTCATGATGCCAGGGAGCACAGGGTTCCCAACGCTGAACGGCTGCTGCGGAACCACCCACCCTCCTCTCCGAATTTTCATCGGTCACGGGAAATAGGACAGGACACAAGACAATTTTTATTTAAATGAATGCCATTCCTGGGGAAAAGGAAAAACCCTGCAGAGTAGCGTAAGGACAGCAGAAACTCCTTGCAGCAGGCCCAAGCCCACCATACAATAGATGGAGGGATGTAAATAATTGAAGAGAATCATTTTGTAATGCGCTGACCCCTGAGCGTTGCACATCAGTCATGCGGCTACCGCCTCTCTCCAACCCAGCCCGCCCAGTCCTCCACTTCGCCCTACGCACCATCAATGACCTTTTATGAGAATTAACTGATACTAACGCATCAGCTACAGATCTACAGCATTTTTAAAAAGTGCATCTTTTTGTTTGCCCGCACAGATTAGTTTTGTAAAAACAATTATCGTGATTTAAACAGCTGGTTATGGAAATGTCTATTGAGCTGCCGGGTAGCATTTTCCGCCCTGTTCATGGAAAGCACATAAAAAAGGAAGGGTGGGATCTTGTTAAACTTGTAAAAGGAGCTAATTATGGCAAGTCTGTTGGCAGGTCCTGAGCTGAGGGTACTCAAAGCCAGAGGGAAATTTCAGGTTTTTTTTGGTTTGGTTCAGTTTGTTGCACATGAGTGGACAGATGAACCGAGAGGTGAATGGATGGGGAGGTGGGTGGGTGAGTGGAGAAGTCTCCCGGTCCCTCCTGGGTGCCCCTTTCTCCAGCAACATCTGGGACGGGCTGCAGGGCAGAAGCACGGAGGAAAAAGATGCTTTCTGTCCCAAAGGGCACACAGTCAAGCCTGAAAATAAAACCATAATCCTAAAGGCCTAAGTGAAAATAAAACAGAACAACTCCGCTCACGCTCCAGCTTAGAAATTCAGATCACCGTAAATGGATGAGACATTTCCAGCGTTTGTGTGTTCCCCGGTCATCCCAAAGGCTTTTCCCCTTCAAGATTTATTTACACACAGGAATGTAAGTGACCACGCTAGCAACAGCAACATGGTAGATATTTCTATTGCGTACTCCATGCCCGGGTCCCTCGGCTCTTTATAAGCATTAGCTAAATAGACATCACCGGGTAATCGGTTTTGTACTGATTTTTCTGGTAAGGAAGCCAAGGCATTGATGGGTAAGTAATTTATCCAAGATCACATTCACATGGGCAGCAGAATGAGGGTTTCTGCTTTGCAGTGAAAGGTCCCAGTGAGATGCAGACATCCACCAGGACAGTTTCTGCTCAGGCATCTGAGAAAAAGCCACGGTGTCATACAGAAAAAGGGAAGCAAATAGCAAAAAACCCAAGATAATTTCTGCTTTTGGGAGGAAAATCATGATAGTGTCATCTGCTAAAATACCTCCCTGCACTGCCCAGCCTCTCGCAGGGACTCAGGGCAGAGAGAGCCCACGCTGCAGGAGCACCCATCCTTGCAGAGAGGTCTTCTTCTGTCAAAACGGAGGATGCTGAGACACATCCCGGGTAAAAGCTATGATCTCACACACCCGTCCAGGGTGGTTTAACACTGACAGCAGATGGACAGACAGAGTAGAATATGAGCAGATAGATCTACTTAAAAGGTTTACTCTCTGGATAACGGGTTTATGTTACTTACCCTGTTTGAACCAATAACATGTTCATTTTAGAGGACAAAATTCTGATGTAAGAAACAGGCTGCCTTCGTCGTGACTACTAATACTAACCAAAATTGCTAGATTTGTCAAATAGAAGGAGAACAATAAGCTGTTGAAGTTATTTGGTTCTCAGGAATTAGGGGTTTGGGATGGCTTCCAACTCATCCTTTGTGGATTGGACAGAGACTCCTCTTGGAAGAGGACGAAAGGAGAATTTTCTCCTTGGATGTTTCTCTCTTGGATGTTTCTCCCAAGAGTTGATATCTCACAAATCATCACAGTAACAGCTCAGAGAAGGCCTCCTTGAACGGGCAATGGCCAAAATGTGGTCACCCATCCTGTGGATCTAAGGATAGACACCCACTTTGGCAAAGCATCGGGAAAGACCATTGCAAGTCAGTGTACATGGGTTCCTGGAGGATGCAGGGGAGTGGAGACATTTTTAAAGAAAAGATTTTTATCAGGTGACTGTCAGACAAACACTAGTTTTGCTTCTCAACATTCAACCATAGACCTTGTTCAGCGTTCAGGGAGGGGGTGCAGCTGAGTGTGGCAGGACAGGCAGGCTGGACACTGAGGAAGAGGGCAGAAAAAATGGTAATTACCACCTCTGAGATGTAAGAAAATGATGGAGAGCTTAATGCAGTCTAGGTGGAGGCACTGGAGAATCTCCATCCCAGATACAAATCATAGAATCATAGAATCATAGAATCATACAGGTTGGAAAAGACCTCTAAGATCATCGAGTCCAACCGTCAACCCAACACCACCATGCCCACTACACCATGTCCCTAAGGGCCTCATCTACACGTCTTTTAAATACCTCCAGGGATGGTGACTCCACCACTGCCCTGGGCAGCCTGTTCCAAGGCCTGACCACTCTTTCAGTAAAGAAATTTTTCCTAATGTTCAATCTAAACCTCCCTTGGCGCAACTTGAGGCCATTTCCTCTTGTCCTATCGCTTGTTACTTGGCAGAAGAGACCAACCCCCACCTCGCTACAACCTCCTTTCAGGGAGTTGTAGAGCGCGATGAGGTCTCCCCTCAGCCTCCTCTTCTCCAGGCTAAACAACCCCAGTTCCCTCAGCCGCTCCCCATCAGACTTGTGCTCCAGGCCCTTCACCAGCTTCGTTGCCCTTCTCTGGACACGCTCCAGCACCTCCATGTCCTTCTTGGAGTGAGGGGCCCAAAACTGAACACAGGATTCGAGGTGCGGCCTCACCAGTGCCGAGTACAGGGGCACGATCACCTCCCTGCTCCTGCTGGCCACACTATTTCTGATACAGGCCAGGATGCCGTTGGCCTTCTTGGCCACCTGGGCACACTGCCGGCTCGTGTTCAGCCGGCTGTCAACCAGCACCCCCAGGTCCTTTTCCTCTGGGCAGCTTTCCAGCCACTCTTCCCCAAGCCTGTAGCGTTGCCTGGGGTTGTTGTGGCCGAAGTGCAGGACCCGGCACTTGGCCTTGTTGAACCTCATACAGTTGGCCTCGGCCCATCGATCCAGCCTGTCCAGGTCCCTCTGCAGAGCCTTCCTACCCTCGAGCAGACAAAGCGGTAGAAAAGTAAATTAGACCTTTAATTTTACAGTTTAAAAAGTGCTTTAACCTCAGTAAGGTAACAAAACCGGAACAAAATTTGGAGGGAAGAATGGCTACAGATGTAGTGCTGTGATCTTAAATATAACTGGGGTTTTCCAAAGATAGACAGTGTCACTTGTGTTTAGCATATTCCTCTGATAAAAGACCTAACTTTTAGAAAAGGAAATGAAATAGGTGTCACTTATCCTTGCTTCAGAGAGGGATTAGCTGGATTAGTGAGGTTGGAGAAACTGGGGCTTAGAAAGAAAATTGTAAGCTGTTTACCTGTGGGGGAAATAAGAGTCTCTAGTAACAGAAGAAGTGCTGGACTGGGGATGGTTTGTTAGTGGAGCTCCTCAGGGATCGTTTTTTCACTAGTCATATTTAAAATGTCTGTGAGTGACCTTGGTACAAAAAGTAGACATTTTCTAATGATGTTTTCCGAAAAAGCAAAAGACATCGTTTTGGGGAGGACTGACATGCTGTGCGGGAGGAGACGGCAAACCCTGAGAACCGGATTAGCAGTAACGGAGTAGCAGTGCTGACAGACAAGTCAAAAAACTTCTGGTATCTTCTGGGAATGACTGAGAAGAAACAGCTGAGTGCATTCATGACTGATATGGTCATGAAAAATGCAAATGAGATCTACGATGTAAGAGATTTCCAGAAAGTCTTGCAAGAGTCGTTCATAGCAGGGCAGTCCTGCTGCGATGAGCGTTGCAATGTCCAGTCTTCACCATCTTCCACCCTAGCCAAAGCCAAACCCAAAGCCGGGTGCCCAGACTCTTCTGGTCACAGAGAAGATTTGCTGTGAGCAACACACCAAACAAGGAGTGTTCTGAGATCATCGGTAGGGTAACAGCTCTCTCAGGAGAGAACCCAAATCATAAGACCATGATGGGGAAAAGGGTCAGCTTCTGTGACTGGGAGGCTTTCATGGTATTGTCTTGACAGTGAAACACTAAGCCAATGAATCCCATGTATGAATATGTGGGAAACCACCAGGTTCCCCTCTCCTGGCTCCCTGCAAACTCAGAGAATTTTGAATTGCTCCCATTCTAATAAAAAATAAATAAATATAAATAAAATTAATTATGGAAAAAAAAAAAAGACAAGAATATTTTCAACAGAGACACAGCAAGTCTATACTCTCTGAACTAGGACTGCAAACAGCCACAGGACAGGTTGTGCTCAAAAGCATCACGGAGATGGGGAATTTTTGCAAAACTTAAGTCTTGATCTGGCTTTCAGATGTGTTGCCATTTGGGAAAAATAAGTGTGGCATTGGTGAAATCCTCCGTGTGGTTTGGGTTTCTTTCTGTTTAAGAAATGAACTTGGAAGGGTTAAGACAATGCAGGATCTCCCTGAGGGTCAGAGCTCTTAACAAATCATTCATCTGCCCAACATTTCTCTGGAAAAGTAGATGTTCTTCAGCAAAGGATATTCCTCCTTAGTGGCAAATCTGGGCTTATACCAGCAGCCCTCCAAACTTGAAGCAATTGTCAGAACAGCAGTGTGACCAAGCTAAACTATACAGCAAGGGGGTTTATTCCATCCAAATCAAAGCAGCAGAATGTTTTCTCCCACTTTCTTGACTTTCATACTAAAACCTGAGTTGGTGAGATCAACACTGAAGTGAGTAGAAAGCGACAGGCAAGTTCTTGATGGCTGGAAAACTTTCAAGAGCTTTTTATTTGCTTGAAGCTTCATCTGAGACGCAAAGCAACACACACCGTATTTCTCCTTTCTTTGTTTTTTTTTTAATATAGTGAACGTGTCCCTGTTTGGGGCATGGGATAATGCAAAACACCTTTGATACACTGAACATAAGTGTCAAAGAGAGGAAAGTTTCCCCTAGTTCTGGCTATGTTTCATATGAAATGTTGCATACTAATCATAATTTATCATCATCTTCATATATTCTTATATAAGTAATACAAATCACCACAGTCAATTAATCAATCTGTAATTAGGAACTGACACGAACATTTACTACCATCAGGCATAATTTATATGATTACAGATGATTAAATAAAATGTAATTGAGTGAACAGGCAATTTGTTAAGCACATGTAAATTCAGCCATACCACCTCAGGCTGTGATCTTGTCAGATCTCAATAGCTAAACAGGGTCAGGATGGGTCAGTGTTTCGATGAGAAACCCCAAGGGAGAAACCCAGGTGCTGCAGGAAGGGGTGATGGTTAATAGGTAGCGGTCTCCTCGCTGAGATCATGTTGGAAGGGTAGTCTCTAACATGTTATTGGAGAGATGGACGTAAGCTATTAAAAGTGCTGCCTGAGCAGTTCTTGAGAGAGGTGGGAATTTGTCTCCTGGACTTGGGTTAATTTAATTTCAAGTAGAGCACACATCTGGCCAGTCACCGGGAGGAGACAGTAAACCATGGCACTCTGACACTTGCTGCTCTTCAGCAGAGCCAGAAGACGTCACTTTGGTGATTTAGTCTGCCTAACTCGGATACCTCCATCTTCATTATTTAGGGAAGGGGGAGTCCTCTTAAAATAAGCCCATAAATTCCTCTTCTGCCTAGTGGAGAGGGGCAGGTGCTCTTGAAAGCCAACCAAGGCAGAACCTGGCTGCCTAACTCAGGTGCTCAATCTTCTGCAAAGACATCTATGTCCCTCCATTGACTGGATGGAGAAGCTGGTCACATACATTAGGACAATTGCTTCATTGAAACATGGGCATAAATTGGATCTTGGTCCCAGATATTTCTGCAGAGCCTTGAGGACGAACAAAGACTACAAGCCAGCCAAGGGCTGCCGGGCCCAAGAACAAGGAAATGAGAGTTTCTTCTTAGCGCTCCATCCAAAACCAGCTGACATCAGTAGACAGTCCCATGGGAACTGCTAAAAGCAACACTGGGAAAGTGCCTTTCTTTTATTCTTTCATATTTTTTATAGCATCAGGACCAAATCCAACTAACTGAATGATTTCTTGAAAAGTTCAGTGTGTTTCCAAATTGTTTTTGGTCACACAGCCAGAGAAATGCAAGAGGTTTTCTTTAATTATTGCACAAAAATAAACTTGAATTATTAGGATCAATTCCATTTCTGTAGTCTTAAACAAGAATATTTTTGCTTCCTCTGTTTTTAGTTTCTGCATGGCTTATGCCAAGACCTCATTTAAAATAATTAAAACCATTTGTTTTAATACAGTGCAGCAGTTTCTGTAGTGCTTTGCCTGTTTATTTTTTTTGTGCTTTCCTCAAGTCCAGTGTCACTCCCAGTGGGAACTGGAGCAGACATCTGACAGAGCAGAGGCATGAATGAAATCACTCTGCCTTTGCTTCATGGAAGGCAAGCAGACAGGCCAACTGGAGCTAAAACAAAATGATCTTTGATTATTAAATGGATACTTATGTAGATGGATAACCAGATGTGTTTGACAGTGGATGTGAAAAGCGTGGGGGGGTATCTCAGGATTAGAGCAGCAAGTAACACAAGCTTTCTTCTCTGAAACAATTAGTAAAATCACTTTCTGGACGTTAAGAGCCCTGCATGTGCAACATTATACATTGGGCCTGCACAACCAATTTGGGTCAGTATGATGTTTAAACTCTTAAGTGCTACCACTAATCTCCATTAATCTGACTTCAAAGATGAGACATAATGCTCAGTACCAGAGACTAAGAGTTGTTAATGCATGTTCCTCAGCTGGAGCACTAATACACGACTCCAGCAGAAAGAACAGGATCTTTCAGGCTTGGGTGTGAGGGTTAAAAATAAACATCTACTTAGGGATCTTTCCAAAACTGCTCTATTCTTTGGGTTCTTTCCACCCAGTTGGGCCCTTTGTCATTGCGGGTGCAAGGACAGCTATGAGGATGTCCTCTCATTTGGGTTATTTTGTTCCCCACCCTGCTTCCTTGTGCAGCCTGCATGATGAACGGCTGACCTCATTTAATGAGGAAGAGTTAGGGCAGCGAGCCATGGACTTACCCCAAAGCACGTGGGATGGAGAAAACAAGGTTGGTCAACCCCATGATTATCAGTCAGGAACGACCACAGAAGCCAATGAAATTAGGCTGGTCCAAAGCACCTAACTGAGAGGAAAATCTCTGGGGGTTGCTACCATGCTAGAAACACAGCTTTGAAATTTCTCCTCTTTTTGTTGTTCCAATGCAATGCGTAGTTTCGTGATGGATCTCAGAAGTGAGTGTAAAGAGTCACCACTCTGGCTGAGTAGGATTACTCCGTGTGTTCCTGATGTCCCTGGGAAAACATTTGTTTTTACATTCTTGGGAGAAAAGCAGCATTTTTGTTGAAAATATCAAAATTTCACCTTTCTTTAATTCCACAGGTTTTGAAATAGATTCAGTTCTTGCATTTTTCCAACATTTGTTACTGACATATTTCCCAAAGCAATTCACTGAAATTTTATCAAAATCAGGGAGAAAGAGGTTCTGTTTTTACTAGAAGAAAAATGGTAATACCTTTCTCAATCAAAGTCATGTTGATTAAAAAATAATAGTTAGATGTTGTTTACAAAACAGAAGGAACAGCTATTGTTTCACCTTCCAACTTTCTGTCTGAATAATTTTGAGCAGCTTTACTTGAAGATATGCCTGGGAGAAAAGGCCCTGTCTAGTTGTGTTGCCAAACCAAAAACCTTATTCTGTAAATGCTATGAGATCTTTTCAAGAAAGCCATACGCACCTAAGTGCCAACTGTAAAACTCAAGGGAAAGCTAAATGGTACTTAACCTGTGCCTTGCTGAGACAGAATTGTCTAGAAACCAAGAAAAACGTTGAAAAACATCTAACTTATGTTCTGATGTAAAAAATTTCTGATTTCAAAACTTTAATTGGAGTAGTCTCCCTGGATGGTGTGCCAGGCATATAACCACAACCAGCACGATCTCCCAGTCTGAGCCTGACCATGGCTCTCCTCATATCAATGACAACTTTGCCTTTGACTTTCTTCTGGATGGTGTCTCCTGTCCTCTTGCCTATTGTGCTTCTCATCTGAATGTCGGCAGACTGTTAAGTAAGATTTCATAAAATTGCTAAAATTCTCACTTGTCCCCAAGGAGTCCACCACGGGAGACAGTCACAGTGAAAAAGTTCCTAGGATCCATGAATAAACAATCTTGTTATTCTCTGCCTTCCTCGGAGATTTCTACGTCTGCTGCTGAAATGGCTCGAGTGCTGCAAACTAATTATAAAATTATTTAGTTAATAAAGGCAGGTAGGAAAGTTTCTAATTATCCCTACGATAAAACTCTCCTGCAGCTGTAGGATTTGTCTTACCCTGCAGCAAGGTGGGACCCATCTCATGTAGCTCAGGCTGTGTGGGATCAACCCAGTGGGTGGGATTTGGCTCCGCATGCAGACACGTGGGATTCGATCCAGCTGCCTCAATGCAAGTGTCCAGCCACGTCAGAGGGGACCCTGGTCATCTGGCCTTAGCTCCTGCTCCAGAAGGACACTGCTCCCTCACAATCCTCTCATATGTGATACCCCAGATAGCCCTGGATATCTCACGTGGCAGTAGACACGTATGTTTTGGCAACCAGATCAATTGCTTATACCACCTTCATCTCCATCGGCTCTGCTGGGAGCTGGGACCCCAGTGCACATGTGGACACCTACATGTCTCCAGCCACAAGAGCAAGACACCTCTCCATCTACATGCATCATCTAAACGCTGCATCATAGACAACGAAGATACATGTCCCTCAACCATGGGTCACATTACCTGCCTTGGATACATCACTCCAAAAAAGTTCCGCAACACAGATGTAGCCCCGACTCCTCAGGCTTGATTCAGCTGTCTAAAAGGCATGCGTGGTGCTAGATAGACATCCCAGAATGGGAGAAACATCCATGTGGGGTTGACAATCTGACACGGGTCAACAGGGTAGCTGACAGGCCAAGGAACATACCCTGGAGGGGTTCAAATGGCACCAGACACTTCTTGAAGGCAGCGATCTAAATTTTAGGTGGTCCCATTAGAGGGATCCCATCATTAAATCAGTGACAAAACTTTCACTGGCTTCAGCCCAGCCAGGACTTCACAATCCTATTGATTATGAAAAGAAAGTGAGCACAGGTCTTGCTAAAGTGAGATCACATGAAGAGTTTCTTCCACCTTCCCCAGGGACTTTTGTTTTCCCCTTGCATTTCCTATCGGGAATCTTATTTTTTTGATCTACTTTTGTGGAAGACGAAGGTGACCTCGCCAGCTGATGGCAAGCTGCCTGGGTTTGACATGTGCTGTTAAATGACAGTGTGTGAAGGCATAAAAAAAGATGCTGGCTGAAGTTTTACATGGAGTTTTACAAGGTAGTACCGTAGACTATAAGCTGGTGCATTTAGGCGTCTGGGTGGGGAAATGTATGAAAAATGCATGAGAGGTTTGTGTAAGAAGTGCAGTTCACTGGTGTTTCATATTCATTATTCTTTTTTTCAATGAAATTATCCTAAGGAATTTTTTTTTTTTTTTTTTTGGAGCTAAAGAGAAAGCACGTGCTCAGTAAGTGAGTTCAGCCGCAGATTTCAGGGTCCTTAAGTACTCATTGACACAAGAGGCGACAACAGCTCTGCAGGTACCTTTATGGGTCTCTCAGGGTTGTTGGTTTTTTAAGCCTGTGTATTATGGATTTCCACAACAGGTGTTAACAGCTCAAGGCATCTTAATGCCTATTGGATTAAATAATGCACATTTTTAAAATTGCATGAAGTCTTTCCCACTGGGGAAATGCTATCCTTTCCGCCTTTACTTTTTAAACAAAAATAAAGCACGTATTACAAAAATTGCTGAAATCCACCCTCAAAGCAACACGGAAGCTGGGCTGAAATTCTATGTTTAGCTCACTCCTCCTTTACCCAAGCCCTGAGGCTCCTGGGGCAGATCAGAGTAGAGAGCTAACGGGTATGACCACATGCACGGCCAGAAAAGGTCAGGAGGGGTTATAGAGAATGGGACATTGGGACAAAAGCACTGGTTAAACTGGTTATAGGGTCTTTCATGCTCTTGCACCACTTCAGCCAGCGTACATCACAGAACTTTGCTGGAAAGAAAACATTAATCCATTGCTAGGAGTGGGGGGAAACTGGCATCTCCTGGAGGGTCCATCCAACCCTGGTGTGGGACAGCCACAGAACACGGCGCATCCCACCTGGGTACATGGGATCTTCGGGTGATCCTCCTGGGACTATAGACCCCCCGCTCAGGCAGAGATGTCCACCCTGATGCCCATGTGTGGTCGGTCAGGACTGGGGACACATGGCCGGTCCAGTGGAGCAGAAGGTACGCATCCAGCCATGCTCGGCATGGGCAAGAGCAGAACCCAGCCCTGACACACCTCTCCTGGGAACTAACGCTCTCCTTGGACACCCATTTTGGGGAGCTGTTCTGCAAAAAGCGAGGGGTGCTTTGTTAAAAGTTTGGCTGTCATTCGAGCATTAATCACGGCTCTAAAAGCGTTTATTAATGCCCTGTTGATAGTGAAGCACTGCTGCCCCCCCCCCCCTTTTGCGATATGCAAACAGTGGTGATTAAGCACCAGATTAAACATCTTCATGAATATTTAAAAGGCTGTTTTTGAAAGTTTCCTGTCCTTTTACACTAATAGCCCCATTAAAACCTGTTTACAAGCCAGTCATGAGAGTAACTGTGTGCACTTAAAACACGAGAGAGTTCCCCTAGAGAAGTGCTTTAACCACGTGAGAATGGCAGCTGATCAATAAGGATCTTAAAGTAAGACTGTCTGCCTAAACCCAATGGAAACAACCCTTACAATATAGATATAAAGAGCTGGCAAGTGCCCAACTGGTTAATTAGGGAGGCAAAACGGTAATAATAACAACAACAATATTTGCTTGAAGGTCCAGCTGTCCTGGTCCTGGGTGTCTGGCTGTCACGGGACTTCTCAGAAGCTGCCTTAAAGATGTTAACGGCAGTCAGGAAAAGGCCAGGGAAAGTTTTAAATAAACTTAACAGCTTGGCGTTTCCTGAATCTTCCTATCTTTTACACATCAGCCCCTGATTGCACACAGCCAGAGCCTACAATGGGGATGCAAATACCATATGAGAGCTATTAATAATTCATGCAATCTGCATGTTATGTAAAAGTATGGTAGAATAAACACAAGTCTCACATATATAGCGTGTGTATCCATATTAGAAGAGGTGGGCATATTCAATCAGTGCCGTAAACCCAAACTTTAAAACGATGGCGCTGAACCCTCTTACGTGGACATTACTCTTGGTCCGCGCTCTGTTATTCACCATACGTTATACCGCAATCGCTTCATTGCCTTCTTCTGAGTTAAGGGGCCACGAAGCGGCAGGGCAGCTTGGTAAAGGTGTTTGAGTTCAGCACGGGAGGTAGGTGCTTAAATACCGTGAAAAACCTGGGCCTTTGTGTCTGTTCTGGTGCTACTGAGCACACTGGAAAGAAATCTATTGACATCAGTGGGCTTTGGATTAGGCTCCTGCTGTGTTATTAAGTGAATTATTAATTATTAATAATAACATAACAGAAATCACATGTTGCCTTATTCAACCATTCAATTTTGCCTTATGTGGGGGTTTTTGAAAATACAGTCGCCGAGTTTAAATACAAGTGTGGATTGATTGTTCAGCCTCCTTACTCATTGCCAAGGAGAGAGTATGCTTACATATGGGTGTCCAGTTTTAAATGAATATTGATTGACTGAAATTCATGCCGTCTGCTTCAGTTTAACTGTTTGGCAAAACTAGAGATGTCAATAAAACTGGATTGAATTTTGAACGGTATTAAAACTTTCTGGAGCCAAGGTAATCATGATGGAAAAAAGTAATAAACGGCTGGAGACCTTATGAGCATGGGGCTTTTCCTACTGCTGTGAAGCCCTGTGGGGTTATGGGTGTTTAGACCCAATGTTAAAAGACCAGTAGAGCTGCTAATGGTCTTTCTGTCCCTTCGGCTGCAGCAAATATAAATAGGCAAAGTAGGTGCTGTAACTCATACCTTCCTAAAACTTGCCCAAAAGAAAGCCTTCATAAGGTTTCTTCAGATAATGAGGTTTGGGAAAGTGCCACCTCTTCAAGTGAGCAGCGGCTGACTGCATGTCCAGGAGATCTTCTCGGAGTTTGTCCCCGTGGGACTGGCACTCGCCTGTCCTGGCTCCCCAAGGGGGACACATCTGCCTTATCTGCAGGAGAAGTGGCATTTGGCAGAGTGGGGAGCAGAGAGCTTGGGGAGAGTGGGGTGGGGGCGTCTCACTGGGTAGTATTTTGGGTTTAATTCCTGGGACAGAAATACATGGGATATGAGCACAGTGCATTGTCCAGCCATCTGCATCCTCGCTGCACCCCAGCGCCCCAACAACTTTTATTGTGCTTTTCTGCTTATTTATGGTCATTATTATTTACTTTCCCACTTGTTAGTGCACTTAATGTGACTGAAGTGCACTAGAATTAAGGCACTGATCCCTCCAAATTGTTATCCTATTTCTAAATGGTTGCCTTGAGGATTTGTTCTGTGGATGAATCCATATCCCCCAAATTTAGCCACGTGAATGTCAGGCTATCTAAGCCAGCAGCTATCTAGACTCCAGAGGTGCCTCCTCTTGCCCAACAATGATGAATTGATGGCACTTAGGTTTGCTCTGGGAAGAACTTGGGCAATTAATACTAGGAGAGCTAAATCCACTTGCATGGTTTACACAAGACTGTACGTAACAGCAGGTAGCAAAGCAAGGAGTTGAATCAGGCTGCCTTGCAGGTTTGGTGTGTACCCCAACCCTGGCCTAAGACTTCAACTATCCACCCCAGTTTTGGGCTGGAACTGTGAAAAGAGTCAGCTCCACAGTAAACCAGCAAGACCAGGCTCAAAGGACGGTGCCCTGCTGTACAAAAAGCAGCGGGACTGCAAATGGCTTGAAGGCACCTCTTCAAAAAACCCTCTCACACCTTCTCTGTAGCAGCTTTTTCCTGGGAATTGGACTGTGACTTAATAAAATAACACCAGAAAAGCCAGTCCATATTATCTTCACGTTTCTACTGCTGCAGAGCTGTCAAAACTAGTGTCCGTGTTTATTACCTACCAATTAATTAACAATCATGAATGAAAGCAGATGGGAAACACTTTAATTTCTGGGCCAAACTAATCTGTAATGGTACTCCCTTGAAATTAGTTATGTGCTTGCTTGATTTCTAAACATCATCTTACCAACGTATGCTAGCATTGCTGTGAAATAAAAGGCCTTATTTAAGGTACATAATATGGGGACTTACTTGCTCACAACAATAAGCTAGGGACAAACCCTTGTCAGGTTTTTCCTGATGGCAAAAGCAGCTGAAGATATTTTTAAGCCCCTTCTCTGCATTTCTCCATTGAGATGAGGAACACATGGGAATTAAACTGATTCTACTACTGGTGAAAACTCTCTACCCCTCAGAACTGCTATTACACCACTGAAGTCACGGGTTCTGGAAATACCTAAATGATAATTATTGGGATGGCAGCAATAAAAGAAACAGCAATTAAAGGTGATTAGGCAAGCTGATGGCAAGGCAGAAGCCATCAGCTCACCCAGGTGAGTGGTCCTAACCCTAGGTGGGAGGTGGTGGGAGCATCAGGCAGAAGAAAGAGCTGTGGGGCTGAGAAAGGCTTGGACCTGGAGGCACAGGGGCTATTTCAGGGGTAGTATTGAGGGACTGAGGGGACAGAGGTGACTCTGAGAAAGGGTTGAAATCCCTGGGCTCCAGGATATGGAGTATGAGCTTTTGGAGAAGGAAGATGGGTGCAAGAGGACAGAGGTTGGAGGTGACAGGCATCCCCACTCGACATTCACCCTGGCAATGTTAACCAGGACCGTCATCTGGGGGTACTCGAGTTGAGAATCCGTGCAGCTCCTACCCCACCACATCTCCTGTTTTGCTTCTTGAAAGACCTCAACTCTAACTGCTGGTTAGAGGGCTGTGAGGCAGGGGCTGTCCTGGATCTGTAGCACATGTGTGGGGAAATCCATGAAAAAATATCTGAATTGATAGACAGAAGGAGAGGGGGAAAAACTTCCTGCTGCCGCTTACATACTTACTTATCAAAAGCCAACCCTGTTGGTTTTTCTCTTTTGGTCTGAAGAGAAGTTATTACTGCTGATAGGTTGAAAAATGAGGGACCTTCTTGTTTGTACTCAGTACTAACACAAAGTAGATGGTCTCAGCCCTGGGCAGCAGAGAGTGGAGCTTTGTTCTTCTTTTTCCCAGTAATCAACATAGGAGGTGGGAGCACCATGTCTGAAGTATCATGAGCAACCATCCTTCTCACTCCAGGCTCCTCAAGAGTGTCCACTATGACAAAAAAAAAAAAAAATTTTTGAGAATATAGGAAGAGGTAAACATGGGGATCTCACAGTGAAAGAGCTCAAAGGCACACACTGGTTCCTGAGCGACCAGAAACAGGATCTGCCAGAGAATGATTCTGGGTGGATGTGGTAGGATGGTACCTCTACAGGCTGTTGGTACTAATAGTAAATGAAATAACAGGAGAAAGTTGGATAGTAAGAATAATAAAGAATAATAAAGGCTGTATAACTGGACATGGGAATATCATGACTTTAAAGAAATCTTCATTCATATGAATTTAGTAATTCCAAGTGCCTTAAGAGAACCATTTTTTGTGGTATTGAATGCAAATCAGTGGCTAGATGAGCTACATGAACTCTGTGTGTCATCCAAAGGGCAGGGCAGCTGCGTGATTGGGTTACAGTTAATAATGTGGTATTAAAATTATATATGTCAAATTATTCCATATATAATCAAAACACATTTCATCACCGACAGGATATTCCTGAACTGCCTGAAGTAGAGGGACAGGCTAGCATGAGACAAAATCCTTCTTTTTTAATCAAAAATTCAAGATGAGTTGGGGAAATTTTATAATAGGCGTAGGTGCCATAAAATATGCTGCCGCCTGATTTGAAAATCTCCTGTGTCCATTATAAAGATTGACTCTGATGGGTAGATGCTAGGTGCCTAAATTTGACAAACAAATTGGTAGGAGCGCTTTCCTTTAAATGCTTCCAAATTTTTGAAAGGAACAGACCAGAAGGTGGATTGATCTTATGGCCGCGACACTGAAATTGGATTGTTCCGAGAGGTAAGTGCACAGGATCCACTCCCTTGGCTGAGTTAACGGTAGAGATTGGAGATGGTCATTATTGACTTGCTTTCAGTGTCACGGGGGCTTTTGGCTTTGGATTTGATTAATAAGTAGCTGATTTTATGAAATGGTCTGTGCTCAGCATGCTATAGGTGTGTATGTGACCGGGAAGTATCACAATGTTGGACATCGACAGTGTGGACATCTGAAATGAGGTGAGGCATCCCACTCTGCGGCTGGGACACTGCAAAGTCAGTTCAGCAAATGTCCTTGCCCTGTGATCCAGAAACTCTTGGTTGCCTGTTGGAGACCTGTGGCCTCCAAACCATCCCGGGACCTATTACTGAACTGCCCTTGATACTGAGTATGGTGATAATCTTTCCACTGAAGAGCATGGGTGGATGGATGGATGGACAGACAGATGGAATGGGTGACACCCACTGGGTTTCATGGTTCTTTCTTTAATGTAGATCTTCTCATGTATTTTTAAAGTGTTCTATGATATTGCCCAGAATGGCTTTTAGAAATAATAAGTCTCATTCATTTCAATGAGTGTTGGACCAGGCTCTGTATTAATTAAGCCAGTAGCTCCCAGTTGGCTCCTGCAGACCACTGGGCCCACACCACCGTAAGAGCCAGTTCAAAGCTGTCCACAGACTAATAATTAGCACCTCTTTCACAGCATCTTTACGGTGCATGCAATTAAAAGTTGGATGACAAGGAGGAAAGACTGGCAGCGGTCCACTGTCTCACTGAGTCTGGAAATGTCTCAATCAAATCCTGGAGTTACTACGTGGTTTCTAAGTTCTTGGGAATCTTTCATTTTATGTAGCTTTTCAATGACGCTTTTAGCTACGATTGAGCTTTTTTATTATTTTCAACTGCACTATGAAGAAGTGAGAGTGAAAGCTAAGATATGAGAGACTTTTTAACTCAACTACATTTTATAAAATCTCTCTGAGATGCTGGCAGATGAATGGTACTCCCTAAACACATTCACACGCACACACACCCTTTCCAGGTGCATAAATTGAAGAAGAGGTCGTATTTTTCCAACTTAGGTATCTCAACTGAGAAATCCCAATCCAAAGTAGATTGATTTTTCAGAAATGCCCAGTCTGGACAGATGGGCAGCAAACCAGATTATTCACAGGACACTCTTATTTGAGAGCTTATCTTTAAAATGTTGGTCTATAAATGGCTCTCTGCAAGGTCACGCAGTAATTCATTGAACTAAAGAGTAAAATTTCAGCATTCTGGGTGTCCTCTGGCATGATCATAGCATTATACCTTACCCCACAAATACGATTATTTGAGGAGTTATTTCAGTGATTCTGTTATTTCAGACCAAAACAGAGAACTCCAGGCTTGAAAAATCAGCAGATGCCTTCACCATAACTTGATCCAGTGCCCAAAAGTGTTTCCATTTGCTTGGTCTATTGGCTCCTGGCAGGACAGCCTGGGACTTCTAGCACAAATACCTGCTTGGAGCAGTCTGGTCTGACCAAGGGAATCTGACCTCAGAAGTACCAAAAGCTGCTCATGAAAGTTAAGAAAAGCAATGTAGGGATCTTTAACCCATGAGTCCTACAGCCACTGATTTCAGAAGGAAAAAGAATTCCCTCCATCTTTAAAATAACTCTTTAAAAAGAGCAGGTAGCTGGTGTAGTTACCTTACATGCTGAAATAGCAATTAAACTGCTTGAAATGGCTTTTTAGGAGGAGAGAATTGAAACCTCCTGCTGTAGTCCCTCTCCTTAATTCACCAGGTACCATTAAAAGGGCATGGCGATAATATTGCAACATCGCTTGAAAAATCACGCCTACAACCTACAACCTTTATAAAAGCGGTGAAACTTCCTTAGCCAGAAGAAGGGGCTTCGCTTTTTGAAAGACAGCCTTGCCTTTGTAAATTTGTCTTAGATTGCTGGGCCCTGAGTGGCCATGAACTTCACATTTGTCTTCCTATTTCAGCTTTGAAGGTGCAACGCAAACCTGCCTCCCAACCGGCTGTTTCTTTAGCTCCCAGTTTCACTTTCACTTCAATGGGAGTCTCAGGTGCACAGAGGAGAGCCTTTAATGGATTAAACAAATAGAGCAAAGACATATAGAGTATACATCCATAGTGTGCACGTCTGTGAGCGTACATACACACGCACAGGCATTTATACATGCAGAGGTACAGGGTGAGAGGAAACAGTAAAACGTCCAGATAAATTATTGGAAAAGATTTCCTTTATGAAGTTGAGCTTCAGGGAGCAGCACAAGGTATATATCCTTTATTTCTGCATCATTTCTGTGCCGTGGTCAGAGAGTATTAGAGGATACATTTCTGTTCTAAATTACATCTGGGTAAATCCAGAGGAATTCCCCTGAGCCACGTTTACCTCTAAGATTTTGCCTACATGGGGACACTCAGGAAAATAACCCAAATTAGCTGAAGGTGAGAATTTAAAAGTGGATTAATTAAACTGCATGAAACCCCTGTGAAGGTTGTTCTTATTCAGAATTCAGGTGGTCTTCATTCAATTTAATTTAATTCATTTTGGAAATTAATTCAGATTAATTGTCCTAACAGTTTTTATGTACCTATTCTAGATTAACACTGGGGTAATAAAATGAATCGTAGCCCACTGGCTTCAAGATGATTTTTAGATTTATACCAGGAGGCTCTGGAGAGAGATTGTCCCCTGTGTGTCCAGAAGCCAGGGCTTTGCTAGTCAAGACAAAGGAGTGGGGGAGATAGATAAGCAATATTCTTTTAGCTTTTGGGGCAATTTTTTAAAGATCTGGTAATGAAAAGGAGGTGATAATGACAACACAGCAACAGGTTAAATACCATTGCTTTTGAGCCCTGAGTAGGGAGCCCACAGACTCTCCTTCCTCCTGGGCCTGATCCTGCATTTATGATATTTTTTTTTTTTTTGGGAGGGGGAAGTCCTTTGACATCAAGACGAACAATATCCAAATCTCCTAATTCCAGACAATCCGATTTTGCAAGCCTGGAGCCAAATGAAAATCAAGACTACTGTAGAGCGGGCCTGCTATTTGAAAAAAGAAAAACTGCTTTAAAGAGATAACTGCTCAAAATCTACTCCCCAAAGAAAGGGACTCTTATTAAGGGTTTCTTCTTGAGATGTCTGCCTCAAGGCTTCTTCAGAGGGATTTAGTCGTTTAAAACTCAGATCTGGAATTTGAAGCCCCCTTTTCACTTCACGGTAGCTCGGAGGTCCTGCCCCTGCCTCCTTCCAGGGAACTGGGGCTAAGTCTGGATGGGGGACAGAAGTGACCTGTGCCCCCCAGCAGCCCTGCCAGACTGGGGACACTGCAAGGAGCCCAGCCAAACAGGGAAGCAAAAAAAAATTAATAATCAGGGCTTCTGAATCTGCCTGGGAAAAAAAAAAAAACAAAACAAAAAACCCACCCAAACTTATTTCTGAAAGGCTTTTGGCAGTTTTGTGTGTCTTTCTCTGAAGCACCTGGCACTAGCGAAGGGGGATCGGACTGGATCAGCTCTTGTCTGCTAAATCCTTTTTGCATATTCAAATTTTAAATGTCAAATATAGCTAGAAAAAAAAAAGGACTTTAAAAGAACCTTTAAGTCGGTCTAGAAAAATAAATGCAACCTCCAGCATGTTGAAGCTTTGATAAAACTGTAACTATGCTCATAATATAAATAATAAAAAACTAGCAAATGCTAGTGGGATAAAATTTGGGGAAGGGGGGGGAGGTGTCCAGCTCGGACTCCCTCAAAGCCATCCCCCAGGCATCGCAATTCGGAGTAAAAATACTTTAATCCTTAATAGGGCAGTCGCTGCAGCGGGAAACCTTAAATCCCTGCTCCGCCACTGTCATCCCGGCGCTCGGAGCAGGTCCACGGTCACCCGGAACACTGTGGGTCGTCGCTCCTCGGGAGCTCGGGAGCAAAGGGAAGGGAAATTCGGGCCCCGCTCCCAAACCGTTTTGCTGCCGTGACCCCCGGAGCAACCCCCACCTGGCAGCGCAAAAGCGCGGAGAGACGCGCACGGAGCAACGGAGCGGGACGCGCCCCGGCTCGGCAGAGAAAGCTTTGGCACGGGTGTTTTTTGGGGAATCCCCCTCTCCCCCGGCACCTCGCATCGCTCCCGTCCCCAAGCACCCCTCCAGCTCCCTGGGGCAGGATCCAACCCTGCAGACCCCTGCGATTCACGGATCAAACCAAATTTGTTGCTCGGGTAAATTTGACCTGTTTCTTGGCCCAGATACGTTTTAAACGCTTTCTCCGTTAATTTTTTTTTCTATTAAAAAACAAACAAAAAAAAAAGACGGGGTATGGGGGCTCCGCGTAGAGCATCCCTTCTCCTGCCCGTCAATTTATCCGGCTTCTCCCTAGGGAAGAGAGTCAGGAGGTCCCGGGCACCCCTAGGACTCCTTCTCCTCATCCCAGCTCCTTCGGATCCCCTTACCCGACGAGGGGTGTCCCACAGCGGCCGGGACAACGGGTGATCCCCTTTTGGGGAATCAGGAGCCCCTTTTGCGGGGGGGAGGGGGGGGGGGACGACGACACACCCACACTCTCCCGTCCCCCAATACCTTGGGGTATGCGCGCAGCGTAACTGCACAGGCTGCGGTATTCCTCTCCTTGCAGCCAGCTAAAGGCTGTTCTCTTAATGAATTACTAATGAGTTAAAATTGGACAGCCGGCTTAATTAAAGCGTAGAGGCAATGTGTTTACCACATTGTAATTGAACTCATTAGGGCTCCGGCTTTGTGTTTTTAAGCAGCCGCCTTGTTCCGCACGTCGAGTGATCCGCGGGAAGCGCTTTGCTGGGGACGGGGGCTCTGCGGGAGTGTGGGGGCTTTGGAGGGGGGCTGGCCGTGCCCCCCCATCCCCTTCTCTCCCGCAGGCACTTGTGCTGGGTGGGGGGACCCCTCCTGCCGTCCCGCAAAGCGCTCACGGTTGGGGAGGGTGCTCGCCTAGATCCCTTTTTGACGGCGAAAGCAGGGAAGAGGCAAAGGAAAATTGGGGGGGGAGAGGGGAAATTTAGGGGGGGGAGAAGTTTGGGGAAGCAGAGTCTGTCCCTGCAAAAGGGTCCCTCTTGCCCCCTTCCGGGGGGGTGTGGGGTACCTCCCCCTCCCATCCTCCGCGGCCGTCGGGGCGGACCTGCCCGGGGGCGGCCGCGGTTCCCCCCCCCCAGCAAGGGGAGGGGGCCGGGGAAGGGGGCGGCTTCCCCGCACCGCTTGCAGGGCGCTGCCTGGCTGCTAGAAGGCGTCCGAGACCCGACCCACCCGCGATACAGCCGCCGCGACAGAGGCGGGAGCCAAACTTACGCTCAGCGGAGCTACCGCGGAGCGCGGCCCGGCGCCGGCCGCCGCCGCCCGGGGCGGGGGGCCCATGGAGCTCGGGCGGTCAGGTAAGTCGTAGGGCTGGGGTGGGATGGAGAGGTGTGTGTGGGGGTGAACCTCCTAATTTAGGTGTATGCCTCCCCCTCCCAGAGTAAATAGCCATGTTGTCGCGATGGGTCGCAGGGTCGTGCTGCCCCTCGGGGTGTGGGGGGGGAGGCGGCTGCCCGGCACCAGGTAGGGTCTGGCTGGGAGAGCCCCGGTGGGTGAGAGGAGCCCCCCGCAAGTTTAGGTTGCAGCGGAGGGAAGGGGCGATGTTTTGCAGCCGCGCTTGGGGGAGCTGCGCGGCTCCTCCTTCCCTTTTCTCTTATAGATAGGCGTATATATTTCTATTTTTATTAATTTTCCTTCGAATTGATGAACTTTGGGCCAGGTTTGGAGATCGGAAGGGAGGAGCAGGGCTGACTGGACCCCAAGGCCAAAGCGGGGACCTCCCGGCCCCCCCGGGGGGGTGGGGTGGAGGCGCGGAGCTCTCCGCTCAGCACCGCACCCGCGCAGCGCTCCGCGTCCTGCCGACAAGAGGCAGGGGCGGGACACGGACAGCGCTGCCTCCCTCCTCCGGGCAGCTCGGCCTCTCCGACCCGGAGCGACCCTCCTCGCCCGGGAAGGGACTAATTTTGGGGAAAAGGTGGGATAAGAGGCGGCCACCAGCCTGGAGAGAGGCGTCTCCTCCGCTTTGTCCGTGGCTCTGAGGTGTAAAAGCCAGGGGAAACAATAGATTTTTTTTTTAATTATTATTATTATTTACTGGCTGCACCCCCAGGGCTTTGGGGGGTCCGAGAGCTGGAGCCGAAGCGGGGAGCTCTCGGGAAAGCCCTCTCCCCTCAAGCGCTTCCTCGACGGGCTGCCTGCTTGTTGCACAGCTCCTGCCCCGAAGCAGGAGCTCATAGCGGTCTATATAACCCTTTAGAAACGCCTATATAGAGCTGGCATTACGGAAGCGTGCCTATAGTAGAGTATCCTCCCCGGCAAGTCACTTTTTAACATAATCCTGAAATCATGTCGAGGGGAGGAGGGGGATGCGGTGGTGGAAGAGGAAAGAAGTTGCATTTGGGTGTAGGGAGGGAGAAGGTGACGAGCCAGACCCCTAAGTGGGTGATGTGAACTGTCAAAGAGCGCAGGAGCGTAAAAGCCAAACAATCCCAATCCCCATAGGTTGTTTATTCCTCATAAAATACAACTCTACATAGCAGGAAGTTACTGCAAACATTTATCAATAATGAATGAATCTCCTGTAATAAAATACTCACATAATTAGCTACAGTCAAGTACGTGCATTACGCCAAGGCTTTTGCAACTCTTTGTTGAAAATCCGACTTCGATAAATCCTCTCAAACAGCCTTTTAAGAAGCAAAAAAAAAAAAACAACCACCCCAGGAGCAAACCGCCACCCAGCATTTCTCCTTCTTTTATGCCGTTTTTGAAACCAAAACCGTAACTACTCCTGAAATATAACGGAAAACTCTTTGGTGAATTCAGAAGAGTCATTAACATTCAGCTTTAAGTGAATGTTAACAGTAAATAAAGAAATCTCTTGATTGTAATAGTTGCAACAAAGCACTAATAAACCAGTGGGTGGTCATCAGTAATGATAAATGTATCATTATTACTGTGTGTTGGGGAACAGGGTTTGGAAAGTACTTCAGACTTTTTAGTGGCAAGCTTGGTGGCAATTCGTTTCTTAGCCTGGGAAAAAAAAAAAAGCAGCCATATAATTTTATACACAATTTAGGTGAAAATAAATTTAAATCTGTATATTACATTTTTAATTTCAAGATAGTAATTAAAGCTGGTTCATTATATCTCCTCTGAAAGTCTCAGTGCTCATCTTAATTGCCTGTTTGTACAATCTGCTTTCTAAGACACCCAAGGTTACTGGGTTCTGAAAGACGCAAAATTGAATTATTTACTGACGTGATGGCTCTTTGCCCGATAACGTCACGTTTCCCTCGGAAGTTTGGGCTCGCTTGTCCCCATCACAGCCCGGTCGGGGCCTCGTTTCTCTGCCGTGGAAGTTTGTTGCTCGTTTAAATACTTCGAAGCAGGCACGTTTCTGATGGAAGATGTTCAGGGCGCTTTAATTTATCCGTTTGAAAGAAAAATCGATAGCTGAGGTGTTTTTTCGTTTGGGATTTTTTGTTTTGGGTTTTTTTTTTCCCCTCCTGCCCCCGGGGGGTTAATTCACCCACATCTAAACTTGCAGCTCTTTTTCTCCCCGCCACCCTATCCCCAGGCAGGACAGAAATAAACGCACTGGCGTTTTTAAGCGCTGAGGAGCGGGATATGGAGCACCCATCTCCTCCTGGGCTGCCAGTCATTTCTCGTACGATGAAATAAAATCGCTTTTTTTTTTTTTTTTTTGGTGCCTTTTCCATTCGGGAGGATGATGCTGGCGGGGGGGGGGGGTGGGGGTGGCGGTGGGGGTATCTGCATCTCCTGGTCTGCACGTACCTTCGGCGAGGACCACCTCGGCTTTTGATGGCTCGGAGTATATTAAATTGGGAAGTTAAGAGAGCTCCCTCAGACAAAAGACGCCGTTCTCGGTTCCTTCCCTTCAGCCGCCGTGCTGGCTTTCAGCTACCGGAGGGCAATCAAACTACCCAGAAATGCCCCATCTCTAAACTCTCCCGGTGTCTTTAGAGAGCCAGGAGAAGATCGCGTTGAGTCTTTTTCCCCTCCCGTTATTATGATTATAGATGCATCTCTTCCGAGGCGTCCTCTTGTCACTGAAAAACTCCACGTAGATCTCTGCCCTTTTGTTGTGTCTAGCTGGGTTATTCAAGAGCAGAGACAAAAGCCCGAAGTGATGTGATCTAAATGAGCTCCGGGGTTTTCCAGATGGGACCACCTCTATTCCAAATGCCCTCTCTGCTTTCTGCTTAATATAATAAAACGCGATTAAAAAAAAAAAAAAACCCACTTAGAAAAGAGCTTCGCTCTAGACCAAACAGCGCAAGCGAAATCTACCCAAAAGTATTTTAAAATCCTCCTTTGCTGCCTAAATTTTGTTAGAAGAAGAGGTTTTATAACGATACCTTGTGTGTCTGCTACTTACACGGCTGCAAGTTTCAATGGGATGTGGTGGGGTGGGAGGAGGGAATGGATCCGCGTTGGGGGTGGTTTTCTTTGTGGTTTTTTAAACGCACCAAGGTTATCTTACTCCTCGTGGCCTCTCTGCTACAATATTTAAGCGCTGTGGAAGTAAATAAAGGCCGTGAGGGTGGGTTGGGGTGGTTTAAACTTGGCCGCTTTTCTCAGCTGCTTGTTTTTACATGAAGCAATCCGCAGCGAGAGGATTTGCTGCTGTCGCCTCCCGCTCAGCCGCTCCAAGGCAGAATCGCGATAGAGAAGGGAAGAGGGAAAAGGAGCCAGGACTCGTGTTTATCCCTTCCAAGCTTCTGGGAGAAGTTTGTCTATCTTCCCCTCTCCTCTCTTAGGAGGTGACTCCAACCCAGCCGTTGCAAACGGTAACAGCAAATAACGAAATGAACGGCGGTAATTGGAGGCGGTATCAGGACAGGAGCCCAGGTCTGCAGCTACCCGGCGGGGGGAGTGTAGACACCCCACCTCAGGTCGGGATTCCCCTCCCGCCCCTTGCCTGGGATCCAGGCTGGGCTCTAGCCGCCCGCGGGAACGGCGATGGGGCCGGCCGCGGACGGAGCAACCCCGCGGGCCTCGCCCGCCTGGGGGCCACCTGCGGGAGCCGCCCGGCCCCTGGGTGGACTGACCTTTCTCCAGCAAGCTGAGCTCACCCCCCCCTACCCCCCATGCCCGTGATGGGGTCGTGCTACCCCACGAGGTTTCATAACAGGCTTAAGTAGGAAAAAAGTAGAGAACGGTATATTCTTGCACCTTCTCTAAGGTGCTGGTTCGGGTCAGTCTCTGTTCCCATTTCGGAGAGCTCCAGAGAGCCAAGGCCCCTCGGTGCGGTTGCGGGCAGTGCCCGTGCGACACGCGGGGTCTTGCATCCCCCTCCCCTCCACGGGGACTAGTACATCCAGTCCCCACGGGTTTCAGCTTTCCCTATAGAGGAAACTACTCAATTTTTCCAACGGAATTCAAGGGGGTCAATAGCACCGAGCAGGTGAACAAAAAAGTTTAGTTTTGCTTTTTCGTTCAATCACCACGAAGTAAAACGCAAACGCCAATTGACGACTCTCCCGGACCGAGCCTGCGTTTTCAGCCTCTCCCGGGCTGCGAGGACCGAGCTCGGGGGGTTGCTTCGTTGAAGGCGCTTTGCAAAACCCGCTCATCCCCTTGCCTCCTGCAACCGCTTTTCCTCTTCTTCCCAAAGCGGGGCTCAGAGCCCGGGACGAAGGTTCTCCCGGGAACCGTCGGGGAAAAGCCACCGGGTGGTCGCCGCGGGGATGCAGGCACCGAGCGCCCGCAAAAGCAGGCGGCTTCTCCCTAAAATCGTCCCCCCCACACCCCGTCCCTCCTGATGCCGACCAGGGAGTGAAGACAGGAGGGGAGATTTTCTCTGTGGCGTGGTAATAGATCATACAATGTGTGACATGGGTTTAACCAATAAAACAATTTGAATCAATTAGCTGGCGGAGGAGAGTTTTGAAGTGTAAAATTCATGTCAGCCTGGCTAGGAAGCATTGATTAAAATGTCACCAATGTGAGGCTTATAGCTATTGCTCACACGAAAGCAGCAGGCTCCCTGCAAAAGAGGCTCGGGAAAAGTAGGAGGGAGGGGGAAAGGAGGGGGGGGGGAAACATCCGTGTGACAGTGGCGGCACGGGGGCGAGCAGGGTTTGATAAGAAGTGACAGAAGTAATAAGCAGAGGTGTGATTTTTTTATTATTATTATTATTTTCAAAGTTAGCGAAGATCTTAGTGATCCGGGGGGGCTTAGCCGTTTCGCTGCCCGGGGGGAAAAAGCGGAGAGAGTCGGTGAGCTTTAGCGTGGATGTCCTGGGAATGGTCGGTGCAGAGATTTTCGCCTGCATCTGTGATGCCCGGCAAAAAAAAACCAAAAAAACAAAAAAACGGGGGGGGGGGGGGGGGAAGGACAAGGGAAAAAACCCAAATACCAAGTTTTCGTAGCTAAATGTGCGCAAAGGTTTGGTATTGGTCATGTGAATGGAGAGAAAAAGAGAGATGGAAGCATTTTTGTAAAAAAATAAATAAATCAGAGGGGCGTTAGGATACACCCGACGGTCCAGATGTCCTCCCCGTTTGAGCTAGAAAGGAGTGTTTCATTTCCCCGGTTTTTAGCCGGTTCCACGGTTTTCCTCGCTGGAAAGGACCCGAGTTGAGCGGTTTTGGCGTCCCCGCTCCCTCCTGCCGGGGGGGGGGGGGTCCGCGACGGGGCCGCCCCGTCCCCACCCCGCGCCGCGCGGAGCGGCGGTGGGGACCCACGAGGTAACCGGTGCTTTTCGGGGGTAGATGGTGAAAAATCTACGTTTTTACTGCACTGTATTTACCTGCTTTCGAAAAAAGGGAGGCAGACGCGGCTACCGTGCTGCAGACTATTTGCTAGGGTCTTTCCCCCCGCCCCCTTAATTGGGGGCATAAAGCAATTAGAAAAAAAATCACATTTGCGCCGTGTTGCTCTTTGTGGGAGCGAGAATCTGGGTCCGGGTCCTTCTGAAAGTGGTTTTGGTGAATCACTCCAGTGTAGGGATTTGGGGAGTGCGAGTCGCAGCAGCTATTCGTGCCCGTGAGGACACGGTTGTTCCGAGAAATCAACTTTTTTTTTCTTTCTCCTCCCTCCCTGCCCCGTAATTTCGGACAGATCCGTTAAAATATACCGTTTCCGAAAAGACGCGGCTTTTATATTTGTATATTAAGTGTCTTGGAAGCGACCGGGCTCAGACCGTAGGGAAAAAAAAGAAAAAAGGCGAAAAAAGGCAAAAAAAAAGCCAAAGCGCATCCCACCTTCAACCGCTCCGTCCCCTCGCTGGGAAACCGTGCTCGGAGCCGGGTCGGACCGGGGGAGCGCTCCGGGGGACGGCGGCGGGAGGCCGGGCCCCGACGGGGCTCCCGCATCCCCTCCCGGTGCGGGGATGGATGGGAGGGAGGGAGGGATGGGGGAGCCGCCCCCCCCTTTCACCGCCCCCTGGCCCCCCCCGGTCGCTGACGTCACAGCGCCCACGGGGGGCCGCCGCGCGCCCAGCGAGGCGCGGAGGTTCCGCGCTTGCAGCCGCCGCATCGAAGGCAAGGCTGCGGCTGGCCGCGCTGCTCCGCGGGGATGCGCCTCCCTCCCGGCGGCCGCTGGAGGAGGGCCCGGCGGCGGCAGGGCTAAAAGCGCGCCCGCGGAGGTAAAGGGCGCCGGGCGGGGAAGATCCGCGGGTGGCCGCGGAAAGCATCGAAACTTCCCCCCCCCCCCCCCCCCAACTCCTCTTCCGCGCTTTCCCGTTGCATGCGGGCGGCGGCTGCCCCGTTCCTGGGAGGGAGAAATACCGTCGGGCCGAGCAGAAGGACGCGGAGCGGGCGCGGAAGCTCCGCGGGACGTCTTCCCGGGGCAGCGGCGGGTTTCCAGCACGGGGAGGCGGACACACGTCTCCGTTGCGTGTTTCGGGATGAGCCGCCCGTGGGTTGAAGCATCTTCTTTACGGCGGGCGGTTTGCTCATTTTACTGTCATCTCCGCGCCCGCGGTGGGATGCGCACGTCGGGGAGCCGGGATGCGCGGAGGCGGGCGGTCCGCAGCCTCGGGCACACCCCCGGCGAGGCCAGGGTGGGTTTGGGGGGCCGGGGTCGTTACGGGTAGCGGAGTCGGGAGACTCGAGTGGGTGAGTGGGGTGCGTGTGCTTGCGGCGGGGACCCCCCCATCCCCGGTGGGTCCCCGGCTGACGGCGCTATGTCTCTCTCCCCTCCCCGCCCGCAGCTGGAGCAGAGCATCCCCCCCGGTGCTGAGGCGATGGCGACCAGCCCGCTGCCCGGTCCCACCGACATCTTGCTGCCGTCGCCGTCCAACGCGTACCCGCCGGACCCCATGAACCAGCCGAGAACCGGCCACGCCGCCATGAAGCCCAACCAAGTGGGGCAGGTGATCCTCTACGGCATCCCCATCGTCTCCCTGGTCATCGACGGGCAGGAGCGGCTGTGCCTAGCGCAGATCTCCAACACCCTCCTTAAAAACTTCAGCTACAACGAGATCCACAACCGGCGGGTGGCCCTGGGCATCACCTGCGTGCAGTGCACACCGGTGCAACTGGAGATCCTGCGGCGGGCCGGGGCCATGCCCATCTCCTCCCGCCGCTGCGGTATGATCACCAAACGGGAGGCGGAGAGACTCTGTAAGTCCTTCTTGGGGGAGAACCGGCCCCCCAAATTGCCGGATAACTTCGCCTTCGACGTGTCCCACGAGTGCGCTTGGGGTTGCCGCGGTAGCTTCATCCCTGCCCGCTACAACAGCTCCCGGGCCAAATGCATCAAGTGCAGCTACTGCAGCATGTACTTCTCCCCCAACAAGTTCATCTTCCACTCCCACCGCACCCCCGACGCCAAGTACACCCAGCCCGACGCCGCCAACTTCAACTCCTGGCGCCGTCACCTCAAGCTCACCGACAAAAGTCCCCAGGACGAGCTGGTCTTCGCCTGGGAGGACGTCAAGGCCATGTTCAACGGCGGCAGCCGCAAGCGGGCCCTGCCGCCCGCCCCTCCCGCCCCCTCCGCCGCCGCCCCCGCCGCCTGCCACCCGCTGGGCTCGGTGAAGGCGGCGGCCGCCGTGGTGGGCGGCGGGTTGCTGAGCCCGCACCTCCTGGCCGCCCCGCCCGAACTGCACCAGAAACGGCCGCGCTTCGAGGAGGACGAGGAGCTGCAGGAGGCCGTGGCGGCGGCGCACGGCGGGAAGAGCCCGCGGAGCTACCCGGTCATCCCGGTGCCCAGCAAGGGCTCCTTCGGCGGCGTGCTCCAGAAGTTCCCCGGCTGCGGGGGGCTCTTCCCGCACCCCTACGGCTTCCCCGCCGCCGCCTTCGGCCTCTGCCACAAAAAGGAGGACGGCGGCGGCGGCGGGGCCGATGCCCTCGGCGGGGCGGCGGCACACAAGGCCGGCGGGGGCGCGGCGGGAGGCGGCCTCTCGGGGCTCTTCTGGCCGGGCAGGAAGGACGCCGCCTTCTACCCGCCCTTCTGCATGTTCTGGCCGCCCCGCACACCGGGTGGGCTGCCGGTACCCACCTACTTGCAGCCGCCGCCGCAGCCCCCCGGCGCCCTGGGCTGCTCGTTGGGCGACGGGGCGGGCCTGCTGCGCCAGGCCTTCCTGGACCTCTCGGAGCCCGGCGGCGAGGCGGGGGCCGCGGGGCTGGGCACGCCGCCCGCCGCCGCCGCCCCCCCGCCCGCTCCCGCCGCCGCCGCCGCCGCCGCGCGGGACCCGCTC